>NC_082737.1:372500-745000 GCF_030144855.1 Hypanus sabinus | reverse complement strand
CTTGGGTGTGCAAGAGATCTGCAGAGGATTCTGGGAGGCCGAGGCAACGTGCGTGCACCTGGCGGGCTGTGGGACGGTGCCCCGACCAACGTTCAGCTCCATCGTCCACGGATTAAAGTCACGAGGGAAATTGAAGGATGGAGGTGAGCGCGGAGGTCTTTTGAGCTATTGCTCTGTACCAGGGAGGGGAGAGTCAGCCACTGTGCCCAGGGAGTGTTGCCTAGGCTTTCTGGACTGAATCTGGACTATCTTTTATCTCTGTCTCATAGTTTTTTTATATATATTGTGTTTCTCGTCCAATCTTTCACTTTTTTTTTGCGCAATGAGAGGGATTTGGGGATCAATATGACTCATCAGTTCTGATATTTTTTTTTGTTGGAGGAGGAAATTTGGTTGTCGATGCGCCTGATCTATTTTGTTCATTTTTTTTTGTGTGGGGAGGAGGGATTTGGGGATTGGCAATCGGGCTGCCTCTTCTTTCTTGGTTTTCATGGCCACCCGCAGAATCGAAGAATCTCAGAGTCGTGTACTTGGACAGTAAACGAAGCTTCGTCACAGCCCAGTCTGGAAACACCAATGCCCTTGAGCAGAGAATGCTACAAAAAGTAGTGGACACAGCCCAGTCCATCACAGGCAAAGCCCTCCCCAACACCGAGCACATCAACATGGAATACTGTCGCAAGAACACAGCATCTGCCATCAGGGACCCCACCGCCTAGGACGTGCTCTCTTCTCACTGCTGCCATCAGGAAGAAGGTACAGGAGCCTCAGGACTCACAACACCAGGTTCAGGAACAGTCACTACACCTCAATCATCAGGCCAAGGGGAATAACCTCACTCATGCCCTCGGTGAAATGTTCCCACAACCCGCGGACTCACTTTCAAGGACTCTTCATCTCATGTTTTCGATACTTATTGCTCATTTATCGAATGTCATGGCTTCTTTCTGTAGCTGCATGGTTTATTTTCCTTTGGCTCTCTGCTTGTCTTCCATTGACTGTATTGAGGTTATCATCCTGCAGATTTTTTGAGAATGCCCGCAGGTGTGCGGTGACTGGTAATACATTTAATTTGGATTTTTGCTGGAGAGGATTCACCCGGAGAGGGTGGCGGGAGGCCAATACGACGGAGGCCCTTGGAGAAACGGGAGCTCGCGGACGGAGACCGTTTCACAGGCTGAGGGGCTGCTCGGGGCCTGATTTGAGAGGGGGCCAGGAGCCCGCGAGCGGGCAGGCAGCCGGGGGACCAAGGAAGCCACTCACCTCGGTGGTAGGCGTACCGCAGGAGGTCGAAGGCAGAGGGGAGGAGGTCTCGAGGGGGCCCCCGCCGGTTACTCAGCTCACTCACACATTCCTGGCGGCACTTGAGGACTTGCACAAAGTGATCTGGGTGGGTGGGGGAGGTGGAGGGAATGGAGGGGGAGGGGGAAGGGGGGAAGGGGGGAAGGAGAGGAAAGGGGTTGAAGGGGGGAAGGTGGGGGAAAGAGGATGGAAGCCATCAGACCTAACACCAGCTTCACAAGGCAAACTGATGCAAAGAGCACCCACACCCCACCGATCTCCTTCACTCCCCCCCTTCCTCTTGCCCTGCCCCTCCCACCTCCTATCACTTTCCTACCCTCCCCTTCCTCCGCCCCTCTCCTTTGGCTCTCAGGGCACCTCACTCCCTCTCTCGCTTGCCCCACTCCTTCCTTCCCCCCTCGCCCTTCAACCCCCCTCTCTTACCCCTTGTCATTTTTTCTTATCCCATCCACCACCCTCTTTCCTCCCTTTCTTTTCCTCATTGTCCCTTGCTTCCGGCCACTCTCCATCACCCCCCACCCTCCCAGTTAATCCCTTATACGCCCAACTCCCCCTTCACCTTTCCACCCATTCTCCTCTCCACCTGTCCTTCCCTCTCCTCCCTCCTACTCCACCTTCCTGCACCCCCTGTGATTTCCTACCCATTCTCACTCTTCCCTGTCCATCCCCTCACTCCCTCGCAACTTTCCCCTCTCCCTCCCTCCACTATTTTTCTCCCTTTCCTCCCTCATTACCATTCCTCCTTCCCCCCCTGCACCCCCACCTCCTGCCTACCTGCGATGGCCTCATGCAAGTGAGGGGGATACTTGAGGGAGCTGCGATCCTGGACGTGGATTGGACCCTCGCACTGGGCCCGACAGTGGTCCAGGGCCGATAGGTAGTGACTCACCGCAGCCTCCAGCTGCCCCGCGCTCTCCGCATACCGGCCCCCCTCGAGCAGGGCACTCCCCTTCCTGTAGCACTCCTGTGTAGGGGGGGGGGATGAGTGAGGGAGCCGAGAGACGTGGGAAGTAGTAATGAAGCGTGAGATGGAGAGCAGAATGTGTGATGAGGAAGGGAGAGAAAATGGTGGGAGTGAGGAAGAGACACAGAGACAGGGAGTAAGAGAGATGGGGAGAGAGAGAGAGAAAAGGGGACGAAGGGAGGGAGGGAGAGAGATGGAAGGAGGTAGGGAGAGAAGGAGATGGAAAAGGAGAGGGTGCGATGGAGGGAGGGAGAGAGATGGAAGGAGGTAGGGAGAGAAGGAGATGGATAAGGAGAGGGTGGGATGGAGGGAGGGAAAGAGAGAGTGTGGGCAACAAATCTCCTCCATCAACACAATTCCCCCTCACTGGAGGTCAGTGTGACAGGGATTGGGAGCGGGAACCGAAGTTCAGAGCACATTAATTATCAAAGGATGCATAAACTATACATCTCCTCTGCAGTCAGGCAAGAAATTAAAAAAAAAGACCAACCCCCATCGCACAGCGAAAGAGGAGGGGAAAACAAAACAAATCACGCAAACGACAGACGCGGCATTCGGAACCAGACCTTGGGCCCAAATCCCCGGGGTTCAGTTCACCACACCAGAGGGGGAAGTTGCCACAGACACGATGCACAGTGGACCCATGGGGGTGGGTCGCCGTCGCGGAGATTCACCCACGCCGGCGTTTAACTTTGCCAGACAGCGGACTGGGACCCGGGCTCCCCGCTGCCTGGGCCGATTCATCGTCGCAGCCCGCAATTCTCCCCCCCCCAATCACCACCACCAAATCCACCCCGCTTAACCCAGGGGTCAGCGGGACAGACAGTGGAACCGGTGGGTGATTCATTCCCCACCCCCCCACCCCCACTCCGCCCTCTTGCTCTCTCTAACCCAGGGAACAGTGGGACAGGGTCTGGCTACCTCTCTAACCCAGGGGTCCTGTCCGCTGGAGAAGGGCCAGGAATACCCCCCCCCCTTACCCAGTACTCCTGAGGCTCCAGGTCCTTGAAGTCCTCGGCTGTGACTCCCTCCATCCTCCGGTACATCTCCAGGTTCTCCAGCATCTCCTCGTGGTCCGGGTTGGCCTCCAGGAAGGTCTGGGCAGCAGCCACCGCCTTGTCTAGCTGCCCCGTCTGTGGGGACAGGGGGTCAGCGTGGATGTGCTGGGGTGTACGCCGGGAGCGGTAGGCTCTGCGAGGCCTCGACCCTCTTCCCATAACGGGTGGGGGGGGGGGGGCACGACTTAAACTGAAACCCCGGGAGCGACCCCCAGGCAGAGTTTCACGGAGCGCGACTCAAACAGGCCTACGCCCTCCCCACCATCTGCTCACCTGAGTCGGGAGCTGAGGACCACAAGTCCTCCCCCCACCTCACCTTCCGCCCTCCCTCCCTCCCTCCCCACCCTTCCACTTCACTCCTTCCCCTCTTCTCACGCTCAACCCCTCCATCATTCCCCCTCCGACTCGGTCCCCTCTGCCTCTCAACCCCTCCCCCCTGACCCGACACTCCACCCCCTCTACTCCTTCCCCTACTCCCCACCCTCATCCCGTATCTCTTACCCTCTCTCACCAAACCCTTCATGAAACCCTCCCACCCCCACCACCTCCAACCTCCTCTCCTCCCCCTCCCTCCAAACCCCTCTCAGCTCCCTACCCCTCACCCTATGGCCTCTCCCTCCCGCATTTGGCAGCCACTCCACCAACCCCTGCCTCCTCCTCCACCCCTCATCCCAGCTCCCTCTGCCCCCCTCCCCCGCTCCGCACCTCCATACCTTGTAGTAGCAGATCTGGAGGTAGTTGTAAGGGACGCGCTGGCGAAAAACGGCGCTGACCTCGGCCGAGACCCGGTGGCGGGAGCCGTCTCCCCGGCCCAGCCCGGTGGACAGGCAGCGTTGGAGGCAGGCGGCGCGGCGGAGCTGGCGCCCGAAGAACTCCATCTGCGGCAGGCTCGGCAGGGCACCGAGGGGCTCCCGTACCCCGCCGGCTTGGCGATCCCGGGGCTGAATGGGCAGCGGGAGGTCCCCGGGCAGGGCGAGGGGGTCCCGGAGCTCCGGGGGGCGGAGGTCGCCGACTGGGTCCGGGGTCGGCACCGGGATCTCGGTGTCCCGGACGGTCTCCCCGAGGGGGTCCGGAGCGCACTGCCCCGAGCAGGCGGTCCGCAGCCGCCGCAGCGCCGTCCGGCCGAGCAGCGAGCGCTCCATCAGCCGCGCCGCCTCGCCCCAGCTGCCCGCCTCGTAGCTCCGCAGGCCGTCCGCCCACAGCTGGTCGTAGGGCAGCTGCAGCAGCGGATCGGGAGCCGCCGACGGCTGGGCGCCCGGCAGCAGGGGCAGCGGGAGGCAAAGGAAGAGGCAGAGGGAGAGGGAACGGAGGGAGGCGGCGAGCGAGCGAGGCATCGCCGGGAGATGCAGAGACGGACACGTCGGAGAAAATGGGAGGCGGGGGTGGGGGGGGAAAGGAAGGGGAGGGAGAAGCGAGGAAAGGTGGGAAGGGGCGGGAAGCGCAGGAGAGGGTGGAGGCAGAGGGGCTTGGAGGAGTGGACAGAGTGTCAGGAGAGCGGGGGAGTGGAAAGATGATTGAAGGGGAGGGGCAAGATGGGGCTGGGAGTAAGGGGAGAGGGGGTAAGGTTAAGGAGGCGGAAGAGGTGTCTGACTGGCCCTCCTCTCTCCCCCTCCACATTCCCGTCCACACTCTGCCCCTCCACCGGGCACTTTATTGTGTGTGTCGTTTGATTTTGTACTACTTTATAATGTATATAAACTTGATGCAGCGGTATAAGGATGTTCATTATCCTGTATTGCAATATACTTCTGCCGCATTTCATAGCGTCGACCAGTGCTCACACCGGAGTCTGATTCGGGCTCCACTGTCTACATCAGAAGTTTGTCAGTTTCAGATGACATGAGGACTGGGGTAGTCGATAATCAGCTCTTTTAATTTGCTGAAGTGGGTGCGGTGGCGCCATTCAACCAGATGTTCAATCTCCCTTCCGTATGCCAACTTGTCACCAGCTTTGCCGCGGAGAATATAAATCACTTTTCCATCGCACAATCCCACCGACGCTGCAGGTACGCCAAGTAAAGCCCCGAACCCGACATGAGGAGAAGCCGTGAAACTCCGCCCCGATGCGTGACTGACGTATGGCGACGTCTGTTCAATTAGGAGAGCCACGCCCTAAAGTATAACTTACGACTGGAAGAGCCCCGTCTCGAAATTATAATTGACAAATAGGAGCCCCGCCCATAATGTATAATTGACAAATAGAAAGAGCCCCGCCCATAATGTATAATTGACAAATAGAAAGAGCCCCGCCCATAATGTATAATTGACAAACAGAAAGAGCCCCGCCTCAAATGTATAATTGACAAATAGAAAGAGCCCCGCCCATAATGTATAATTGACCATTAGAAGGGTCCCGCCTCTAATGTATAATTGACAAAAAGAAAGAGCCCCGCCCATAATGTATAATTGACAAACAGAAAGAGCCCCGCCTCTAATGTATAATTGACAAACAGAAAGAGCCCCGCCCATAATGTATAATTGACAAATAGAAAGAGCCCCGCCTCTAATGTATAATTGACAAACAGAAAGAGCCCCGCCTCTAATGTATAATTGACAAATAGAAAGAGCCCCGCCTCTAATGTATAATTGACAAACAGAAAGAGCCCCGCCTCTAATGTATAATAGACAAACAGAAAGAGCCCCGCCCATAATGTATAATTGACAAATAGAAAGAGCCCCGCCCATAATGTATAATTGACAAACAGAAAGAGCCCCGCCTCTAATGTATAATTGACAAACAGAAAGAGCCCCGCCTCTAATGTATAATTGACAAATAGAAAGAGCCCCGCCTCTAATGTATAATAGACAAACAGAAAGAGCCCCGCCCATAATGTATAATTGACAAATAGAAAGAGCCCCGCCTCTAATGTATAATTGACAAATAGAAAGAGCCCCGCCCATAATGTATAATTGACCATTAGAAGGGTCCCGCCTCTAATGTATAATTGACAAAAAGAAAGAGCCCCGCCCATAATGTATAATTGACAAACAGAAAGAGCCCCGCCTCTAATGTATAATTGACAAACAGAAAGAGCCCCGCCCATAATGTATAATTGACAAATAGAAAGAGCCCCGCCTCTAATGTATAATTGACAAACAGAAAGAGCCCCGCCTCTAATGTATAATTGACAAATAGAAAGAGCCCCGCCTCTAATGTATAATTGACAAACAGAAAGAGCCCCGCCTCTAATGTATAATAGACAAACAGAAAGAGCCCCGCCCATAATGTATAATTGACAAATAGAAAGAGCCCCGCCCATAATGTATAATTGACAAACAGAAAGAGCCCCGCCTCTAATGTATAATTGACAAACAGAAAGAGCCCCGCCTCTAATGTATAATTGACAAATAGAAAGAGCCCCGCCTCTAATGTATAATTGACAAATAGAAAGAGCCCCGCCCATAATGTATAATTGACCATTAGAAGGGTCCCGCCTCTAATGTATAATTGACAAATAGAAAGAGCCCCGCCCATAATGTATAATTGACAAACAGAAAGAGCCCCGCCTCTAATGTATAATTGACAAACAGAAAGAGCCCCGCCCATAATGTATAATTGACAAATAGAAAGAGCCCCGCCTCTAATGTATAATTGACAAACAGAAAGAGCCCCGCCTCTAATGTATAATTGACAAACAGAAAGAGCCCCGCCCATAATGTATAATTGACAAATAGAAAGAGCCCCGCCCATAATGTATAATTGACAAACAGAAAGAGCCCCGCCCATAATGTATAATTGACAAACAGAAAGAGCCCCGCCCATAATGTATAATTGACAAACAGAAAGAGCCCCGCCCATAATGTATAATTGACAAACAGAAAGAGCCCCGCCCATAATGTATAATTGACAAACAGAAAGAGCCCCGCCCATAATGTATAATTGACAAATAGAAAGAGCCCCGCCTCTAATGTATAATTGACAAATAGAAAGAGCCCCGCCTCTAATGTATAATTGACAAACAGAAAGAGCCCCGCCTCTAATGTATAATTGACAAACAGAAAGAGCGCCGCCTCTAATGTATAATTGACAAACAGAAAGAGCCCCGCCCATAATGTATAATTGACAAACAGAAAGAGCGCCGCCTCTAATGTATAATTGACAAACAGAAAGAGCCCCGCCTCTAATGTATAATTGACAAACAGAAAGAGCCCCGCCTCTAATGTATAATTGACAAATAGAAAGAGCCCCGCCTCTAATGTATAATAGACAAACAGAAAGAGCCCCGCCCATAATGTATAATTGACAAATAGAAAGAGCCCCGCCTCTAATGTATAATTGACAAATAGAAAGAGCCCCGCCCATAATGTATAATTGACCATTAGAAGGGTCCCGCCTCTAATGTATAATTGACAAAAAGAAAGAGCCCCGCCCATAATGTATAATTGACAAACAGAAAGAGCCCCGCCTCTAATGTATAATTGACAAACAGAAAGAGCCCCGCCCATAATGTATAATTGACAAATAGAAAGAGCCCCGCCTCTAATGTATAATTGACAAACAGAAAGAGCCCCGCCTCTAATGTATAATTGACAAATAGAAAGAGCCCCGCCTCTAATGTATAATTGACAAACAGAAAGAGCCCCGCCTCTAATGTATAATAGACAAACAGAAAGAGCCCCGCCCATAATGTATAATTGACAAATAGAAAGAGCCCCGCCCATAATGTATAATTGACAAACAGAAAGAGCCCCGCCTCTAATGTATAATTGACAAACAGAAAGAGCCCCGCCTCTAATGTATAATTGACAAATAGAAAGAGCCCCGCCTCTAATGTATAATTGACAAATAGAAAGAGCCCCGCCCATAATGTATAATTGACCATTAGAAGGGTCCCGCCTCTAATGTATAATTGACAAATAGAAAGAGCCCCGCCCATAATGTATAATTGACAAACAGAAAGAGCCCCGCCTCTAATGTATAATTGACAAACAGAAAGAGCCCCGCCCATAATGTATAATTGACAAATAGAAAGAGCCCCGCCTCTAATGTATAATTGACAAACAGAAAGAGCCCCGCCTCTAATGTATAATTGACAAACAGAAAGAGCCCCGCCCATAATGTATAATTGACAAATAGAAAGAGCCCCGCCCATAATGTATAATTGACAAACAGAAAGAGCCCCGCCCATAATGTATAATTGACAAACAGAAAGAGCCCCGCCCATAATGTATAATTGACAAACAGAAAGAGCCCCGCCCATAATGTATAATTGACAAACAGAAAGAGCCCCGCCCATAATGTATAATTGACAAATAGAAAGAGCCCCGCCTCTAATGTATAATTGACAAACAGAAAGAGCCCCGCCCATAATGTATAATTGACAAATAGAAAGAGCCCCGCCTCTAATGTATAATTGACAAATAGAAAGAGCCCCGCCTCTAATGTATAATTGACAAACAGAAAGAGCCCCGCCTCTAATGTATAATTGACAAACAGAAAGAGCGCCGCCTCTAATGTATAATTGACAAACAGAAAGAGCGCCGCCTCTAATGTATAATTGACAAACAGAAAGAGCCCCGCCCATAATGTATAATTGACAAATAGAAAGAGCCCCGCCCATAATGTATAATTGACCAATAGAATGGTCCCGCCCCTAACGAACTATTCACGTATGTCGAAGTCATGGAACTAATCTGTGACTGACAGCTGGTGAAGCCTGCCCCGGATGTACCTCGTCAAGTCCTAAGGATCTGCGCCAACCACTTGGCTGGTGTATTCACGGTTATCTTCGACATTTTCCTCCGGCAGTGTGTGGGCCCACCTGCTTCAAGCAGGCTTCTGTCAAGAACAGTTACTGGCCCTCAACCATGGGGTTCTTGCACAAAAGCGGACAACTGCATTCCTTCTGTTTCTGGTGTTCCAACAACCGACGGTCTCACTGCTGGGCCTCTTTACCTTGTTATTCCATGCTCTCGCTGTTTACTGCTACTTACCTATATCTGCATATGCACAGTACGTTGTCCATTGATCCTGTTTACAGTGACTGCTCTATAGATTTGCTAACTACGCCCGCAGAAAAATGAATCTCAGGGTTGTATGTGGTGACACGTATGTAAATAAACTTTACTTTGAACTTTGATATATGGCAGGTGGTAAATCTCGGACTCCCTGATGCGTCACTGTCAGGTGGTCTCGAGTCCCGTCTTGGATGTGTGACTGACAGGTGGTGAAGCCCCTCCTCTGGTGTGGGACTGAAGTTTGGTCAAGCCTGCTGGTACAGGCTTTCGGCTCTTCCACCTGCTTCAAGCCTGAGGCAGGCTGCTTCACTGGGCCGGGGAGAAAAGTCCATGGAGGAGAGTTTGGTTTCCGGTGGCTTACGGAGCCGGGTGCACTCTTTGAGGTTTCTTGCAGTCGTGCGCAGAGCTGTTGACCTACCAAAAGAAAACCACTATCTATGGAGGGAAGTAAGTGGTCCATCTCCCCCGACACCACCCAGCTACCCACCTTCCCTGACCTCACTTATGTATGCCAGTTCTCCCTTCTTCGCCTTATTCAGACTGCCGCCCCCTTTCTCCCCAGACCTGGAAAGGTCTCAGCTCGAAAGGTCGACGGTCGAAATTAGAAGGAAATTTTTATCAGAGTTCATACGTGTCACCACATACAACCCTAAGATTCTTTTTTCCTGCGGGGTATGCTTATCAAATGTACAGAACAGTAACTGTAAACAGAATCAATGAACAACAAACTGTGCAAATGCGGATATAAATAAATAGCAATAAATACTGAGCATGAAGTAACAATATAACAGAGTCCTTAAATGAGTATAGCTATCCCCTTTTGTTTAAGAGCCTGATGGTTGAGGGGTAGTAACTGTTCTTGAACCTGGTGGTGCGAGTCCTGAGGCCTTTGTACCTATCTGATGGCATCAACGAGAAAAGAGCATGGCCTGGGTGGTGAGGATCTTTGCTGGTGTGTGCTGCTTTTCTGCGGCAATGTTTCATCAATGATTGTGATGTTTATACCGCTGCCTGACCTGCTAAATTCCTCCTGCATTTTGCGTGTTTCGTTCAAGATGTCCAACTTCAGCAGATTGTGAACAATACGCAGAAAGGCGTACACGTGACAATAGAAAAACACCAATTCTAACGCCATATCATAAAGTTACCTGCCATCCTCGCAACATCCCGCTTCCTGTTTGTAACAAGAAGTAACAACGTTTAACCTACCGTTAAATCATTTCGACAGACGGGTGATAATTGGCCGTTTGTGACCGGCTGCCGACAGACGCTAATGGTAGCAATCCTCACCCAGGACCCTCCGCGCCGTGGAAAGTGCCCCATCGGTCGGACGAGGAGGAGCCAACGCATGCGTACAACGACCACCCCGCCCCCTCCTTGGCCGCCCAGAATGCGGCGCGAGGAGCTCGCGGGTCCTCGGCGACCGCCTGCCGAGCGCCCGTGACCGGCGGCCGGTGGGGGAGTCGGAAACCGGCCGCTCACTACGCATGCTCGGAACCCCATCCCCGCGACCGCAATAGGGCGTTTCCCCGTGCCCGGGGGCATCTGGGTAAGTCCGGCCGCCATCAATCGGCAACAACAATAAACTCCGAGCCACCTACCGCTTTAAGATGGCGCGCCTTTAATTTTTTTCCCCCTCCTTCCAAGAACTCAGGATAAATGTCCGGCTGATTCCCCTGAAAGAATGTATCTTTCCGAGCAACGATGGGTTACGCTCTATATTTATTAATGTATTCATTAATACTATATGCTCTACGTATTAAGGATTTATTTTCTACATTAATGGTTGGGAGGAGGAACTGGGTGCGGGGTATCCAACTTTCGTGACGGCAAGCAAATGGATTGGGAAAGCGCGCTGCAATCAGCCACTTGGGTTTTGCAAACAGGATATCCCATAGAAACATGCTCAGTACAGTCACGTACTACTGGAATTATTATTACTGTTACATTTGGAGTCCGTTAGGGTTGCTTCTTATCGAGATTCACAAGAATAATCTCGTGACGGAATGTTCGATGGCTCGGCTCTGATCAATGGAGGCGGAGTTCTGAAGGATGGAGGCGGGGTGGTGGGAGGGATCTTATTTAAAAACCTTCCAAGTACTAAATAGCCTCGATAGAAAGGACACGGAGGGTGCACTCAGTCGCTACTTTACTAGGTATCTCCTGTACTTAATAAAGTGGCCACTGAGCATATGTCCGCGGCCTTCTGTTGAAGCAAATGTTTGGGCACCCTGCATGGTCAGTACTTAGTAACACCCCCTTTGGCAAGTATCACAGCTTGTAAACGCTTTCTGTAGCCAGCTAAGAGTCTTTCAATTCTTGTTTAAAGGATTTTCGTCCATCCTTCCTTGCAAAAGTCTTCTAGTTCTGTGAGATTCTTGGGTCGTCCTGCATGCACTGCTCTTTTTGTGGTCTATCCACAGATTTTCGATGATGTTTAGGACGGGACTGTGAGGGTCATGGTAAAACTTTCAGCTTGTGCCTCTTGAGGTAGTCCATTGTAGATTTTGAGGTGTGTTTAGGTTCATTATCCTGTTGTAGAAGCCATCCTCTTTTCATCTTGAGCTTATTTTTTTTACAGACAGTGTGATGTTTGTTTCCAGAATTTGCTGGTATTTAATTGAATTCATTCTTCTCTCTGGTGCCATAGCTTATGGTCCTATGAATGGTGTGTGCTTGTGTTCCCTTGTTACAGTCAGGATTTACAGTCAGCCAGGGGAAACCCCCCCCCCCAACCCCCACCATTGATGACATCATCGAGAGGCAGAGTCTAAAAAAAGTGGGGCCCATCAGTCTGGACCCCACCACCCAGGACATGCCCTCTTCCTATTACCACCATCAGAGAGGAGGGACAGGAGCCTGAAGACACACACTGAATGTTTCAGGAACAGCTTCTTCCCACCCTGCCACTAAATTTCACGGAAGTTAACAAATTTCACAAGGCATTCCAGTGGTATTAAACCTGCTTCTGATCTCTCAACCGACCATGAACACAGTTTTGTTATTCCTCTTTTACTCTCGTTGTTTACTTAAATAATTTTTAGGCTGTAACATATAGGAGCAGAATGAGGCCATTCAGCCCATCGAGTCTGCTCCGGCATTCCATCATGTCTGATCCTGGATTTCACTCAACCTCATACACCTGCCTTCTCGCCAAATCCTTGGACACCCTGACCCTCTAATGTTCCCCGTGCCACTGGCTGCAACACAAGCCCAAAGCATGATCGATCCACCCCCATGCTGAACAGCTGGAGAGGTGTTCTTCTCATGAAATTCTGCACTCTTTGTCTCCAAACACACCTCTGCTCATTGCAGCCAAAAGGTTCAATTTTAACTTCATCAATCCACAGGACTTATTTCCAAAATGCATCAGGCTTGTTTAGATGTTCCTTTGCAAACTCCTGACACTGAATTTTGTGGTGTGGACGCAGGAAAGGTTTTCTTCTGATGACTCTTCCATGAAGGTCATAATTGTGCAGGTGTCTCTGCCCAGTAGAACAGGTCACCACCACTCCAGAGTCTGCTAAATCTTCCTGAAGGTCTTTTGCAGGCGAACGGGGGTTTTGATTTTCCTTTCTAGCAATCCAACGAGCAGTTCTTTCGGAAACTTCTCTTGGTCTTCCAGACCTCAACTTGACCTCCACCGTTCCTGTTAACTGCCATTTCTTAATTGCATTACAAACGGATGAAACGGCTACCTGAAAACGCTTTGCTATCTTCTTATAGCCTTCTCCTGCTTTGTGGGTAACATTTATTTTAATCTACAGAGTGCTAGGCAGCTGCTTAGAGGAGCCCATGGCTGCTGATTGTTGGTACAATGTTTGAGGAGTCAGGGTATTTATAAAGCTTTGAAAATTGCATCACCTGGCCTTTCCTAACGATGACTGTGAACAAGCCATAGCCCTAACAAGCTAATTCAGGTCTGAGACCTTGGGAAAAGTTACCTGAGAGCTCAAATCTCTTGGGGTGTCCAAACTTTTGCATGGTGCGCCTTTCCTTTTTTTCCCACTCTAAAATTGTACAAAACAAAAATCCTACACTAATCTTGCTTAAAGTGTTGAAAATAATGTTTCATCTTTAAGTTTGACTTTTGGAGATCAGTTCGTCTTCTACTGACTTAATTATTAACAGTAAAAGAAATTTTGACCAGGGGTGCCCAATCTTTTGCATTGCACTGTATATATGATAACATTGAACCTCATTGAAACCTACTGAATGTTGAAAGGTGGATGTGGAGAGGCTGCTTCCTCTGCTGGGGGTATCCAGAACTAGAGGGCACAGCCTCAAAACTGAGGGAAGACCTTTTAGAACAGAGGCAAGGAGGAATTGTTTTTAGCCAGAGAGTAGTACATCTGTGGGATGGTTTGCCATAGACTGCGGGGGAGGCCAAGTCCAAGTGTATATTTAAGGCGGAAGTTGATCATTTCCTGATCGGTCAGGGCGTCCAAGGATTTGGCGAGAAGGCAGGTGTATGAGGTTGAGTGAAATCCAGGATCAGACATGATGGAATGCCGGAGCAGACTCGATGGGCTGAATGGCCTCATTCTGCTCCTATATGTTACAGCCTAAAAATTATTTAAGTAAACAACGAGAGTAAAAGAGGAATAACAAAACTGTGTTCATGGTCGGTTGAGAGATCAGAAGCAGGTTTAATACCACTGGAATGCCTTGTGAAATTTGTTAACTTCCGTGAAATTTAGTGGCAGGGTGGGAAGAAGCTGTTCCTGAAACGTTGAGTGTGTGTCTTCAGGCTCCTGTCCCTCCTCTCTGATGGTGGTAATAGGAAGAGGGCATGTCCTGGGTGGTGGGGTCCTGACTGATGGACCCCACTTTTTTTAGACTCTGCCTCTCGATGATGTCATCAATGGTGGGGGTTGGGGGGGGGGGGGTTTCCCCTGGCTGACTGTAAATCCTGACTGTAACAAGGGAACACAAGCACACACCATTCATAGGACCATAAGCTATGGCACCAGAATTAGGCCATTTTGGCCCATCGAGTCTGCTCCACTATTTCATCATGGCTGACCCATTTTCCCTCTCAGCCCCCAATCTCCTGCCTTCTCCCCGTCTCCCATCATGCCCTGTCCAAACAAGAATCAACCACTGCCTTAAATATACATAAAGATTTGGCCTCCACAGCCGCTGTGACAAAGAATTCCACAGATTCACCACTCTCTGGCTGAAGAAATTCCTCCCCATATCTGTTCTAAAAGGAGGCCCCTCTATTCTGAGGCTGTCCCCTCTGGTTGTAGACTCTCCCATCAGAGGGAGCATCCCCTCCATATCCACTCTATCAAGGCCTTTCACCATTCGATAGGTTTAAGAGACTCCTGGATAGGTACATGGTGCTTAGGAAAATAGACGGCAAGGGGTAACCCTGGGTAACTACTGAAGTAAGGACATGTTCGGCACAGCTTTGCAGGCCAGAGGGCCTGTATTGCGCTGTAGGTTTTCTATGAGGTCACCCTTCAATCTTCTGAATTCGAGTAATACAGCCCTGGAGCCATCAAACACTCTTCATATGACAAGCCATTCAATTTTTGAATCTCCTTGCAACCTTCTCCAGTTTTAGCATGTCCCAAAAAGGGGCCCAAAACTGCTCACAGTAATCCAAGTGAGGCCTCACCAGTGCTTTATAAAGCCTCAGCATTACATCCTTGCTTTTGTATTCCAGTCCAGTTTTGCTGATGATACAGAGATTGGAGGTGTAGTGGACAGTGAGGAAGGTTTTCAAAGCTTGCAGAGGGATTTAGACCAGCTGGAGGAAGGGGCTGAAAAATGGCAGATGGAGTTGAATACAGACAAGTGTGAGGTATTGCACTTCAGAAGGAAAAACCAAGGTAGAACATACAAGGTAAATGGTAGGGGACTGAGGAGTGCAGTAGAACAAAGGGATCTGGGAACACAGATACAGAATTCCCTAAAAGTGGCTTCACACGTAGATAGGTTCGTAAAGAGACCCTTTGATACGTTGGCCTTTATAAATCAAAGTATTGGGTATAAGAGCTGGAATGTTATGGTGGGGTTGTATAAGACATTGATGAGGCCGAATTTGGAGTATTGTGTGCAGTTTTGGTCACCGAGTTACTGTAAGGATATTAATAAGGTTGAAAGAGGGCAGAGAAGGTTTACAAGGATGTTGCCAGGACTTGAGAAACTGAGTTACAGAGAAAGGTTGAATAGGTTAGGACTTTATTCCCTGGAGCGTAGACGAATGAGGGGGGACTTGAAAGAGGTATATAAAATTATGATGGGTATAGATAGAGTGAATGCAAGCAGGCTTTTTCCACTGAGGCCAGGGGAGAAAAAAACCAGAGGTCATGGGTTAAGGGTGAAGGGGGAAAAGTTTAAAGGGAACATTAGGGGGGGGCTTCTTCACACAGAGAGTGGTGGGAGTGTGGATTGAGCTGCCAGATGAAGTGGTAAACACGGGCTCACTTTCAACATTTAAGAAAAACTTGGACAGGTACATGGATGAGACGGGTTTGGAGGGATATGGCCCAGGTGCAGGTCAGTGGGACTAGGCAGAAAAATGGTTTGGTACAGCCAAGAAGGGCCGAAGGGCCTGTTTCTGTGCTGTAATGTTCCGTGGTTCTCTGGTCCTCTTGAAACGAACGCTGACATCACATTCCCTTTTGTGCCGCCAGCTGGTTGGATTAGATCAGCAGCCTGTTGAACAGGTGCTGACAGAGTCACAGCTCATCCCCACAGACAGGGAGCTACAGCGACGTCGGAACGTGTAAAGTCGCAGGAGCCGCATGTTCGGGAACAGTGCTTGCCCAAAGTTCATCTCTTCATCGTGCGCTGTGCCCAATGACGGTGGGCGATCACGGCCCCCGTGACCGCGATTGTTCTCGGCAAATCTTCCGACTGAAGTGGTTTGCCTTCTTCTGGGCAGTGTCTTAACAAGAGAGGTGACCCCCCCAGCTGCTACTGGTGTACTCTTCAGAGATGGTCTGTCTGGCATTTGTGGTTGCAAAACCAGGGCTGGTCATACGTACAACCATCTACCACCTCCTCCCACGGCTTCTCGTGACCCTGATTGGGGGGCGGGGGGAGGAAGCAGATGCTACACCTTGCCCAGGGGTGGTCTGCAGGCTAGCGGAGGGAAGGGGCGCCTTACACCTCTTTTGGTAGAGACGCATCTCCACCCCGACACCCAATTGTCCGGAGTGAAACAAAACCGGCCAGGCAGCATCTTCAGGGAGGAATAAGCAGTGGACGTTTTGGGCCGGGAGTCTGCAACAGCACTGGGACGGGAAGGGAAGGGAAGGGGGGTGGAGGAAGTCAGAATAAGCAGGTAAGGGGAGGGGAGGAGTGCAAGCCGGTGGGTGATTGGTGAAGCCAGCTGGGGTGGGGGGGCTGGCAAGGGGTAAAGGGCTGAAGGACATGGAGTCAGATAGGAGAGGGCTACCACCCGAACCAGTGTGGGGGTGACGTCACTCGCCTCAACTCCGACCTGAACTCTGCAAACTGCATGCAGGCTTACTTTCAAACGACTCCACAGTTCCGGTTCTCAGTCTCAGTTCGGCTTTTGCAGGCTGGTTGTCTGTCAGTCTTTGGTCGCTGATGCAGCTTTTTTTCATAAACTCCCACTGCATTTCTGTAAATGCCCGCAAGGAAATGAAACTCAGGCTAGTATGTGGCCGCACACACACGCGTACTTTGACAATGAACGTCTATCCAACCTGGACTTAATCTGGTCAACCGTTCTAGTTAGTGCCCCCTCCCCCCCACCACCACCACCTCTAACCTTTTGGCTCATTGACTATGCATGTGAAGACTTTAAACTACTTTTTATAATGTTGCTTTACTTTGTAAATGTAGACTGGTATTTATGCAAATTTGACGTATTTATACCGATTTAATTCCCTATCTGGGGACGGGCGAGTCCTGGGCTAG
This sequence comes from Hypanus sabinus, assembly GCF_030144855.1. Taxonomy (NCBI): domain Eukaryota; kingdom Metazoa; phylum Chordata; class Chondrichthyes; order Myliobatiformes; family Dasyatidae; genus Hypanus; species Hypanus sabinus. The sequence continues at coordinate 727,816 of NC_082737.1, read as the reverse complement.
ATGCACTGCTTGCTGAAGGGAGGTGAACTGTCTCCCATAGCCCTCATTTGTGGGTGTAGTGATCGCTGCGGGGCCACTGGTTTGGCTCGCCAGGCGAGGTGGGGGGGGGGGGGGGTGGTCACTCTCATACGACACTTCTGTGCCCATAGAAAAGCCTTCACGTGGCGTTGCTGTTCTTACTGAGTCTGCTATGTCGTGGCGCGACCGAGCGGTATAGCCAGGCTTGGCTCGTAAGCTTTGATTGGCAGCCAGGCTCGGAGGACGAGTGGATAGGCAGTCTGTCTCGAGGAGGGAAAACTCCGATATTCAGCCCACAGACTCGATGGTCGCCTCAGTTGTGGCAGCTCGCCGTGTCACTGTGGAATGTCCCCCGGCCCCAGAGAGCGGAATCGGTCCACAGGCACCGATCTTCCCGATGATCCTGGCGCGAAGGAGTCTTCTGTCCTGATCCTCGCAGGAGAAGAACCAGCCATCATCATCCCTACGACTTCATTCTTCACTGTTGTTGGAAGCTGTTGTTTGTGTTGCATGTCACACCTTGGCCAGCACAGCACAGCGAGTTCCCAGCACGGGTGAACGTTGAAAGTCAGTCTACTATCAAAGTACACCGTATACATCCTTGAGATTCATTTACTTGCAGGCATAGATCAAATGCAATGGACAACTCCAGACAAAGGCCAGCAAGTAAGGCAGTCTGTGAAAAAGGGTTCATTTTATTGTCAAAGTATGCATGTACAATACAACTCCGACATCTGTCTTCTCCAGACAGGCACGAAATACAGAAAAACCATGGGTGTTGATGGAGAAGTAAGTACAAGATGAATGAAATATGTGTGTGTATGGTGGTGTGTGCATATGTATATATGTGTGTGTGAGTGTGTGTATATTGTGTATATACCCGTGCCCGTGGGTATCTTGTACTTGTCACGTGACAGTGGTGTTGAAGCTATACTGGACTTGAGATAGTGGTCTTGTGATGGTGGAATGATGTCATGTTCCCGCCAGTAGAGGTCATGTGACAGTTTTTTTAACAGGGTATAAAAGGAGGACCCCTCCCTGTGAGGAGGGGCAGTTCGTGGCTGGATTTGCCATTTTCAACTCCATGCCAGTGTGTGGTCCAATATTATGACGCAGTTTGGTTGAAAGGTGGAGTTTTATTTAATGCCTAAAGTTTAAAAGGTCACTGCTGGCAGTTTCTTTATAATACTGCTAGTTAAAAATCAGTGGAGAGTGAAGATCGGAGTTCGGGAGCTAAAAGATCGAGGAAAGTCGACGGTGAAACAGGTTTGACCTTGTTTGATCCTCATTCGGAAGGAATTCGTTGGCTGTGCCCGTGCCTCACTTATATATTTATTGTTGCTGAACATTTATTAAACTCGAAAGTAAACAAACGACTAACTTAACCGGAAGTTAGCTGCTGTGCAGCAGCTTGAACAGTTCTTAAAGCGGTAATGCAAAAACAGTTGTTAAAGTAGTCATGTGAAGATCCAAAGTTTTATACAGTCAGTTAAAAGGAGAGACTTCTTGAAAGGTGTTAAATTTTCTTTCGGCGCATTACTGCTGATCCCAGCTGCAGTATGCTTTTCCTGGACGATTTACGATCGACGGAAATAAACGACTCAAAAGGCACTGACCTTTCTTTGGCAAAACTTTGTATCCAACTCACTGCTCTTTTTTATTGGCAAAGCAGGAATTATCATGGACACAAGTTACTACTTCCTCATGCAAAGATTAAACAAAGGTCGAATCTGTTTCGCCATTGACATCAACTTTCCAGATCCTTCAGTATGTCCGAACTCCTATGAATCTTCACTCTCCACTGAATTTACTGGCAGAATTGTAGCGAAACTGCTGGCAATAACCTTTGAGACTTAAGGCAGAAAATAAAGCTCCATTTTAAAATAAACCTGCGTCCTGACATCGGAATACGCAGCAAAGTGGAATCACCAGTGAAATCATCCACCGACTGCCCAGCGTCACAGGGAGGGGTTCTCCTTCTATACCCTGTTGGGAAAAAAACTATCACATGACCTCTCACTTGCCGGGGGGGGGGGGGGGGAATGACGTCACTCCCCATCACAAGACCTCATCTCCAGTACAGCCTCAACTGCATCACAGTCACGTGACAGGTACAAGATACCCAAGGGTACCTAACTCTATATATACATATACACGCACGCACGCACACACACACACACACACACACGTACGTTACCTACATAGATTATTGAACTGAGTTTATTACTTCCATCCTTCAAGTACATGAGTAAAAATTTTTAAGTTATGTCTCTGTCTGAAGGAGCAATGTGCAATATATAGTAATTTGTAATAAATAGTATGTACTATTATTAGATACATACTAATAATATAACATAGAAATACAGTTGCATCAGCATGAATTAATCAGTCTGATGGCCTGGTGGAAGAAGCTGTCCCAGAGCCTGTTGGTCCTGGCTTTTATGCTGTGGTACCGTTTCCCGGATGGGAGCAGCTGGAACAGTTTGTGGTTGGGGTGACTCGGGTCCCCAGTGATCCTTCAGGATAAATATTACTGAGAACATGAGATGTAGAGTCATTGAAAGTGAGTCCATAGGTTGTGGAATCAGTTTAGGGTTGAGGTGAGTGAAGTTATCCTCACTGGACCAGCAGCCTGATGGTTGAAGGTGAATAACTGTTCTTGACCTGGTGGTGTGAGACCCGAGGTTCCTGTACCTCCTGCCCAATGGAAGCAGTGAGAAGAGAGCACTGTCTGGATGGGGGTCTCTGGTGATGGATGCAGCTTTCTTGTGTCAATGACCATGTATATGTGCTCGATGGTGGGGAGAGTTTTTCCTGTGATGGACTGGGTGTATCCACCACTTTCAACAGGCTTCTCCGTTCTTGTGTACGAAGCAACCAGTCAGGATGCTCTCCGCTGTGTATCTATAGGAGTCTGCCAAACTTTCAGATGACATGCCGTGGGTTCAACGGCATGGTGAGGGGGGTGGGGTCCCTGCTGACCTTCCGATAAGGTGAGGACAGTTTCGGGGGCGGTGAGGGGGGGGGGGGGGTGTTGATGGTGTGATCCGCAGTAGTGTCACGGCCAACGCCATTGCAGCTCAGGGTCTCGGACTCCCCCTCCCGGCGTCACCGGCAAGGAGGGTGTGCGTTTGCCCCCCCGGTTTCCTCCCGCAGTCCAAAGTCGTAGCGGTTTGTAGGCTAGCTGGTCGGTGTAAGTTGCCCCGTGATTGGTTTCGGGTTAAATCGGGGGTTGCTGTGCCGAAAGAGCCCATTCCGTGCTGTATTTCCAAGTATTTTTTAATAATAAATAAAGTTAAGCTCAGATTATTGATCCCAAAAGTCTGCGGACAAACGGGCGCTTGCATGGACGCGCGGGCAAGTAGAACGAAAGCTGAGACCGCGAGGGAAAACGCGTGTGAGTACAGCAGTCTGGACCCCAGACAGGTTCGGCACTACCAGTAGAAGTGTTAACTCTCTGACAGGCTCTGTTAAGACACTTTCTGACACCTTTGCAAATTCCATTCGCAGGAGAGCAGGAGTGGAGCCCAGCCTTCGGCCGACTTCCCCAGCCACCCCGGTGAAACCGTGAGGCGGACTCCCCGCCGCGCTTCCTCTCCAAGGGGAAGCGGTCACGTCTCTGGTCTGCCTGGATGCCGAGGACAGAAGAACGCCTACCTGGCCCGGGAACGTTGTCTGTGTCCGGCAGATTCGGGCCCCATTCCTGAAGCGCCGTCGGGGTTGTCGGGGGGCCTTGAGCGACTGACCCCTCCTCACTGAGCAACTGGTGCCGGAAGACGAGGAGAGGCTGCAGAGGGTCCTCGGTCAGCCATTCCCCTCTCCACCACACCCACTCGGCCCCCATGAAGTCGTTCCGCTGTTCGGACTGCGGCAAGAGCTTCAGGCGCTCCAACGACCTGCTGACGCACCAGCACGTCCACAGCGGCGAGCGGCCGTTCGTCTGCCCGCAGTGCGGGAAGGGCTTCACCCACCCCACCTACCTGGTGAACCACCGGCGGCTGCACACCGGCGAGCGGCCCTTCGCCTGCTCCGCCTGCGGCAAAGCCTTCGCCCAGTCCTCCGCCCTGCTCCGGCACCAGTGGGTGCACAGCGGCGAGCGGCCTTTCAGCTGCCCCGACTGCGGGCGGGGCTTCACCGACCCCTCGCACCTGCTGGACCACCGGCGCATCCACAGCGGCGAGCGGCCCTTCTCCTGCACCGTCTGCGGCAAGGGCTTCGCGCTCTCCTCGTCCTTCCTGCGGCACCAGTCCACCCACGCCGAGGACAGGCCGTACCGCTGCGCCCTCTGCAGCCGCGGCTTCACCTGCACCTCCAGCCTGGTCACGCACCAGCGGGTGCATACCGGCGAGCGGCCGTTCGCCTGCCCCGACTGCGGCAAGGGCTTCGCCCGCTCCTCGCACCTGCAAACGCACCGGCGCACCCACACGGCCGAGCGGCCCTTCGCCTGCTCCGAGTGCGGCAAGGGCTTCACCCTGCCGGCCAACCTGCTGCGGCACCGGCGGGTCCACACCGGCGAGCGGCCCTTCGCCTGCTCCGTCTGCGGCAAGTGCTTCGCCCAGTCCTCCAACCTGCTCCGGCACCAGCGGGTCCACAGCGGCGAGCGGCCTTTCAGCTGCCCGGTCTGCGGCAAGGGGTTCGCCCAGTCCTCACACGTGCTCAGGCACCAGCGGGTCCATGCCGGCGCTGAAGGTCTCTAGTTGGAACTGGTTTATTATTGTTAAATGTACGGTTAAAAAAAACTTTATATTCAACACTGTTCACACAGATCACATCATTACACAGTGTATTGAGGCGGAACAAGGTCAAACAATAACAGAATTGGAATTGGTTTAATATTGTTGACGTGTACCGAGATACAGTGACAATCTTGTATATCGTTCACACAGATCACATCATTACACAGTGTATTGAGGCAGAACAAGGTCAAACAATAACAGAATTGGAATTGGTTTATTATTGTTGACGTGTACCGAGATACAGTGACGATCTTGTCTTGTATATCGTTCACACAGATCACATCATTACACAGTGTATTGAGGCAGAACAAGGTCAAACAATAAGAGAATTGGAATTGGTTTAATATTGTTGACGTGTACCGAGATACAGTGACAATCTTGTATATCATTCACACAGATCACATCATTACACAGTGTATTGAGGCAGAACAAGGTCAAACAATAACAGAATTGGAATTGGTTTATTATTGTTGACGTGTACCGAGATACAGTGACAATCTTGTATAACGTTCACACAGATCACATCATTACACAGTGTATTGAGGTGGAACAAGGTCAAACAATAACAGAATTGGAATTGGTTTATTATTGTGGACGTGTACTGAGATACAGTGACAATCTTGTATATCGTTCACACAGATCACATCATTACACAGTGTATTGAGGTGGAACAAGGTCAAAGAATAACAGAATTGGAATTGGTTTATTATTGTTGACGTGTACTGAGATACAGTGACAATCTTGTATAACGTTCACACAGATCACATCATTACACAGTGTATTGAGGCGGAACAAGGTCAAACAATAACAGAATTGGAATTGGTTTATTATTGTTGACGTGTATCGAGATACAGTGACAATCTTGTCTTGTATATCGTTCACACAGATCACATCATTACACAGTGTATTGAGGCGGAACAAGGTCAAACAATAACAGAATTGGAATTGGTTTATTATTTGTTGACGTGTACTGAGATACAGTGACAATCTTGTCTTGTATATCGTTCACACAGATCACATCATTACACAGTGTATTGAGGTGGAACAAGGTCAAACAATAACGGAATTGTAATTGGTTTATTATTGTTGACGTGTACCGAGATACAGTGACAATCTTGTCTTGTATATCGTTCACACAGATCACATCATTACACAGTGTATTGAGGTGGAACAAGGTCAAACAATAACAGAATTGGAATTGGTTTATTATGTTGACGTGTACCGAGATACAGTGACAATCTTGTATAACGTTCACACAGATCACATCATTACACAGTGTATTGAAGTGGAACAAGGTCAAACAATAACAGAATTGGAATTGGTTTATTATTGTGGATGTGTACCGAGATACAGTGACAATCTTGTATATCGTTCACACAGATCACATCATTACACAGTGTATTGAGGTGGAACAAGGTCAAAGAATAACAGAATTGGAATTGGTTTATTATTGTGGACGTGTACCGAGATGCAGTGACAATCTTGTATATCGTTCACACAGATCACATCATTACACAGTGTATTGAGGTGGAACAAGGTCAAACAATAACAGAATTGGAATTGGTTTATTATTGTGGACGTGTACCGAGATACAGTGACAATCTTGTATATCGTTCACACAGATCACATCATTACACAGTGTATTGAGGTGGAACAAGGTCAAACAGTAACAGAATGCAGAATAGTGTCACAGCCACAGAGAAAGAGCAGAGCAGGCAGACAAAAAGGTACAAGATCATAACAAGTTAGACTGTGTCAGAACTCCATTTTATTGTACTAGGGGAACCATTTAATAGTCTGATAACAGCGGGGTAGAAGCCGTCCTTGAGCCTGGTGGGACGTGCTTTTGTATCTTCTGCCCGCTGGGGGGGGGGGGAGAATGCCCAGGTTGGGGGGTGGGCGTTTTGATTATGCCGCTTGTTTTACCGAGGCAGCGGGAAGGGGAGGCTGGTTCCCGTGCCGTGCTCAGCCGTGTCGTCCGCTGCTCTCCGGGGTTCCCTGCGCTCTCGGCCAGCGCGGTCGCCGTGCCCAGCCGCGGTGGATCCGGCAGCGTTCCGCCTGGCGTGTGCGTGTTCGCGGACTGGTCTCTGAGCAGGATTTGTTCTTTTTTAACGCGTCCTGAAAACTCCGCGACATTTTAAAAGTGTGTGGTTCTTTTTTAAATGTGTAATAGGCTCAGTCGGGCAGCCAAAACAAGGGGGAGCCAGCGGCAAATGTAAAATCAATTCCGGCGTCCCCTCTTGAGAGAGTGCGCGTGTGTTTCCGCCCACAGTCCAAAAACGGGCTGGTTGGTGGGTTAATGGGGACCGTAAATCGCGCTGTGGTTAGACTAGGGTTAAATCGGTGGGCGATGGAGCTGGGTGGGCTGGCAAAGCCTGTTCTGCCCTGTATCTAGGTATAAATAAACAATGTCTTGGCTAGATGGCGTCGGCGTTCAGCCGGCCGGCGGTCCGTTAACAGCGAGCTGCTGACTTCCATTCTGCGTATATTTTTACAATTTGTAACAATATTGTAACTTGAAACACTAACTATGTAAATACGTTTGAAAGCAAAAGTTGTGGTGCGTTTATTTTTTTCCCAGGAAGAAAAAAACACGGATTATATTTATTAACACGTAATTCGTTGCCGTGAATATTACAATTCCAATAGCCTGATTTCAGAATTGCAATGACATTAGGTAAAGGAAGACGGCAACAAAGTCTACATGCGCGGGGACTGGCGGTGTCAGGATAGGGTGCTTCCCTCGGCTTCCGACCGGCCGCGGTGGCTCCCCAGTCCACCGGTTTGAGAAGTGGAATGGAAGCCCCGACTTGTACTTCCCCCCCACACACACCCGGTCTGTGTGTGTGCGCTGTGTCAGAAAGCTGCAGCTGACGGTGGTGGGGAGGGGGAAGGGGGCAGGGGGCGGAAGGTCAGACCTGTCGCTACTCTGAGGGTAATTATGGTCCGCGCCGCTCCGAAATCGAGCGTATAAAAACATCAAGAAATCGGAGCGGGGCCGACCTGCTCCGCCATTCGGTAAAATCACGGCTGATCTGTCCGTGGACTCATCTCCCCCTACCAGCCTTTTCCCGCTACGATGCCAAAACATCTACCCTGTTTGAGTTGATTCTGAGAGCTGGGATGGCTCCAGAGCGGCACCCCCGGGTGTGTGTTTTTTTTTTGCCCCGCGTCAGTTTTATTGTCGTTACTCCTTTGTGACAGCAGTGCAGGGCAAGGCAGGAAGCATTTACTGTCAATGAATCAATAGTGTGAAAGAGGAATGTGTGTGCGTACCCCTCCCCGCAGGTAGTAATGAGCAGGGGGCGTGTCCTGGATGGTGAGTGACGGGCGCCGCATGCCGGAGACCCCGCCTCTCGCTGACGTCACCCAGGCGGCATTGGCTCCATCTCCTCAAACTCCTCCTACTTCGACCAGCCTGGCTCCCCCCACTCATCCGGCCGGGCTCTTAACGCCGTGATGACTTCTCCCTCTCCGGCTCCCCGATCGTCTGCGTTCACCCCGCTCCCGTCAGCCCGCAGCCTCTCCGCCTCCAGCACTTCTCGTCCTGAAGAGGCAGGGGTTCCTGTGGCCTCGGGACTCCGGGGGCTGGATGGGTTGTGGGGCCTGTGCGACCGCATGCCCGCTCTCCGTGTCTTTCCCCAGATCACCCTCCGGCCGAGGAGACGCTTCGGGGTCAGGTTGAGATCTGAGAAAGTATTTGTTGTCCTGCGTGTGTGTTATTCCCCAGGTTGCGGGCGGGTTGGGGGAGAGGCCACATAATCGGGTACTTTCGCTCTGCCCGCCGCGCCAGCAAGGATCTCCCGGTGGCCAAGCCATTTCAACCCATACCGGCACGCTACCCCTACGGCCTCTTCTGCAGCCCAACGTGAGGAGCAACACCTCACATTCCGCCACCTACCTACTGGCATAAACGTTGATACTCATATTTCTGGTAATTCATGCCTCTTCCTCTTTCCACGCCCCATTCTGACCTGACCTGCCCTCAGGTTCCCCTCCTCTTTCCCTTTCTTCCGTGTTCCACTCTCCTCTCCAATCAGAGTCGCAGAGTGTGTGCCTTCCGGCGTCTGTACCTCCTACCTGCTGGTAACAGTGAGAAAAGGACATGCCCTGGGTGCTGGAGGTCCTTCATAATGGACGCTGCCTTTCTGGGACACCACTCCCTGAAGATGTCCTGGGCTCTTTGTAGGCCGGTACCCAGGATGGGGCCGACTAGATTTACAACCTTCTGCGGTCCTGGTCCCTCCATACCAGACAGTGGTACATACCATCCATATCTCACAGGTCAGGCCTGTGAGAACGCTCTCCGTGATACATCTATAGAAGGTTTTGAGTGTATTTGTTGACATACCGAATCTCTTCAGACTCCTAATGAAGTATACCCGCTGTCTGGCCTTCTTTATGACTACATCGATAGGTTGGGACCAGGTTAGATCCTCAGAGATCTTGACACCCAGGAACTGCTCACTCTCTCCACTTCTAGAACAGATAAAGGAACTTAAGACCTGAGAAAGTATTTGTTGTCCTGCGTGTGTATTTTTCCCCAGGCTGCAAAATTTATATTTCTATTTTCGCACTACTTACTTAATTTATAGTTAAGTAAGTAGTACAAAATAGAAATAAGTGTGTGTGCGTGTGTGTGTGTGTGTGTGTTTGTGCGCGTGTAGTGCAGAAGTAGAATTTAAAAAGTCGTGAGGTTGTGTTCCCGGGTTCAATGTCCATTCAGACATCGGATGGCAGATGGGAAGAAGCTGGCGGGATGTGTAACAAAAGAGGAAAAAAAAATGGAAATGCCAAAGAATAAAAAATTATATAAAATTATATTACATGTTTCAGAGATTAAAGTATGAATATGGAATAAAATATACAGTTTGTACGTAAATACATCGTAAACAGGTTTATAAAAACTGATTTAAAGTGTATAGACTGCGGTAATAGATGGGGCGGGAGGGGCGGTAAACTTAAAAGGTTAGCTGCCCTGTGGGGAGGAAACTTTGACGAGGGTGTGAAGTTTTTCTCTCTCTAGTTTTAATCGCCCGATGGCGCTTTCCAGAAAGGAGCTTTTGGAAACGGTGGTTTGCAGAGCGAGCGGGCAGTGTCCGCAACGATTCTCCCGCCCGCCTCTTTGTGCTGGATTCATACAAGTCCTGCAGCGATGGTAACACACGCAACTGCCGAGTTCCTCCTGCCCTCTGCGTGTGTTTCTCGGATTTCCAGCTTCTGCAGATTCTATACGGACAAGCACCGTCGACGTTTCGGGCCGAGACCCTGAAAAACTCAATGTCCAAATGAGTCCTGACGAAGGGTCTCAGTCCGAAACGTCGACAGCGCTTCTCCCTGTAGATGCTGCCTGGCCTGCTGCGTTCCACCAGCATTTTGTGTGTGTTATTGTTTGAATTTCCGGCATCTGTGGATTCTCTCGTTTCGGCAGTGACGGCTTTGACCCGATAGTCCACTCCAAAGATTATCCACAGCCTCCAAAACAAAATTAGTTGGACAACACTCACAAAATGCTGGAGGAACTCAGCATCAGTGGAAAAGTGTACAGAGTTGAGGTTTCGGGCCGAGACCCTTCGTCAGGACTCATTCGGACATTACGTTTTTCACTGTGAACTGTCATTTGTGGTTAATAGGAAGGATGTGGAAGGGGGTGCAGAGGCGGTTCGCGGGACGCTGCCTGGACTAGAGAACAGAGTCTGAATCAGTCGGAATGGCTGTTGGCGAGCGGGTGCAGGAGAGGCTGAGGGAGCCAGGGCTTTTCGCTTTGGAGCAGACGGTGTGATGCCGAGGCCTCATGGGGTAACGGTCAGAGGGCTTTTGGAGCACTACAAATGGCTTTTGGCCCCAGAGGGCCAGGAAGGGTGCGCTGACTTTGAGAGGGTCCGGTGGTCGTTCACGAGAGGCAGCCTGGGCATGAAACAGTTAACACATTTGCGCGCTGAAGTTTCGACGAATGAGGCTGGGTGGGCGGGAACTTATTGAACGATATCGATTATCGAAAGGCCCTAGATAGAGTGACGCGGAGAGGATGTTTCCCACAGTGGGAGAGTCTAGAACACGATGGCTCAGCCTCAGGGTACGAGGCGTGCCTCCAAAGCGGAGATGAGGAGGAATTTTCTTTCAGCCAGAGGGTGGTGGATCTGTGGAATTCGTAGCCACAGACAGCCGTGGAGGCCACATCTTCAAGGCGGAGGTTGACTGATTACAGGAAGGAGTGGGGTTGAATGGTGGAATGGCGGAGCGTTCTCGATGGGCCGAATGGTCTGGCTCGGCTCCTCTGTCTGACGGTCACAAGATCAGGAGTGCGGAAAATTGTGAGAGCCGTGGACGGAGTGGGTGCCAGCGCCTGTATCTCCCCGGGACAGAAATGTCCATCACCGGAGGAGATTTACAAGGACGTTGCCTGGATTGGGGAGCATGCCTTATGAGAATAGGTTGAGTGAAACTGGCCTTTTCTCCTTGGAGCGAAGGAGGGTGAGAGGTGACCTGATAGAGGTGTAGAAGATGATGAGAGTCACTGATCGTGTGGATAGTCAGAGACATTTTCCCCAGGGCTGAAACGTTTGCCACAAGAGGACACAGGTTTAAGGTGCTGGGGAGGAGGTACAGAGGAGATGTCAGGGGTCAGTTTTGTTAAAAAAGAGAGTGGTGTGTGTGTGGAATGGATTTCCCGTGGCTGCGGGTGAAGCGGATACGATAGGGTCTTTTAAGAGACTTTTACATGGGTACATGGAGCGTAAACAAATAGAGGGCTATGCGCTAGGGAAAACCTAGACAGTCTCTGGAGTGGCATAAAAAGTTGGGAACCCCATGACTTAAGGTGGGTGGAATAAGGTTTAGCGGGGGAGTGGGTGAGGTGTCAGAGGTAGTTTTTTTTTAATTGCTCAGAGAGTGGCGGGTGCATGCAATGCCCTGTCGGGGCAGATCCAACAGGGGCACTTAAGGGACTCTTAAGTGGGCACAAACAATGGATGAAAGGGAAATGCCCCGAGTAGCAGGGAAGGGTTGGAGAGATCATGGAGTATACAGGGCAGTGGGTCAGCACGACATTGTGGGCCGAAGGGCCCGGACTGTGCTGTTCTGTTCCGTGTTTTGTGTCGATTTCACCTTTAATTCCAGAGTAGGAATCAGGACCCTACTTGTTTCTTAATTTGGCGCAACAGTGCAGAAGGGGCCTTTTGGCCCGTCTACTCCATGATGCTGCCCCCCTCAACTGTACCCAAACGCTTCTTCAGTGTTACAATCGAGCCACGTTGGCTTGCAGCTCGTTCCACACTTGCACCACCACTCTGAGGTGAATAAGTTCCCCCCCACCAAGTACTTCATCTTTCACCCGGAAGATGTGACATAGACTCGGCCAGCCTGAGGGGACAGACGTGCTTGCATTCATACTGTCTATATCCCTCTTAATTGTGCACACCTCCATAAGGCCTTCTTCACTCATTCTTCGGTACTCCGGAGAATAAAATGTCATCTACTCAACCTCTCCTTCCAAATCAAGACACCGATCTCGGCAAGGTCCTGGCCAATCTTCTCTGTGTTCTTTCAAGCTGTTTGATATTTTCCCCGTTGGAGGGTCGGATCAAATCAGGTTTAGTTATCACTCGGACCATACATGGATGATATTTTCCCCGTAGGAGGGTCGGATCAAATCAGGTTTAGTTATCACTCGGACCATACATGGATGATATTTTCCCCGTAGGAGGGTCGGATCAAATCAGGTTTAGTTATCACTCGGACCATACATGGATGATATTTTCCCCGTAGGAGGGTCGGATCAAATCAGGTTTAGTTATCACTCGGACCATACATGGATGATATTTTCCCCGTAGGAGGGTCGGATCAAATCAGGTTTAGTTATCACTCGGACCATACATGGATGATATTTTCCCCGTAGGAGGGTCAGATCAAATCAGGTTTAATTATCACTCGGACCATACATGAACGATATTTTCCCCGTAGGAGGGTCAGATCAAATCAGGTTTAATTATCACTTGGACCATAAGTGGATGCAGTCAATCGAGACGGCGTTCCGCTGGGGCCCAGGTGCGCACTTTTCGTCTCTGGCCTCTCACCACGCTTCATCGGCATGGATGTAAGTGCCCACTGGGCGGTAGGTGCTTTGGCGGGTCACCACGCTCCGCCTGGGCGCCGATACGACTGAAGCTCGCTTGAACAGGTGGGTACCACGCACTGTTGGAGCAAGAGGTTGAAGATATCCACGACTCTCCAGCAAAGGTCTTTACTGCTCCATCCGGACCGGATGCTTTCCTTGGATTCACTCTCTCAAAGTCACATCATCTTCAGATGCTGAGACCAAAGGACCATCGGGAGATCATCAGAGTACACAAGCCCTATAAATCTAGTCTAATTGGGTCTCTTTTTTTTTATCAACAACCGTTCTGTAATTTTATGCTTTTCTTGCCAGACCATTGCTGGGGATATGTGGTGTTGGTCATGCATTATTTGAGTGAGTTTAAGTTTCTCACCCGGTACAGCAAAGGTAGTGGGGTAAGAGTCAGTTTCAAAACTTGAGGTAACTCTATTCTCAATGTTGTTGTTGTTCCTTTCCATGCCTTGCGGCACATCAGGTAGTGTTTTCACTGTTTCTTTAGCATTTATCTGTTTTTTTTTACGAGTTGCTAGCCGGACGCTCAACCCAGCACCGATGGAAAACGCACAAGGAGCCCGCCGGATTCAAACTCAGAACCATTCGGCTCAAAGTCCCATGCTGGTGCCACTGCACCACTGGCCGGTGTTTATTATCAATCATCTTACAGTGGCATGCAAAAGTTTGGGCACCCCTGTTCAAAATTTCTGTTACTGTGAATAGATAGGCGAGTAAAAGATGACCTGATTTCCAAAAGGCATAAAGTTAAAGATGACACATTTCTTTAATATTTTAAACAAGATTACTTTTTTTAAAATTTCCATCTTTTACAGTTTAAAAATAACAAAAAAGGAAAAGGGCCCGAAGCAAAAGTTTGGGCACCCTGCATGGTCAGTACTTAGTAACACCCCCTTTGGCAAGTATCACAGTTTGTAAACGCCTTCTGTAGCCAGCTAAGAGTCTTTCAATTCTTGTTTGGGGCACTTTCGCCCACCCTTCCTTGCAAAAAGCTTCCAGTTCTGTGAGATTCTTGGGCCGTCTTGTATGCACTGCTCTTTTGTGGTCTATCCACAGATTTTCGATGATGTTTAGGACGGGACTGTGAGGGCCATGGTAAAACTTTCAGCTTGTGCCTTTTGAGGTAGTCCATTGTAGATTTTGAGGTGTGTTTAGGATCATTATCCTGTTGTAGAAGCCATCTTTTCATCTTCAGCTTTTTTTTTTTACAGACTGTGTAATGTTTGCTTCCAGATTTTGCTGATGATTAATGGAATTCATTCTTCCCTCTACCAGTGAAATGTTCCCCATGCCACTGGCTGCAACACAAGCCCAAAGCATGATCGATCCACCCCTGTGCTGAACAGCTGGAGAGGTGATCTTTTCATGAAGTTCTGCACCCTTTTTTCTCCAAACATACCTTTGCTCATTGCAGCCGGAAGTTCTATTTTAACTTCCTTAGTGCACAGGACTTGTTTCCAAAATGCATCAGGCTTGTTTAGATAGAACAGTGCACCACAACTCCAGAGTCTGCTAAATCTTCCTAAAGGTCTTTTGCAGTCAAATGGGGTTTTGATTTGCCTTTCTAGAAATCCTACGAGCAGTTCTCTAGGAAAGTTTTCTTGGGATAAGGTTTGAGGAGTCAGGGTATTTATAAAACTTTGAAATTTGCATCACCTGTCCTTTCCTAATGATGATTGTGAACAAGCCATAACTCTTAACAAGCTAATTACAGTCTGAGACCTTGGTAAAAGTTATCTGAGAGCTCAAATCTCTTGGGGTGCCCAAACTTTTGTCTGGTGCTCCTTTCCTTTTTTTCACTCTAAAATTGTACAAAATAAATATACTAATCTTGCTTAAAATGTTGAAAAGAATGTTTCATCTTCAACTTCATGGCTTTTGAAGATCAGTTCATCTTCTACTCACTTAACTATTCACAGTAACAGAAATTTTGACCGGGGTGCCCAAACTTTTGCATGGCACTGTACATATTACCATATACTGTACTGCCTTGAGGTTCATTTTCTTGCAGGCATTTACCGGCAGTGGGGGTTGGGGAAGAAATATGGTTTTACAAGGTGTATAAAGACTGGCAAACAACCAAAGTTTAAAGTAAGTTTATTACATATACGTCGCCATGTCCTATCCTGAGATTCATTGTCCTGCCGAGATGAGTTTTCTTGTTGGTATTCATAGCAGGACAAAGAAACACAACAGAATCAGCAAAAATCAGCAAAGACGGACAAGCAAGCCATGTGCAAAACGAAAACCCGAACAATAATAATAAACCCACGACTTACTGAAGTCAATGAGTGAAAATCGCCTGAAAAATGCTGAATTAAAAGAGGAAATTGAAAGACGATGGAACATGAACAGGGTTGACATTGTCCCAATAGTAACATCTACAATAGCTGGTATCGTCCCCAAAGTCACTACACAAGAGTATTAAAGAGTTAGTCTGACACAGCGATATCTATGTAAATCTCCAGAAACCCACAATACCAAACCGCACTCGAAGAGTCGGACAGTCCCCGGGAATTGTGAAATGAGTGT
The DNA here is from genome assembly GCF_030144855.1 of Hypanus sabinus. Classification (NCBI taxonomy): domain Eukaryota; kingdom Metazoa; phylum Chordata; class Chondrichthyes; order Myliobatiformes; family Dasyatidae; genus Hypanus; species Hypanus sabinus. The sequence continues at coordinate 712,402 of NC_082737.1, read as the reverse complement.
GCTTGGCTGTGCCCGTACCTCGTGTTCCATCAGCGTGAGCTGAGGAGAAATACAAACTCATAATACTGAGATGTAGAGTCCATGAGTGGTGGAATGGGTTCAGCATTGAGGCGAGTGAACAAGGTTAATAACTATTCCTGAATATGATGGCGTGGAACCTGAAGTTCCTGATGCTACCAAACAAGCTCTCCAATAGCCGTTCCCACTGACGCTTCAGACTAGCTGTGGGCGCTGTGCACGAACAGCTGGTCAGGGGCATGTGGCAGCCACTCGCCTTCTTCAGCCACTGCCTCCTCTGTCCCCCCGAAAGGAAGTAGAGTTCATTTCACTGTGAGCTACTCCCTCCACCACTTTGACGACCTTCTGGAGGGTCGTCCTCTCACAGCGTTTGTCGACCACAAACCCCTGGTGCACATGATGGCCAAAATATCAGACCCTCGGTCAGCACAGCAGCCAGCTGGCCGACAGATCAGAGTTCGCAACTGATATGCAACATTTCTGGGGGGTGGGAATAGTGTCGTGGCCGATTGCCTCTCATGGCTAGGCAGCGAGGCCGTGACATCAGGGTTGACTGTGTCAAAACGGCAGATGACCAAGCTACTGACCCAGAGGTCCAGGCTTACCGAACAGCAGTCCCGGGCCTACCATTCGGTTCATGGAAGCTGGAGATTCTCTCCTGAGCGATGTGTCAGCTGGTCACCCTCGCTCCATCAAACCGGTGTGCTTAAGAGTGAGTGTGTGTGTGTGTGTGTCTGTGTGTGAGTGAGTGTGTCTGAGTGTGTGAGTGTGGGTTTGTGTGTGTGAGTGTGTGTGTGTGTGTGTGGGTGAGTGAGTGTGTGTGTATGCGTGTGTGAGTGTCTGTGTGTGTGGGTGAGTGTGGGTTTGTGAGTGAGTGTGTGTGTGTGTGTGTCTGTGTGTGAGTGAGTGTGTCTGAGTGTGTGAGTGTGGGTTTGTGTGTGTGAGTGTGTGTGTGTGTGTGTGGGTGAGTGAGTGTGTGTGTATGAGTGTGTGAGTGTCTGTGTGTGTGGGTGAGTGTGGGTTTGTGAGTGTGTGTGTGTGTGTGGTCACCCTCGCTCCATCAAACCGGTGTGCTTAAGAGTGAGTGTGTGTGTGTGTGAGTGAGTGAGTGAGTGTGTCTGAGTGTGTGAGTGTGGGTTTGTGTGTGTGAGTGTGTGTGTGTGTGTGTGAGTGTCTGTGTGTGTGTGTGTGTGTGTGTGTGTGTGAGTGTCTGTGTGTGTGTGTGTGTGTGTGTGTGAGTGTCTGTGTGTGTGTGTGTGTGTGTGTGTGTGTGTGGGTGAGTGTGGGTTTGTGAGTGGGTTTGTGAGTGTGTGTGTGAGTGTGTGTGGGTGAGTGTGGGTTTGTGAGTGGGTTTGTGAGTGTGTGTGTGAGTGTGTGTGTGTGTGTGAGTGTCTGTGTGTGTGTGTGTGTGTGTGTGTGTGTGTGGGTGAGTGTGGGTTTGTGAGTGGGTTTGTGAGTGTGTGTGTGAGTGTGTGTGCATGTGAGACGGCCTCAGACAGAGCGTGCGTGACTGGACTGCGGCCCGTGTGGAGCGCCGGCTGGCGAATAGGTCCCAGAGCGCCGGTTTGACCATCTCAATGTGGACCTTGCTGGTCCTCTCCCCCCGTGCTTTCACGCACCTTCTTACCGTGGTGGATTGCACTGCCAGGGGGCCAGACATCATCCCTCTCGCATCGGTGTCAGCCGCAGACGTGGATCTGCTGTTGATCAGCACCTGGGTTGCTTGGTTTTGCCCCCATCTGAGATTTCCTCTGACCGCGGTCAGCAATTCATTTGCGGTGCCTGGGCTGCAAAGAGCACCCTCCTTAGTAAATCCGATTCCTTTCCCCCCGTCATGGGCTCTTGCATTCCTGCTGACCAACTGGACTCCGCCCGGCTTGTTTTCCTCCACCATCATCCCTTTGCAATGGCCTGTTCAGCGTTTGGGAACGGGGAGAGGATTCCTGCAACACAGAGACGAAGGGTACACCTGGATGCGTTTCAGTAGGTCGCCTTAACCCGGCCCACCGGGGAGTGTCCCGCTGCCCTGCCCCGCCCTGGCGCACCGACATGACCATGGGTGAGACAGCGGCACCCGAGCTCCGGACAGGGTGCGGCTGGTCGTGGGGGTGGGGTCGGGTGACGTCTTTGGGAGAAAATTCACCAACACCGACTTTGGTGAGTTCCGAGGCTGCTCTGACGTGATGACGAATTACGTAAAAGATTTTTTTTCCCTGGCGCGCCATGGTGTGTGGGTATTGAAGTTCGGACAAATGCGTTGCGGGTTTCGTAGAAAACCACAGCACCGCCCAGACCTTTCCACCCACTTGAAGATCTTACAGAAACATACAAAACTGTGGAAGGGATGGATGAGCTATAAGTAGGAAAGCTGTTTCCATTGGTAGGTGAGACTATAACGAGGGGACATTGCCCCAAGATTCAGGCGAGAAGATTTAGGAGAGAGATGAGAAGAAACTGTTTCTCCCAGAGAGTGGTGAATCTGTGGAATTCTCTGCCCAGGGAAGCAGTTGAGGCTTCTTTACTAAATATATTTAAGATACAGTTAGATAGAGTTTTACATAGTAGGGGAATTAAGGGTTACAGGAAAAAGGCAGGTAGATGGAGCTGAGTTTACGGACAGATCAGCCATGATCTTATTGAATGGCGGGGTGGCCTCGATGGGCCGGATGGCCTACTCCTGCTCCTATTTCTTATGTAAGATTAATCTAACCCTTCCCTCCTACAGAACCCTCCATTTTTCGACCATCCATGTGTGCATCTAAGAGTTTCTTAAATGCCCCTAACGTATCTGACTCTGCCAGCACCCCTGGCCGGAGTTCCACACACAAGCCTCTCTTACAGCACCTCTGACAGTCTCCCCACACTTAGCTCCAATCAGCTTGAAATCGTTAAACAGGAAGCACCTTATATACACACACACATATGGAGAGAGAGAGAAAACACTTGGGTTGTCATGACAACAACCCATCCATCGCGTCAGAAAATCAAAACAGTGGGTCATTGACTGCAGGACAGGGTGGTGTTGCACACGCACGTGATCGCAGTCAATGGCAGTCGCGGCTCAGCACGACCGTGCAAACCATGGACTCGGTCTCTGCCCCCCTCTGCCTCGGTAAATCGAAGACCCTCCCCACCTTGGAGATTCTCTCTTCTCCACATCCTAAATGGGGTGTGCACCCAATGCGCCCCACTGTGCATTGGGCAGAAGATACAGAAGTCTGAAAGCACGTACCACCAGGCTCAAGGACAGCTTCTACCCCCACTGTCATCAGACTCTTGAGAAGTTCCTTTGCACAATAAGATGGACTCCTGACCTCACTACCGACCTCGTTATGGCCTTGCATCTCATTGCCTGCCTCCACCGTGCTTTCGCTGTGGCTGTGACACTCTATTCTGCATTCAGTTGTTGTTTTACGTTGTTCTACTCCCCAGTGACCTGTTAATTTAGACCTAGGCCTTAAGACATAGGAGTAGAAGTCGGCTATTTGGTATTCGAGTCTGCTCCGCCACTCAATCGTAGGCAAATCCAATTCTACAAGTCATCCCCACCCCCCCTGCTTTCACCCCTCTGATGCCCCAGCTAATCAAGAACCTATCTAACTCTGCTTTAAATGCACCCAACGACTTAGCCTCCACAGCCACTCGTGGCAACTAATTCCACGGATTTACCACCCTCTGACTAAAGGAATTTCTCCGCATCTCAGTTCTAAAAGGACGTCCTTCAATCCTGAAGTCGTGCCCTCTTGTCCCAGAATTCCCTACCATGGGAAATAACTTTGCCATATCTAATCTGTTGAGGCCTTTTAACACTAGGAATGTTTCTATGAGATCCCCCCCTCATTCTCCTGAACTCCAGGGAATACAGCCCAAGAGCTGCCAAATGTTCCTCATACAGTAACCCTTTCACTCCTGGAATCATTCTCGTGAATCTTCGCTGAACCCTCTCCAATGTCAGTATATCATTTCTAAAGTAAGGAGCCCGAAACTGCACACAATAATCCAAGTGAGGTCTTATAGAGCCTCAACATCACATCCCTGTTCTTATATTCTGTACCTCTAGAAAGGAATGCCAACACTGCATTCACCTTCTTCACCACCAACTCAACCTGGAGGTTAACCTTTAGGGTATCCTGTACAAAGACTCCCAAGACCCATTGCATCTCTGCATTTTGAATCCCCTCCCCATCTACAAACGTTTGTAAATAATGGATCTACCGAAATAATGCAGTTACCGACTCCGTGTTGTAATTCTAGCGCTGCGTGTAGCACACCGCTACACATTGACCTTTGTTGAGGTGCAGCGTATTACTCCACATTTGCGCTTTACTCTTTGTTCGGCTCGACCTATTTGTGTGAACAGGCGTTCAGCGTCATGAACATCAACAAAGCCAGCCACAGATCCAAGTTAACTGACCAACACCTCAGATCCATCCTGAGAATCGCCACAACAAAACTAAATCCAGACTTTGATGCGCTGGCTAAAAAGGGAGACCAACAACACTGTTCCCACTGAAATTAAAAATAAGTTTCTTCATTGTGTTATGTAAAAAATGCATTTGAAAATATTTTTTTCAATAAGCCTTACATGTTACATGTCATTTCTGTTAAGTGATGGACATGAGTAGTGCGCAGGTGCATGTACGTTCTCAAAATAAAAAATGCGCTCCAGATCAAATAACGCGCTCCACATACTGGCGCGCTGTCACTGTTCTCTCCTTGTGCTGGTTGTTGTTGAGTTTTGGCACAGGGGACAATTGAATAAGAAGGAGAAGGACAAGCAGACCTGCATCTCCTACCGTTTTTGAAATAAAGACAGTCAGGAGAGTGATGATGATAATATCTTGAAGGATAACAGAATTTTCAGTGCTTTAAAATAATAACTGTTACTATTAAAAAAGTTGTATTTTATTCATTTAATTTTCAGTGTTTTAAAAGTTATTTCAATAAATAGCTAAATACCATGGGACTTCAAAGACAGATATTTTGTTGGAATGCATTTGTTCATTTTCAATTGAAATTAAAGCACATGTTTTCTAAATATCCCATCATATTTTATTTTCTCTTATGAGGTGTATTACCAAAACACTCCGTCCATCTGCTCCTGGTCCGGCCCCCCTGTTAAATTTTAGAACCCTTTGTGGCCCACAAGTCAAAAAGTTTGCCCACCCCTGGTCTAGTACCCGACTCTTCCCCTTCCCTCTCCTGACTGTCATCCACTTCTGTCTCCCCAGGCCTCGGAGTGGCTACTTGCCAAAGCTCCTCTCTCTCCCTGAGCAGACGAAGGTCATCGAGCTGCACCTCCAGTTCCCTATCCCTTCGGAGCTGGAGCTCGACACACCGGGTGCAGATTGGCCGTCCGGGTGGCTGCGAGTCTCCAGGATCCCCCCCACATCTGACACCGAGCACAGAAAACCGGCCTCACACACATACTTTGTATTCTAAAGGATAACCTGCCTGGCCTCAATCCCGTATCGCCGAAGCCCCGTTGAGCCAAAGCCCTCCTACTCTGTCTCCCTCTGCAAATCTGTCTTCTTAAACTCTTCCCACTGTCCTCAGTGGCCGACCTCCACGGGCTCGTGCAGTCGTGCCCCGATCAAACCAGTGAGGAAACAAGGGCAACAACTTACCGCAGGAACGCGTGGTGCAGAAAATCCTGAGGCAGTGTTGGCTTAGACTGAGGGAGAGGAGCAAGAGAGAGTGGGGAATCTTTAAACAGGGATATGGGGCCGGCCAGAGTCAGATGGGATGGGCCAAAACGCAGGGAGAGGGGACCGAACACGGGGAGGTGGGATCAAACATACAACCCACTGACAAATGAGATGTTGTAATTCCAAGCAACCCACAGGCAAAATGCTGGAGGAACTCAGCAGGGCAGGCAGCATCTATGTTCAGGCGCGAACGGTCCGAAACGCCGACTATTTTCCCTTTTGCATTGCTGCTGCCCGGCCTGCTGAGTTCCTCCGGCATTTTGCGTGTGCTGGCCAGGGTGGGTCCGACGGGAGGGACGGGCTGAATTCACCGGGCAGACGCCATCCCTGGGCACCCGCTCGCTCCATGTCAATCAGACAGATGACCCCGCCCTCCTTCATACGTCACTCAAGCGATACCCGCCCTACTGCTGCTCCTATTGGCCTCGCTGCTTCAGCACGTCACTCGGCCGCCGTCCCCGCCCCTTTCTCGTCGGCGTCAGCGGCGGAAGAGGAGCACGCGAGCAATGGCGGCCGGGCCGACGGTGCGGATCCACCCGGTGGTCCTGTGCTCGATCGCCGACAGCAGCGAGCGGCGCAGTGAGGAGGCTCGGAGGGGCATCGGCACCCTGCTGGGTGAGGGAGCGCCGGCGGGGATGGGGAGCGGGGAGGTGGTTCCCTGCTGGGTGAGGGAGCGCCGCCGGGGATGGGGAGCGGGGAGGTGGTTCCCTGCTGGGTGAGGGAGCGCCGCCGGGGATGGGGAGCGGGAGATTCCCTGTTGGGTGAGGGAGCGCCGCCGGGGATGGGGAGCGGGGAGGTGGTTCCCTGCTGGGTGAGGGAGCGCCGCCGGGGATGGGGAGCGGGACATTCCCTGCTGGGTGAGGGAGCGCCGGCGGGGTGGGGGAGCGGGGAGGCGATTCCCTGCTGGGTGAGGGAGCTGGGAGGTGATAGTCTGCTAGGTGAGGATGCGCCTTCTGGGCTGGGGGGTGGTGGTGAAGGAGAGTCATCCTGCTGGGTAAAAGGGTGCACCCCTGGGGGCGGGGGGGAAGGAAGGGTGACTGGTAGCGTGCAATGAAATCCACTTCTGGTTGCTTCGCTCTCTGGGTCCAGCTGCCCTCGTAACCGCACACACTCCTCCGCTACACACTTACTGCCCGTGCCAGGTCCTTGTGCTTGTCCAGTGGCCAAGGAGAGTGGGCCCAGCGGCCTCCCGTCGGAGAGTGTCGCCACAGTGTGTTCATGCTGACCCGATCTTATGCCAGGTGCCATTTATCTGCATCGGGACCGTAGCCCTCAGTGACCCGTTCCTATCTCAATTGCTGCAAACGAACCTGCATTCGCTGGCAGCTCGTTCCACTCTCCTCAGTGAAGAAGTTCCGCTTAAAAATCTCCCATTAACCCATGATCTGTAGATCCGGACTCACCCAGCTGAGGGTTAAATGTCTGAGCCTGCATCTATAGTCCTCATAATTTTGTATACTTTTGTAAAATCTGCTCTCGTTCTCCTGCGCTCCGGGGAACAAATAAAAATAATTACTCTACTGATCCCGAGTCGGAACTTCCTTTGTTACAGCAGCAACAAGAAACACCCCGGTTTCCTGGGCTGCACAAGTCTAGGGAAGACGACCTCTGACCCCACCAAACTCGTGAGATTGAGGCGTGCTTGACCCCACCCCAAGCCTCAGTTTCTGTGGATGCTGTGTCAGTTGCCACTCTGTCACAAATTAATGCCACAAAATAACAGACAGTACACTGCATACGATTAAAGGAATTCTATTAATGAATCTTAACTGAAGGGTTCGTAAAGAATAACAAAGAGAAAAGGGCCTATTCTAATCAAACAGTCAAATATGCTCAAGTTGGAGCTCAGCTTGAACTTCTCTGTCAGTCACGCGCTGGGCCCTCGGTTCACTTGAAAGCCCACACCACCTTCCGAATGTCACTCACAACCTATCTCAAACAAACTGGTCTCCCACAGATCGTGTGCTATAACCGGTTCTCCAAAGTATCTTCTCTCTTCATCTCCTCTTGAACAAAAGCCCAAGACCAACCTTATTGTCCCTCCCCAAGAAACAGACAGACAGGCATACTTTATTCTCCCCTCTCCCCTTCCCCCCCACCCCACTCTTTCCCATCCTGTCCCTCCCTTCTCCAATGTTCCCATCCCTCCCCTCCGTTAAAATCTTGATGTGGTCGCAGATCAGGTGCGTTGGGGGGGGGGAGATGGTGGTGATTTCTGGTCACCTCATTATAGGAAGGTTGTGGAAGCTTTAGAAATGGCGCAGTGTAGATTTACCAGGATGCTGCCTGCATTAGGGAGCTTGTCTTATGAGGAATGTTTGAGGGAGCTAGAGTTTTCCTCTTTGCTTTGATGGACAGACAGACAGACGTACGTTATTGATCCCGAGGGAAATTGGGTTTCGTTACAGCCGCACCAACCAAGAATAGTGTAGAAATACAGCAATATAAAACCATAAATAATGAAATAATAATAAATTAATCATGCCAAGTGGAAATAAGTCCAGCACCAGCCTATTGGCTCAGGGTGTCTGACACTCCGAGGGAGGAGTTGTAAAGTTTGATGGCCACAGGTAGGAATGACTTCCTACGACGCTCAGTGTTACATCTCGGTGGAATGATTCTCTGGCTGAACGTACTCCTGTGCCGAACCAGTACATTATGGAGTGGATGGGAGTCATTGTCCAAGATGGCATGCAACTTGGACAGCATCCTCTTTTCAGACACCATCGTCAGAGTCCAGTTCCACCCCCACAACATCACTGGCCTTACGAATGAGTTTGTTGATTCTGTTGGTGTCTGCTACCCTCAGCCTGCTGCCCCAGCACACAACAGCAAACATGATAGCACTGGCCACCACAGACTCGAAGAACATCCTCAGCATCGTCCGGCAGATGTTAAAGGACTTCAGTCTCCTCAGGAAGTAGAGACGGCTCTGACCCTTCTTGTAGACAGCCTCAGTGTTCTTTGACCAGTCCAGTTTATTGTCAATTCGTATCCCCAGGTATTTGTAATCCTCCACTATGTCCACATTGACCCCTTGGATGGAAACAGGGTCACCGGTGCCTTGGCCCTCCTCAGGTCCACCACCAGCTCCTTAGTGTTTTTCACATTAAGCTGCAGATGATTCTGCTCACATCATGTGAGAAAGTTTCCCACCGTAGCCCTGTACTCAGCCTCGTCTCCCTTGCTGATGCATGCAACTATGGCAGAGTCATCAGAAAACTTCTGAAGATGGAAAGACTCCGTGTTGTAGTTGAAGTCTGAGGTGTAGATGGTGAAGAGAAAGGGAGACAGGACAGTCCCCTGTGGAGCCCCAGTGCTGCTGACCACTCTGTCTGACACACAGTGTTGCAAGCGCACATACTGTGGTCTGCCAGTCAGGTGATCAATAATCCATGACACAGGGAAGCATCCACCTGCATCACTGTCAGCTTCTCACCCAGCAGAGCAGGGCGGATGGTGTTGAACGCACTGGAGAAGTCAAAAAACATGGTCCTCACAGTGCTCGCCGGCTTGTCCAGGTGGGCGTAGACACGGTTCAGCAGGTAGATGATGGCATCCTGAACTCCTGGTCGGGGCTGATAAGCGAACTAGAGGGGGTCTAAGTGTGGCCTAACCATAGGCCGGAGCTGCTCCAGAACAAGTCTTTCCAGGGTCTTCGTGATGTGGGAGGTCAAAGCCACCGGTCCGTAGTCATTGGAGCCACTGGGGCTGTTCGGTACAGGAACGAGACAGGACGTCTTCCACAGCACAGGAACCCTCTGGAGAGTCAGGCTCAGGTTGAAGACATGGTGAAGTACCCCACATAGCTGGGGGGGGGGGGGGTACAGGCTTTGAGCACCCTGGGGGTGACACCATCCAGGCCTGCAGCCTTGCTTGGGTGGAGACGTTTCAGCTGTCTCCTCACCCGTACAGCTGTGAAGCCCACCGTGGTGGTATCAGGTGGGGGAGGGGTGTAGTCATGAGAGAGTGAAGTATGTGTTGGTTGGGGGCCGACGACAGATGAATCGTGTGGAGGATGGGCAGAGGCCAGTGTCAAATCTGTTGGAGAACAGGTTAAGCTTGTTGGTCCTGTCCACACTGCCCTCAGCTCCTCTGTTGCTAGTTTGCTGGAACCCAGAGATGGTCCTCATCCCACTCCAGACCTCTCTCATGTTGTTCTGCTGGAGTTTCCACTCAAGCTTCCTCCTATACCTGTCTTTAGTCTCTCTGATCTTGGCTTTCAGGTCCCTCTGTATTGTCCTCAGCTCTTCCCTATTTCCATCTCTGAACGCCCTCTTTTCAGCTTTCCGGATTTCCTTGATGTCCTTTGTTACCCATGGCTTGTTATTTGAATAACAAAGGACAGTTCTTGCTGGAAAATTGCAGTCCACACAGAAGCTGATGTAACCGGTCGGTGTTGCACTCTGTGAGCCCATCAATGTCCTCTCCATGTGGCTCACAGAGGGCCTGCCAGTCTGTCGCCTCAAAACAATCCTGGGGTTCCTCACTGACCTCGAGGTTGTCGGTTTACTCTTCACCAGAGGCACGTAGCAGGGTTTGAGATGCACCAGGTTGTGATCTGCCCTTCCCAGTGGGGGGAGGGGAGAGGAGCTGTAAGCAACGTTAACTTACATCAAGTCCAGAGTCCTCTCCCCTCTGGTTGTGCAGCTCACAGATTGCGAGAAGATGGGCAGTGTTCTAGCCACGGTTGAAGTCCCCCGAGATGGTAATGACCTACGGCTGACTGGATGGCACACATTCCACATCATCCCTCATCTTCAACAATAACCCAGACAGGCTGAAAGCAGAGCAGACCCTCTCTCAGAGCGGCTGAACGAAATACCTTCAGCATCACAGTAAAGATGTGAACCAGGGCATTACAATAGGAAGGGTGAGGAAACTTTAGAGAGGGTGCAGAGGAGATTTACCGGGATGCTGCCGGGATTAGAAAGCATTTCTTCTGAGGAACGGTTGAGGGAGCTAGGGCTTTTCTCTCTGGAGTGAAGGAGGACGAGAGGTGAATCGCTAAAGTGAATAAGATGAGAAGAGGCACAGATCGAGTGGACAGCCAAAGACATTTTCCCAGGGCAGAAATTTAACAGTGTGCAGGCGTAACTAATAATAAAATGTCCGGAATAACAATGTACACAGTAGTTTACCAACGTGCAACGATAATGTACAAAATAATGAAACGGAGACTATTGTACTATGACGTGTGTCCTCCTGTCACACAGAGATGACCTGTTGTATATGTTTGTTGCATTTGGTAGGAAAGATTTCCCGTAACGATCCTTGTGACAGTGAAACAGAATGAGCCTGCTCGGCAGGGGGCTCTGCTGCTTGTTCGGTCGGTCGTGGAGAGGATTGTCCTTGATGGATAACAGTTTGTTTTGTGACCTCCCCTCCACCACTAACTTGAAACAGTCCTCACCTATTCAACTTTGCCCTTTCACTTGGAGCACAACACAGCACGAGAACGGGCCACTCAGTCCGGGGTGCTGTGCTGAACTCGGTAATTAACCGGGTAACTAAACGAATCCCCTTCTGCATGCTCCATGCCCAAACCCCTCCATTCTCACGAGAACGGGCCACTCAGTCCGGGGTGCTGTGCTGAACTCGGTAATTAACCGGGTAACTAAACGAATCCCCTTCTGCATGCTCCATTCCCAAACCCCTCCATTCTCACGAGAACGGGCCACTCAGCCCGCGGTGCTGTGCTGAACTCGGTAATTAACCGGGTAACTAAACGAATCCCCTTCTGCATGCTCCATGCCCAAACCCCTCCATTCTCTGCGCAGTCAGAACCTCTATCGTCTCTGTCTCCATCACCACACTTGGCAGTGCGTTCCGGGTGCCTACCCCTCTCTGTGTTTAAATAAAAAAACTTGCCCTGTGCATCTCCTTTGAACGTACATCCTCTGGGGGGGGGGGGGGTGAATACCATCTTGACTACTCAGTCTGTGTCTCTCATAATCTGATAAACCTCGATCGGATTTCCCCTCAGACACTTCCGCTCTGGAGAAAACAATGCAAATTTGTCCCATCTCTCCTGTAGCAGATAACATCTGAATCAGACAGCACCCTGGTGTACCCTCTCGGCCTTACTAGTGTCTTGTAAAGGCTCCTTGCTTTTCTATACTCCCCCCCCTTGAAATAAATGCCAACATTGCATTTGCCTTCTTTGCCACAGATTCAACCTGTAAATTAACCTTCTGGGAGTCCCAAGTCCTTTTGCACCTCTGATGTTTGAACATTCTCCTCATTCAGTTAAAAGTCTGCACTATTGTTCCTTTTACCAAAACGCATCATCATACTTTTGCCCATTCTACAAGTTTGTCGGTCCTGCTGTAATCACATTGCTTCTTCAGCACTACCTACCCTTCCATCTATCTTTCTATCTATCACCTGTAAACTTTGTCACAAAGCCATTAACTAAATCATTGACAAACAATGTGAAAGAGCAGCGGTGATAATACTGACTTCTGAGGAACACCATTAGTCACTGGCAGCCAACTAGGAAAGGCCCCCTTTCGTCCCACTCACTGCCTCCTGCCTGTCAGCCTTTCCGCTGTCCATGCCAGTATCTTCCCTGTAACTCCATAGGATTTTATCTTGTTAGGCAGCCTCAGATGTGGCACTTTATCAAACGCCTTCTGAAAATCCAAGTAAATGACATCCACTACCTCCCCTTTGTCCACCCTGCTTGTTACTACCTTGTAAAACTCTAAACAGATTTGTCAAGCAAGATTTACCTTAATAGACTTTGACTTATTTTATCATTAGTACCGCCAAACCTCATCCTTAATAGTAGACTCCAACACTTCCCCAATCACTGAGGTGAGGCTAACTGGCCCATAATTTCCTTTCTTTTGCCTTCCTCCCTTCTTAAAGAGTGGAGTGACATTTGCCAGTCCTCCGGGACCGTGCCAGAATCAAGTGATTATTAAAAGGTCACGACCAATGCATCTGCTATCTCTTCAGCAACCTCTCTCAGGACTCTGGGATGTAGTCCATCTGGTCCAAGGGAATTACCACGTTAAAACCTTTGCGTTTGCCTAGCACTTCTCCCTTTGTAATAGCAATGGCACCCACTCCTGCTCCCTGACACTCACAGGCCACTGACACACTGTTGGTGTCTCCCTCGGTGAAGACAGATGCAAAGTACCCATTAATTTCGCCTGCCACTTCTTCATCCCCCATTACTACCTCACCAGCATCATTTCCCAGTGGTCCAAAATCAACTCTCACCTCCCTTTTACTCTTTATGTAACTGGGGGAAAAAAAACTTCTGGTATCCTGCTTCATGTTATTGGCAAGTCTGCCCTCACATTTCATCTTTTCCATTATAGCTTTTTATATGCTCTGGCACCTCTCGTAGAGCAGTAATTTGTGGTCTTTTTCCATGACTATATCAAACTTTACAAGACTTCAGTCACTGTTTTGCAGCCAGAAGTGTTTGATGCTGGGCGGGGTGATTACGGGATCGGTGCTGAGGGGATCTGGGGGGTGCGTGGAGTGGGTGGCCAGGTGAGTGAAACCAGGGTTATTGTGGATAGCCCGCCTGGCCTGCTTCAGGAACAGCGACTCACTCCTGTCCTTCTTCTCCTCCAGGCACCGTTGACAAGCAGACAGTCGAGATCACCAACTGCTTTTCTGTCCCCCACAATGAGTCAGAGGATGAGGTAAGCTGGCCACTGTCGTGCCTTTGCGAGCTTGTTGCCCAGGGTGCAGGGGTGGGATGAGGTTGAGAGACAGGTTCATCATCATAAGTGCAAGTCCCTACTGTAGTGATAGCCACCGTGTAACATTGGACAGATAGCATTCCCAGAAAAAAACAGAAATTAAACAGCATAATCCCAGAACAGATCCCGGCGGAACACTGCTGGTCACCATCCCCGGGCACAACACACCCCATCTGTTACCACGCTCTGCCTTCTGTGGGCAAGCCAATTCCAAATGCACACAGCCAACTTTCCTGCATACCATCCCTTCCTGACTTTGTGAAACACCTTTACTGAAATCGATAGACACCACGTCCACCTCTCTACCTTCACCAATGTGAAATACCTTCACTGTAATCCATATATACCATCTCCACCTTTCTACCTTCATCAGTGTGAAACACCTTCACTGAAATCTATAGACACCATGTCTACCACTCTACCTTCACCATTATAAATACCTTTACTGAAATCTATACATGCCATGTCTACCGCTCTACGTTCATCAATGTGAAGCACCTTTACTGAAATACATAGTCACCACGTCCACAGTCTACCTTCAACAATGTGAAACACCTTTACTGAAATACACAGACAATGCGTCCACCGCTCTACCTTCACTAAATGTGAAACACCTTTACTGAAATCTATAGACACCACGTCCACCACTCTATCTTCACCATTATAAAACACCTTTACTGAAATCCATATATACCAAGTCCACTGCTCTTGCTTCATCAATGTGAAACACCTTTAGTGAAATCTATAGACACCACGTCCACCACTCTACATTCACCAATATAAAACACCCTTACTGAAATCCATATATACTATGTCTACTGCTCTACCTTCATCAATATGTAACACCTTTACTGAAATCCATAGACACCACGTCCACCACTCTACCTTCACCAATGTGAAACAGCTTCATTGAAATCCATAGACACCACGTCTACCACTCTACCTTCACCAATGTGAAACACCTTTAGTGAAATCTAGACATCATGTCCACATCTCTACCTTCACCATTATAAATACCTTTACTGAAATCCATACATGCCATATCCTCTGCTCTACCTTCACCAATATGAAACACCTTCACTGAATTCCAGAGACAACACGTCCACCACTCTACCTTCACCAATGTGAAACTCCTTCACTGAATTCCATAGACACCACGTCCACCACTCTACCTTCACCAATGTGAAACTCCTTCACTGAATTCCATAGACACCACATCCACCGCTCTACCTTCACCAATGTGAAACTCCTTCACTGAATTCCATAGACACCACATCCACCACTCTACCTTCACCAATGTGAAACTCCTTCACTGAATTCCATAGACACCATGTCCACCGCTCTACCTTCACCAATGTGAAACTCCTTTACTGAAAGCTATAGACACCACATCCACCACTCTACCTTCACCAATGTGAAACTCCTTCACTGAATTCCATAGACACCATGTCCACCACTGTACCTTCACCAATGTGAAACACCTTCACTGAATACCATAGACACCATGTCCACCGCTCTACCTTCACCAATGTGAAACTCCTTTACTGAATTCCATAGACACCACGTCCACCACTCTACCTTCACCAATGTGCTTTTGAAATGCCTTCAGTGAAAAGAAGCACAAGGTGTTCTGCAACAAAATGTCTTCGGGTGAGATATGCTGTGGGAAGTGAGGGAGGAGATTGTTTAGCCTCTGTTGATGTCT
This sequence comes from Hypanus sabinus, assembly GCF_030144855.1. NCBI lineage: Eukaryota > Metazoa > Chordata > Chondrichthyes > Myliobatiformes > Dasyatidae > Hypanus > Hypanus sabinus. Next base: position 697,247 of record NC_082737.1, on the reverse strand, counting down.
CTGCGTCATCAATAGGGACAGGAGAAGTACTGGAGGATTGGAGGGTTGCAAATGTTGTTCCCTTGTTTCAGAAAGGGAGTAGAGATAACCCAGGAAATTATGGAGCTTTGACCGTGACTTCAGTGGTTTGTAGGTTGATGGAGAAGATCCTGAGAGGCAGGATTTATGAACATTTGGAGAGGTATAGTATGATCAGGAATAGTCAGCATGGCTTTGTCATGGGCAGGTCGTGCCTTACGAGCCTGATTTGAATTCTTTGAGGATGTAACAAAACACATTGATGAAGGTAGAGCAGAGGATGTATTGCATATGGATTTCAGCAAGGCATTTGATAAGGTTCCCCATGCAAAACTTATTGGGAAAGTATGGAGGCATGGGGTCCAAGAAGATTTTGCTTTGTGGATCCAGAATTAGCTTGCCCATCACTGAAGGCAAAGGGTGGTTGTAGATGGCTCGTTTTCTTCATGGTGACCAGTGGTGTTCTAATGGGATCTGTTCTGGGACCCCTCCTCTTTGTGATTGTTATAAATGACCTGGACGAGGAAGTGGTGGTGGGGTGGGTAGGTTAGTAAATTTGCTGATGACACAAAGGTTGGGGATGTTGTGGATAATGTGGAGGACTATCGGAGTTTACAGCGGGACATTGATAGGATGCAAAACTGAGCTGAGAAGTGGCAGATGGAGCTCAACCCAGTTAAGTGTGAAGTGGTTCTAGTCGTCCTACAGACGCACTGCACACCTTGCCTGCCTGCTTCTATCCCTCCAGGTAACCCCAGACAGCCTGGATGATCTGGAGATCAGGCTCCGTGGATGCCATTCATTAGAGACAGAAACCTACAGCTACAGTAGGTCAAATATGATGGCAGAATATAGTATTAGTGGTAAGAATCTCGGCAGTGTGGAGGATCAGAGGGACCTTGGGGTCCGAGTCCATAGGATGCTCAAAGCAGCTGCGCAGGTTGACTCTGGTTAAGAAGGTGTATGGTGTGTTGGCCTTCATCAATTGAGTTCAAGAGCCATGAGGTAATGTTGCAGCTATATAGGACCCTGGTCAGACCCCACTTGGAGTACTGTGCTCAGTACTGTCACGCCTCACTACAGGAAGGATGTGGATATTAAAGAGAGAGTGCAGAGGAGGTGTAATGAGAATATGAGAATAGATTGAGTGAACTCAGCCTTTTCTCCTTGGAGCGACAGAGGTTGAGAGGTGACCTGATAGAGGTGTACAAGATGATGAGAGGCGTTGATCGTGTGGATAGTCAGAGGCTTTTCCCCAAGGCTGAAACGGCTATCATGAGAGGGCACATTTGCTAGGTGCTTGGAAGTAGGTACCCAGGGAATGTCCGGTAAGTTTTTTTTATGCAGAGTGGTGTGTGCATGGAATGCACTGCCAGTGACGGTGGTAGAGGCGGATACAACAGGGTCTTTTAGGAGCCTCTTGGAGTTTATAGAAATAGAGGGCTATGCGCTAGGGAAATTCTAGGCAGTCTCTACAGTTGGTTACATGGTCAGCACAACATTGTGGGCCGAAGGGCCTGTAATGAGCTGTAGGTTTCTGTGTCTGATGAATGGCATCCACAGAGCCTGATCATCCAGGCTGTCTGGGGTTACGTGGAGGGACAGAAGCAGGCAGGCAAGGTGTGACTGGAACCACCTGCTAGCCGAGTTTCCTTTAAAATTGCGGGAGAGTGCACCTCATAGACACTTGCTGCAGTTTTAAAGCCCGGTTACACCAAATACTGATTTGATTTGGGTTCTTTCATTTCTGCTTACTACTCTTTGTAGTCATTTTTTGATATTTAGAAACTTTTCATTAGTTTTGAAAGCATCTTGGTTTTATTGAGATTTTTTTTACACGTGCTTCTGAATTTTATGCAGTCCTGTTTGTCTATGGTAATAAAGCTGAATGTGACTCTCAGAGAGTTGAGGTAGAACGATACCGGAATTCAGGATAAACGGCAAACTCTCACAGCTGAGACCCGTGCAGGGTGTAGAAACCCAAGGCTGAGCTGAGAAACGCTAAACTCTCTTTCGCTTCCCCAGGTGGCCGTCGACATGGAGTTTGCTAAGAATATGTATGAGCTGCATCGTAAAGTTGCTCCCAATGAAGTGATTGTTGGCTGGTGAGTGGAACACAATGGACTGACGTGTTTGGTCATGAGCTGTGGCCCAATAAAGGCCCCTCGGATGTCTTTGTACGTGTGTGTCCCAGAGGTTAGTGTCCAGATCACCCCCCGAGAGACACTGGTCAGTGTCCAGATCTCCCCCTGAGAGAGAGGGACTGAGAGACTCCAGTCAGTGTACAGATCTCCCCTGAGAGAGAGGGACTGAGAGACACCGGTCAGTGTACAGATCTCCCCTGAGAGAGAGGGACTGAGAGACACCGGTCAGTGTACAGATCTCCCCTGAGAGAGAGGGACTGAGAGACACCGGTCAGTGTACAGATCTCCCCCTGAGAGAGAGGGACTGAGAGACACCAGTCAGTGTACAGATATCCCCATGAGAGAGAGGGACTGAGAGACACCGGTCAGTGTACAGATATCCCCATGAGAGAGAGGGACTGAGAGACACCGGTCAGTGTACAGATACCCCTGAGAGAGAGGGACTGAGAGACACCGGTCAGTGTACAGATCTCCCCCTGAGAGAGAGGGACTGAGAGACACCGGTCAGTGTACAGATCTCCCCTGAGAGACTCCAGTCAGTGTACAGATATCCCCATGAGAGAGAGGGACTGAGAGACACCGGTCAGTGTACAGATCTCCCCTGAGAGACACCAGTCAGTGTACAGATACCCCTGAGAGAGAGAGAGGGACTGAGAGACACCGGTCAGTGTACAGATATCCCCATGAGAGAGAGGGACTGAGAGACACCGGTCAGTGTACAGATATCCCCATGAGAGAGAGGGACTGAGAGACACCGGTCAGTGTACAGATCTCCCCTGAGAGACACCAGTCAGTGTACAGATACCCCTGAGAGAGAGAGAGGGACTGAGAGACACCGGTCAGTGTACAGATACCCCTGAGAGAGAGGGACTGAGGGACACCGGTAAGTGTACAGATCTCCCCTGAGAGACACCAGTCAGTGTACAGATATCCCCATGAGAGAGAGGGACTGAGAGACACCGGTCAGTGTACAGATACCCCTGAGAGAGAGGGACTGAGAGACACCGGTCAGTGTACAGATCTCCCCCTGAGAGAGAGGGACTGAGAGACTCCAGTCAGTGTACAGATATCCCCATGAGAGAGAGGGACTGAGAGACACCGGTCAGTGTACAGATCTCCCCTGAGAGACACCAGTCAGTGTACAGATACCCCTGAGAGAGAGAGAGGGACTGAGAGACACCGGTCAGTGTACAGATACCCCTGAGAGGGACTGAGAGACACCGGTCAGTGTACAGATCTCCCCCTGAGAGAGAGGGACTGAGAGACACCAGTCAGTGTACAGATATCCCCATGAGAGAGAGGGACTGAGAGACAACGGTCAGTGTTCAGATATCCCCATGAGAGAGGGACTGAGAGACACCGGTCAGTGTACAGATCTCCCCTGAGAGACACCAGTCAGTGTACAGATATCCCCATGAGAGAGAGGGACTGAGAGACAACGGTCAGTGTACAGATATCCCCATGAGAGAGAGGGACTGAGAGACACTGGTCAGTGTACAGATACCCCTGAGAGAGAGGGACTGAGAGACACCGGTCAGTGTCCAGATCTCCCCCTGAGAGAGAGGGACTGAGGGACACCGGTAAGTGTACAGATCTCCCCCAGAGAGAGAGGGACTGAGGGACACCGGTCAGTGTACAGATACCCCTGAGAGAGAGGGACTGAGAGACACCGGTCAGTGTACAGATCTCCCCCTGAGAGAGAGGGACTGAGAGACACCGGTCAGTGTACAGATCTCCCCCTGAGAGAGAGGGACTGAGAGACACCGGTCAGTGTACAGATCTCCCCCTGAGAGAGAGGGACTGAGAGACACCGGTCAGTGTACAGATACCCCTGAGAGAGAGAGGGACTGAGAGACACCGGTCAGTGTACAGATATCCCCATGAGAGAGAGGGACTGAGAGACACCGGTCAGTGTCCAGATCTTCCCCTGAGAGAGAGGGACTGAGGGACACCGGTAAGTGTACAGATCTCCCCCTGAGAGAGAGAGGGACTGAGAGACACCGGTCAGTGCACAGATCTCCCCCAAGTGAAGCCAGTCAGTGCACAGATCTCCGTTGCAGGCCTTCTCAATCTGCGGTCCATGGACCCTTTGATTAATGGTAGAGGTCCATGGCATAAAAAAGTTTGGGAACCCTCGCCTTAGTGGGAGAGGGCTTGAGAAGGCTGGGTCAATGTTGAGATATCTCCCCGGGAGTGAGGGTCACCCGTTGGGATTCAGTTTAGCTCTGGTGTCGGACTCCCGTTGGGATTCAGTTTAGCTCTGGTGTCGGACTCCCGTTGGGATTCAGTTTAGCTCTGGTGTCGGACACCCGTCGGTGTTCAGTTTAGCTCTGGTGTCGGACTCCCGTTGGGATTCAGTTTAGCTCTGGTGTCGGACACCCGTCGGTGTTCAGTTTAGCTCTGGTGTCGGACTCCCGTTGGGATTCAGTTTAGCTCTGGTGTCGGACATCCGTCGGTGTTCAGTTTAGCTCTGGTGTCGGACTCCCGTTGGGATTCAGTTTAGCTTTGGTGTCGGACTCCCGTTGGGATTCAGTTTAGCTCTGGTGTCGGACTCCCGTTGGGATTCAGTTTAGGACTGGTGTCGGGACAGCCAGTCGGTGAACTCTTCTGGCTGACGTGCCTTGTTTGCTGCCCACAGGTTCGCCACGGGACACGACATCACTGAACATTCGGTGTTGATCCACGAGTACTACAGCCGGGAGGCCCAGAACCCCGTGCACCTCACCGTTGACACCACGCTGCTGAACGGCAGGATGAGCATCAAGGCCTACGTCAGGTAGGGAGCGGGCCCGCCCGCCGCCACCTGTTAGCCAGACTCGGGGGGAATCCCGCCCTCATTCCTCGGGCGCGCTTTGTTTCGGTGTGCACAGGGAAGGCAGCGTGGCCCTGTCACCAAGCCAATGTGGAGCTCGGTGGCTCAGTGGTTAGCTCATAGCTCTGCTGTGCGGGCAACCAGGGCTCAATTCCCTCCGCTGGACTTTGTGTGTTCTCGCCGGGCAAATGTATCCCGTCTGGTGCTCTGGGCTCCTGCCACAGGTTGGTGGGTTAATTGGTCTTCTGGTTACGAAGCAGGTTCTGGCCCGAGACGTCGACTGTTCACGCTTTTCCATGGATGCAGCCTGGCCTCCAGCATTTGTGTGTGTGTGTGTGTGTGTGTGTGTTGATTTACATTTCCAGCATCCGCAGACCTTCTCGTGTTTAAGTCAGGAGTTTCAGAGTCAGTTGAAGCATAGGGCATAGGAGCAGGACTGGGCTATCTCCTGCTCCTCTGTCCCATGACGACTGAGTCGTTACCCCTCTCAACCCCATTCTCCCCCTCTCGGGAACCTTTGACGATGATCCTTGGCCATGGGAGTGATGCTGGAGGACTGGGGCAACACTTTATAGTATCAGCAACCCAGTTTCCTTCCCCGTCACTGCCTGCGAGGAGTTTGCACGTTCGCCCTGTGACCGTGTGGGTTTCCAAATGCTCGTGAATCCTGTCCCCAAGAATCCTCTGCAGTAGTTTCCCCGCCACGAATGCAAGACTCACTGATCTGTGATTCCTGACAACCTTTTCAGAACAACAGAATGACACTTACATATTTAAAAACTTTTATTTTATTGAGGTACGGTGTGGAATGGGCCCTTCTGGCCCTTTGAGCCACACTGCCCAGCAACCCCCGGGCTTCATCGAATCTCGGTCCTACTCCGCCGGGTCGAATCCTGCGACCTCTTCTCTCCAGCGTCCTCCCTCTTCATCTCCTCTTGAACAAATGCCCCAACCTTAGTGTCCCTCCCCAGAAGCCTCCCGTAATTTGAGCTCCCTGACTGGATGGCACACATTTTTCCTCATCCCTCATCTTCAACAATAACCCAGACAGGCTGAAAGCTGAACAGACCCTCTTACAGAGCGGTGAAACAAATTACATTGTTACGTACCCCGTAACTGGGTCACTTACCAGCAAAGATAGAGAGGTCCGTTGAAGCCTGATGGTACTATTTTTAACAGTATTTATTAGTAAAAATACACAAAAATAATATCAATGCAAACATGCAGATAATATACGTCGTCAATACTAAATCTAAAAGTGCGGGTATAATAATAATCAATAAGAAATAGCTCTATCGTTGTCTAGGGGATAATGTATTGTCCGATGGAAATATAAAAGTCACTCAGTTCATGCAGGCTGCAGCCTTTTGTTGGAGACAGAGAGAGAGATTTTGAGACACTTGTCAATTCCTTTTATGATTTCGATCCGTCAGGAGTCTCGTTGGTGCGGCCGTTCATTTGTGGCCTCTCCTTTAGCTAAAGCCGTTCTTCCGTGGTGAGCCTGCCAATCCCAGGCAAGGGAAGGACGCACTCGGGGCCCCCCCGGCTGTCGCTATAAAACGCTGTCGCGGGATCTCTAGCGTTTCTCCTGGTGCTTCTAAAGGGGTCGTTTCCCAGACCCTGTTTTATCCTTACTCACGGGGTCTCAGATGTCAGTCAGGTTGGGATAATACAATCCCTCAACCAGAGGGATTTGTCCCCTGAGGGGTTTCAATGAATAGTACAGTACTCAATACACAATTCCGTCTCCAAGAGACTCTGGCCGTTATCAGTGGTTTTGTGTCGCTGAGGCCAGGACACATTCCAAAACCTTGTGGATTCTCTCTCATTTCCTGGGTCCCAGGATCTTGCGATCTTGCGATTCTCTGAAAGGTACTTTGTACCCTTCGTCCCCTCAGAGTTGCGGCACATTTGTCACAACGTACAGAGTAAAAATCTGAACTGGGTCGTTACAGAAGATTGGTAGAAGACTGGCAAAGAATACAATGGATACTTATAAAATGCTGGAGGAACCCAGCAGGTCAGGCAGCATCCGTGGAAAAGAGTAAACAGTCGACGTTTCAGGCCGAGACCCTTCATCAGGACAGAAGAGAAGTCCGATTAAGAAGGTGGGGGAGTGGAGGAGGAAGTACAAGGTGGAACCGGGAGAGGGAGGGGTGAAGTTAAATGCTAGGAACTTGATTGTTGAAAGAGATACAGGGCTGGAGAAGGGGGAATCTGACAGGAGAGGGTAGGAGACCACGTGAGAAAGAAAAGGGGGAGGAGCAGCTGCGGGAGGTGATGGGCAGGGGAAGGAGAGAAGGTGGGAGAGCAAAACGGGAATGGTGAAGGCGAGGGGGTGAGTTGCTGGATGTTCGAGGAATCAACAGTCATGCCATCAGGTTGGGGGCTATGTAAGTTGCTGTTGCTCCTCCAGCCTGAGTGTGGCCTCATCGCAATAGTAGAGGAGGCTGTGGATTGACACAGGGTGGGTGTGGAGAGGATGTTTCCTATGGTGGCAGTATCCAGAACCAGGGGGCACATCCTCAAAATTGAGAGGCAATCCGGATACGGTAGATGCCCCAACAGACTCACAGGTGAAGTGTCAGCTCACCGGGAAGGACTGTTCAGGGCCCTGAATGGTAGTGAGGGAGGGGGTGCAGGGGCAGGTGTGACACTCGGAGTGGAGTTTAACCTGGCCGAGTGTGGAGCGTTTGCACCTTGGACCTTGGGTTGATGTCTCTGGAGCAGCAGAGGCCGAGGGGAGATCTGATCAGACGTTCAGGAGCCATGGATGACAGACAGACTCCACCCTGAGCACAGCGAGAGGTTCTACTTGCCTTGAATTTAAGTTGAGAGAGGGGAAGGCATGTGTGTGTGTGTTTTTTTACACACACAGTGGTGGGTGCCCGGAGTCTGCTGCCTGGGGTGGGGGTAGTGGAGGCAGGTACGATAGAGGTGCTTGAGGGCCTCTTAGAGAGACGAGGGTGCTCAGGGAATGGAGGGACAGAGGCACTGGGTAGGCAGAGGGGCATTTAAAGACTGGCTTTGAGAGACCAGCACAGCATTGTTGGCCGAAGGTCCAGGCCTCTGTTCATTGAGAAGGAGCAGGGAGGCGGACTGGGAGGGTGGGGTGTGGGAGCTCGGGCCAGGGACCGTCACTGATCATCGTCTTCTCTCTTCCCACCCCCACTGTTGATAGTGCGCCTCTGGGTGTTCCTGGGAAGACCATGGGGGTGATGTTCACCCCCCTCACTGTCAATTACGTCTACTACGACACCGAGAGGATTGGAGGTAGGGAGATGTCTCCAGTGACCCCGGTTCTCACACCACTCCTGCCCCTCCGTCCCTCCCCGTCACCTCTCCCTTCCCGTCACCCTCCCTCCCTGTCACCCCTTCCTCTCCCCCTTGCCTATCACCCTCTCTCTTCCTGTCAGCTCCTCCCCATCACCCCACTCCCTTTGGGCCGCCGACCGCCTCCCTGCCCTATTTTCAGTCCACTCCACTCCACTCCTCCTTGTTCTGACCTGCTCGCTCTCCCGCAGTGGACCTGATCCAGAAGACGAGGAATAGCCCGTCTCGCACGGTCAGCCTCTCCACCGAGCTGGAGCAGGTGGGGACCTCGGCCGCCCGCATCCAGGACATGCTCAGCACCGTGCTGCAGTACGCCGAGGAGGTGCTGGTGAGTGTCCGGACTCCCACCGCCGTCTCCGGAGCGGGAGGGCACGGGCCAGGGTGTGTGTCGGGTGGGGTTGCCATTGGAGAGGTACTCTGAGTACTCCTGTCGGAAGTGACCCCGTTTCACCGCTAGTCCGGGCGCCAGACTCGCTCCTCCTCCTGTGCTGCCTGGCAACCCAGCCCCACGTGCCCGCAGGTCTCTGAATCCCACGTACTTATCCAGGTGGCTCCTAAACGTCGCCAATGTGCCCGCCCCAACCGCAATTTCTGCCTCTGCCCGAGGTAGCTGTTCCTGATGTCCCCCCCCCCCATGAAATGTCTCGCTCCCGATCTCCATCCTCTGCCCTCGTCAGAGTTGGGTTTATCATCGCTGGCGTCGGTCGCTCGGTGACACGTGATGGTCTGTTGCTGACTGGCAGAGTGAGAGGCGGGGGTTCCCATTCCCCCCTCCCCTCCCCGCAGGTAGTAATGAGAAGGGGGTGTGGCCTGGGTGGTGAGTGATGGGCGCTGCCTTCTGGAGACTCCGCCTCCCGGTAACATCACCGTTGTGCGGAGGGGAGGGCTTTTCCCATGATGGAGCTGCCTGCCACGGCCCCTCCCCACAAAAGAATACTGTCCTCTCCCCACCATTCCTCTCACAATGACATGGAAATGGCTCCCCACAACAGAGCCCCATATCAGAGCCAGTTTTATCATCACGCACACGGGTCATGCAATGTTCTTTTTCTCGCATCGTCACGACAGTACTGTGCAGAAATCTTAGGCTCTTTAGCTTTGCGTCCAAGGATGCACGTTGTATCGAAAAGACAGGCAGAATCCTGGACCGGACGGTGAACATCCCAGGGCTCTGAAAGAGGTAGCAGAATTGATTGTGGAGGCAATCAGAATGATCTTTCCAGACTCACTAGATTCTGGATTGGATCCGGAGGATTGTTGAATTGCAGATGGCACTCCACTCTTCGAGAAGGGAGAGAGGCAGAAGAAAGGAAATCAAGCGCTTAATACGGTGGTTGGGAAGGTTTTGGAGTTGGTTGTGAAAGGGTGTTGGAGGTACTGATAAAAGAGGCCGCAGTCAGCATCGTGGAAGTAGAGAGGCGAACAGAAGGACGTAAGCAGATTAGGAGAATGGGCAAAATACCCGCAGATCCGCAGTGTGGTCATGCACTTTGGCAGAAAGCATAGACTATTTTCTAAACGGAGAGAATATTCCGAATTTGGAAGTGCAAAGTATGGAGACTAGCTGTGTGCACGCTGCACTCTCGATCCAGGGGGTCAGCAATTACCCCTCCACCTCTTCCCCTGCACCCTCCGTCAACTGGACTGTACTGCCAAATCTGGAAGTGCTCTTTGCCGCTGACCACTCCTTGCGACTGATGCGTGATCTCCCGGCCCTCCGCCCTCCTGCTGTCCACAAAGAGTTCCTTGCTCTTACTGAGCCCTCAGCGAGGCCCGGTTGAGTGCTGTTCCTCGTCCTCTGAGGCTGTTCGCCCTCCGCCGTCCCCCCAGCGAGGGCCTGGATCCCTGTGGCCTTCTTGGTTCCTCACAGACCCTGTGGGCTGGGATCCAGTAGGATGAGTCACTTGAGGGGAAAACAGCAGCTTAGTGGGAGAGGGCAGAGAGTGGTTGGAGATGGGGTTGCCCCTCCGACTGCAGGCCTGAGATTAGTGGGAGGACAGAGAGTGCTCGTAGATGGGGTTGCCCCCCCCCCGGACTGCAGGCCTGAGATTCGTGGGAGAGGGCAGAGAGTGGTCAGAGATGGGGTTGCCCCTCCGACTGCAGGCCTGAGATTAGTGGGAGAGGGCAGAGAGTGGTCAGAGATGGGGTTGCCCCTCTGACTGCAGGCCTGAAATTAGTGGGAGAGGGCAGAGAGAGGTCGTAGATGGGGTTGCCCCTCTGACTGCAGGCCTGAGATTAGTGGGAGAGGGCAGAGAGTGGTCGGAGATGGGGTTGCCCCTCAGACTGCAGACCTGAGATTCGTGGGAGAGGGCAGAGATTGGTCGTAGATGGGGTTTCCCCTCTGACTGCAGGCCTGAGATTCGTGGGAGAGGGCAGAGAGTGGTCGTAGATGGGGTTGCCCCTCCGACTGCAGGCCTGAGATTCGTGGGAGAGGGCAGAGAGTGGTCGTAGATGGGGTTGCCCCTCTGACTGCAGGCCTGAGATTAGTGGGAGAGGGCAGAGAGTGGTCGTAGATGGGGTTGCCCCTCCGACTGCAGGCCTGAGATTAGTGGGAGAGGGCAGAGAGTGGTCGTAGATGGGGTTGCCCCTCCGACTGCAGGCCTGAGATTAGTGGGAGAGGGCAGAGAGTGGTCGGAGATGGGGTTGCCCCTCCGACTGCAGGCCTGAGATTAGTGGGAGAGGGCAGAGAGTGGTCGTAGATGGGGTTGCCCCTCCGACTGCAGGCCTGAGATTAGTGGGAGAGGGCAGAGAGTGGTCGGAGATGGGGTTGCCCCTCCGACTGCAAGCCTGAGATTAGTGGGAGAGGGCAGAGAGTGGTCGGAGATGGGGTTGCCCCTCCGACTGCAGGCCTGAGATTAGTGGGGAGAGGGCAGAGAGTGGTCGTAGATGGGGTTGCCCCTCCGACTGCAGGCCTGAGATTAGTGGGAGAGGGCAGAGAGTGGTCGGAGATGGGGTTGCCCCTCAGACTGCAGACCTGAGATTAGTTGGAGAGGGCTGAGAGTGGTCGGAGATGGGGTTGCCCCTCCGACTGCAGGCCTGAGATTAGTGGGAGAGGGCAGAGAGTGGTCGGAGATGGGGTTGCCCCTCCGACTGCAGGCCTGAGATTAGTGGGAGAGGGCAGAGAGTGGTCGGAGATGGGGTTGCCCCTCTGACTGCAGGCCTGAGATTAGTGGGAGAGGGCAGAGAGTAGTCGTAGATGGGGTTGCCCCTCCGACTGCAGACCTGAGATTCGTGGGAGAGGGCAGAGAATGGTCGGAGATGGGGTTGCCCCTCCGATTGCAGGCCTGAGATTAGTGGGAGAGGGCAGAGAGAGGTCGTAGATGGGGTTGCCCCTCTGACTGCAGACCTGAGATTAGTGGGAGAGGGCAGAGAGAGGTCGTAGATGGGGTTGCCCCTCTGACTGCAGGCCTGAGATTAGTTGGAGAGGGCAGAGAGTGGTCGTTGATGGGGTTGCCCCTCCGACTGCAGGCCTGAGATTAGTGGGGAGAGGGCAGAGAGTGGTCGTAGATGGGGTTGCCCCCCCCGACTGCAGGCCTGAGATTAGTGGGAGAGGGCAGAGAGTGGTCGGAGATGGGGTTGCCCCTCCGACTGCAGGCCTGAGATTAGTGGGAGAGGGCAGAGAGTGGTCGGAGATGGGGTTGCCCCTCCGACTGCAGGCCTGAGATTCGTGGGAGAGGGCAGAGAGTGGTCGTAGATGGGGTTTCCCCTCCGACTGCAGGCCTGAGATTAGTGGGAGAGGGCAGAGAGTGGTCGGAGATGGGGTTTCCCCTCCGACTGCAGGCCTGAGATTAGTGGGAGAGGGCAGAGAGAGGTCGTAGATGGGGTTGCCCCTCCGACTGCAGGCCTGAGATTAGTGGGAGAGGGCAGAGAGGGGTCGTAGATGGGGTTGCCCCTCCGACTGCAGGCCTGAGATTCGTGGGAGAGGGCAGAGATGGGGTTGCCCCTCAGACTGCAGACCTGAGATTCGTGGGAGAGGGCAGAGAGTGGTCGTAGATGGGGTGACCCCTCTGACTGCAGGCCTGAGATTAGTGGCAGAGGGCAGAGAGTGGTCGTAGATGGGGTTGCCCCTCAGACTGCAGACCTGAGATTCGTGGGAGAGGGCAGAGAGAGGTCGGAGATGGGGTTGCCCCTCCGACTGTAGGCCTGAGATTCGTGGGAGAGGGCAGAGAGAGGTCGGAGATGGGGTTGCCCCTCCGACTGTAGGCCTGAGATTCGTGGGAGAGGGCAGAGAGTGGTCGGAGATGGGGTTGCCCCTCCGACTGCAGGCCTGAGATTCGTGGGAGAGGGCAGAGAGTGGTCGTAGATGGGGTTGCCCCTCCGACTGCAGGCCTGAGATTCGTGGGAGAGGGCAGAGATGGGGTTGCCCCTCAGACTGCAGACCTGAGATTCGTGGGAGAGGGCAGAGAGTGGTCGTAGATGGGGTGGCCCCTCTGACTGCAGGCCTGAGATTCGTGGGAGAGGGCAGAGAGTGGTCGGAGATGGGGTTGCCCCTCCGACTGCAGGCCTGAGATTAGTGGGAGAGGGCAGAGAGAGGTCGTAGATGGGGTTGCCCCTCCGACTGCAGGCCTGAGATTAGTGGGAGAGGGCAGAGAGGGGTCGTAGATGGGGTTGCCCCTCCGACTGCAGGCCTGAGATTCGTGGGAGAGGGCAGAGATGGGGTTGCCCCTCAGACTGCAGACCTGAGATTCGTGGGAGAGGGCAGAGAGAGGTCGGAGATGGGGTTGCCCCTCCGACTGTAGGCCTGAGATTCGTGGGAGAGGGCAGAGAGTGGTCGGAGATGGGGTTGCCCCTCCGACTGCAGGCCTGAGATTCGTGGGAGAGGGCAGAGAGTGGTCGTAGATGGGGTTGCCCCTCCGACTGCAGGCCTGAGATTCGTGGGAGAGGGCAGAGAGTGGTCGTAGAAGGGGTTGCCCCTCTGACTGCAGGCCTGAGATTAGTGGAGTGCTGCAGGGAATATCTGTTGTTGCTGGTCATCAACGATCTGGATGATATTGTGGTTAGCTGGACTGGCAGATTTGTGGATGACACCAATATTGGGGACATCGTGGAGAACGGCGGAGTTGCAGCAACATCTGGGCCAGCTGTAAAAATGGCTGATGGGATTTAATACAGACAAGTGTGAGGTTTTGCACTTTGGAAGGGCAAACTAGGGCGGGTCTTACACAGCGATCAATAGGGCACTAAGGAGTGCAGTGGAACCAAGGGATCTGGGAATACAGGTCCATAATTCCTTGAAAGTGTCAACATAAGTAGATGGTGTTGTGAAGAGATCTTTACAACACAGTGGTGGCCTACATCAATCAAAGCATTGAGTGTAGGGGTTCGGATGCTGGCGTTATATAAGACGTTGCTGAGGCTGAATTTTGAGTGTCGTGTGTCGTTCTGGTCACCGACTGACAGGAAAGGTTTCAAACGTACATTTGATGTCAGAGGAGTGTATACAGTATACATCCTGAAATTCTTTTTCTTCACAAACATCCACAAAAATAGAGAGTGCCCCAAGGAATGAGTGGCAATTAAACGTTAAACCCCAAAGCTCCCCCCTCCCCCGCACAAGCAGCAGCAAGGCAGTGACCCTCCCCGAACAGCAAAAAAGCATTGATGCCCTCCACTCAAGCAAAGACACTGACTTGCAGCACCTTAAAGACTACTCGCTCACCCGGTAATTTGACAGACCGTAGACGCGTGTGCTCTCCCCCCCCCCAATAAGGGAAAAAGGGATATCCCTATTTCACAGCGAGAAGGGAGACATAAAACAAATAGCTCGCTGGCTTACCAAGTTAACAGTCTGTTGCGTCGCTTTTTCCGAGCTCGGGCCTCTGGGCATGCAGCTTGCTGCCTCCCGTCTCCCATGGCACACCGACTTCCGGCAGAGGCACCGACCTCGAGTCTGCCTGCGAAATCCCGGAACTCCAAGGGCGAGCTCGTCTTCCTGGCCACGTCCTTGGCATGTCGAATGACGGCCGGTCGTGTCGTGAGACCCCGAGACCGGTCCCAGTCCCGCAAAGAACCAGGGTCAGGGTCTTCAAAGGAAAGCTGAAAGGGAAAAACCAAAGGTATTGAAGATGGAAATAGAGCTGTTTCTGAAGACGCCAGCAAAGGAGTCGCCGTTGTCTCCTAATCTGTACAAGGTTGTTGCTGGGACATGAAGCCACGGGTTACTGGATCCGGAAGAATAGTTTGGACTTTATTCATTTCCTGGAGCGTAGGAGAATGAGGGGGCGATTGTGTAGCGTTGTACAGAGCTCTGCGGGGGATAGGGAGGGTGAATGCTCGCAGGTGTTTCCCCCTCGGGTTGGGTGAGTCTTGGACTGGAGGTCATGGGTTAAGGTTGAAAGGTGAAGCATTGAGGTGGGGGGGTGGGGAAGCTTCTTCGCGCAGGGGATTTGCCGGCAGAACTGGTGGGTGCGGGCTCAGTGGTAACATCGCGGAGAAGATGGGATAGGCACATGGATTGGAGAGGTTTGGAGGCATGTGGTGGGAGGGGCCAGGCACATACTAGATGGGCCAAAGGGCTTGCTTCTGTGCTGCATTGTACGTCTGACTCTGTGACCACGGTTGGACCTGGAGATGGTACTGTCCAGGAGGGGTTTTGGAAGTCGAATGTGGCACAAATGTCATTGCAGCTTGTTTATTCGGTTTATAACCCCAGAGGCAGCAGATAACAAACACACTATCTCCTGCCTTCTCCCCGTATCCCTTCATGCCCTGAATAATCAAGAATCTATCAACCTGTGTCTTAAATAAACCCAATGACTTGGCCACCTGTGGCAACAAAATCCACAGATTCACCACCCTCTGGCTAAAGAAATTCCTCCTCATCTCTCTATTCTCACAACCCTGGCTGTGCCCTAGAACCCCCCCCCCCCCCCCAACTTAGGAAGTGCCCTCTCCATTTGCACTGTATCGAGGCCTTTCACCATTCAGTAGGTTTCAATGATATCCTCTCATTCTTCTGGACTCCAGTGGGTACGGGCCCAGAGCCATCAACTGGTCCTCGAATGGCATGCCGTTCAGTCCTGGAATCATTCTCGTGAACCTCCTTCCTTAGATAAGGGGCTCAGAACTGTTCACAATACTCTTCAAGTGAGGCCCCACCAGTGCCTTATAAAGCCTCAACATTACATCACAAACAAGGAGACACTGGAAATCCAGAGCAACACACACAACATGCTGGAGGAGCTCAGCAGGCCGCAGTGTCTGCAGAAAAGAGTATGCAGTGGTCGTTTCAGGTCGTCCTGCGAAAGGGCTTCAGCCAGAAACGTCAACTGTTAACTCTTTTCCACCGGTGCTGCCCAGCCTGCTGAGCTCCTCCAGCATTTTGAGTGTGTGTTGCTCGACGTTAAATCCTTGCTTTTATGTACGGCTATCTGGTGAACTACATGAATGTAACCTAGAAGGAAAGAGAGGAGTTCACTGGTAAGCGGGAGATTCTGCAAATCCAGTGTAAAACAGACGCACTGTGCCAAAGGAACTCAGCAGGTGAGGCAGCAGTGATGGAGAGGAAGAAGCAGACTGTTTTGGACCGAGACCCTCCACCAGGATTAAGAGGCTGCTGAGCGAGCTCCAGATTTCTCTGGATGAAGGGGTGTGACCCCTGGACCAGGCTGCTGGGACACGCCGGGGTCTGATCAAGCCTGTCTGCTGGCCTTGTGTCCCAGCAGCGTCCTGGGATGTATCTCGCAGACCTCGTGCTCGACCTTTATTCAGAAAACTATCTCAAACCAAGGTAGATGAGGAAAATTCTTTTGATAAGAGCAGTCAACGACTTTTATCAGGATGCGAGCTTACAAAAAACAATACAGAAGCCAGCACTACTGCAAATCCACTGAACACTTACAAGCAGGTGATTACACAGAGATACCAGCAAGTGCAGAGAAAGTTAAGCTACAAGAAAAACGACAGTTTAGACCCCAGTCCAACACCACCCTGTCTGCTGTGTCGCCGATCTTAACCTGGAGCAGTACCACACAGTACAGGCCCTTCAGCCCGTAATGTTGTGCCAGCCTATTAACCTACCCTTGTGATCGATCCAAGCCTTCCCCTCCTGCACAGGCCTCCATTTTTTAATGTGCCTATCTAAGAGTGTTTTAAACATATCTGACTCTGCCACCACCCCTGGCAGTGCATTCCATGCAGCCACCGCTCTCTGTGCAAAGAACTTGCCTCGTGACATCCACACCATGCTTAAAATTAAGCCCCCTCGTGTTAGCCATTTGCACCCTGAGGGAAAAAGTCTCTGGCTGTCCCCTGGCTCTAAGCCTCTTTCCATCTTGTAGACCTCTACTGTCGCCACTCGTCCTCCTTCACTCCAAGGAGGAAAGCCCGAGCTCACTCAACCTGTCTTCATGAGAAAATCTGCAGGTGCTGGAAGCTGCAGTTATACACACAGAATGCTGGAGGAACTCAGCAGTCCAGGCAGCATCTGTGGAAAGGAGCCAACGTGTTTCAGTCAGAAACGTGCACTGTTTACACTTTTCCAAAGGTGCTGCCTGGCCTGCTGAGTTCCTCCAGCATTTTGTGTGTTTGTGTATGTGTCTACCCTCATAAAACATGCTCTGTAATCCAGGCAGCATCATGGTAAGTCCCCTCTGCACCGCCGCTGAAGCTGCCACATGCTTCTTTCAGTGAGGCGGCCGGAATTGAACACAATCCGCCAAGTGTGGTCTAACCAGGGAGTTACGAGAGTTGCAACACTAGCACACGGCTGGGCATCCTCCCACGTCGGCCGGTGCTCCCGGGGGTCGGACCCCGCATCTCTCCGGTGTGTCTGGGCACTGTGGGGACCGTGGGGATGTGGTCACGGGGGGGGGGGGGGGGTCTCCGGTGCTCCCGGGGGTCGGTCCCTGCATCTCTCCATTGTGTCTGGGCACTGTGGGAGGGGTGTGACCATGGGGATGTGGTCACGGGGGGGGGTTCTCCGGCTGAGTCAGTGTGGGAACGGGTGAAGGGCGGGTGGAGTCTCCAGTGCTCTCCGTGCTCACCGCTTCTCTGCCCCCTCCCCCGCAGTCAGGCAAAGTCACCCCCGATAACTCGGTGGGGCGGTTCCTGATCGACCTGGTGAACAAGGTGCCCAAGATCTCGGCCCAGGACTTCGAGACGATGCTCAACAGCAACATCAACGTGAGTCTCCTCCCGCCACGCACTTCGGCGGGCCCAAACTTTTGTTGGGGGGAGGTAACGGGGCGCGGGGAAGGCCGGGGTCACGTCGAGGGGGCTCAGTGGTGTGTGGGCAGGTCATGGGAGTGGATCACAAGCTGGGTTCACGCTGAGAAGTCCGACCATGGGGCACCGGATCCCTGGGGGCCGTCCTCGAGCAGTTCCAGGGGTTTATTCACAGAGTAAGAGGTGCCCACGTGATCCAGGAATCCATTGGATGGGGTTTGGGGTAACAGGTCACCGGCAGCGAGGCGGAGATTCGGGGATTTGGTCGTTGTACCAGGCCGGGCCGTGACCCAAGGGTTTGGGCATTTTATATGAAGAGAGCCAGGAGTCAGTTACAGGGTGGGGTCAAATTGAGAGTGTCCGGGGTTTATATTCAGAGTAACAAACACCCGGGGCTGAACTGCAGCCAGGCATCTGATTCAGGAGTTTGGGCTGTTAGTGTGTAGAGCAGCAGGTCCTGGGAGGGAATGAGAGGCTGAGATCGGATTGCAGGGGTGGTGTGGGGGGGGAGGGCACATGGTCTGTGGGTCCTGGGAGTGAATAAAACGCTGTGATCTGATCGAGCATCTCTTATAGCCTTTACTATAGGTCCTGGGAGAGATACAGGCTGTGATCTGATCAAGGTGTCTGGTCTACTTTAGGTCCTGGCAGAGATACAGGCTGTGGTCTGATCAAGGTGTCTGGTCTATAGGTCCTGGGAGTGATACAGGCTGTGATCTGATCAAGGTGTCTGGTCTATAGGTCCTGGGAGAGATACAGGCTGCGATCTGATCAAGGTGTCTGGTCTATAGGTCCTGGGAGTGATACAGGCTGTGATCTGATCAAGGTGTCTGGTCTATAGGTCCTGGGAGAGATACAGGCTGCGATCTGATCAAGGTGTCTGGTCTATAGGTCCTGGGAGAGATACAGGCTGTGATCTGATCAAGGTGTCTGGTCTACTTTAGGTCCTGGGAGAGATACAGGCTGTGATCTGATCAAGGTGTCTGGTCTATAGGTCCTGGGAGAGATACAGGCTGTGATCTGATCAAGGTGTCTGGTCTACTTTAGGTCCTGGGAGAGATACAGGCTGTGATCTGATCAAGGTGTCTGGTCTACTTTAGGTCCTGGGAGAGATACAGGCTGTGATCTGATCAAGGTGTCTGGTCTATAGGTCCTGGGAGAGATACAGGCTGTGATCTGATCAAGGTGTCTGGTCTACTTTAGGTCCTGGGAGAGATACAGGCTGTGATCTAATCAAGGTGTCTGGTCTACTTTAGGTCCTGGGAGAGATACAGGCTGTGATCTGATCAAGGTGTCTGGTCTATAGGTCCTGGGAGAGATACAGGCTGTGATCTGATCAAGGTGTCTGGTCTACTTTAGGTCCTGGGAGAGATACAGGCTGTGATCTGATCAAGGTGTCTGGTCTACTTTAGGTCCTGGCAGAGATACAGGCTGTGATCTGATCAAGGTGTCTGGTCTATAGGTCCTGGGAGAGATACAGGCTGTGATCTGATCAAGGTGTCTGGTCTACTTTAGGTCCTGGGAGAGATACAGGCTGTGATCTGATCAAGGTGTCTGATCTACTTTAGGTCCTGGCAGAGATACAGGCTGTGATCTGATCAAGGTGTCTGGTCTATAGGTCCTGGGAGAGATACAGGCTGCAATCTGATCAAGGTGTCTGGTCTACTTTAGGTCCTGGGAGAGATACAGGCTGTGATCTGATCAAGGTGTCTGGTCTATAGGTCCTGGGAGAGATACAGGCTGTGGTCTGATCAAGGTGTCTGGTCTACTTTAGGTCCTGGCAGAGATACAGGCTGTGATCTGATCAAGGTGTCTCGTCTAGTTTAGGTCCTAGGAGAGATACAGGCTGTGATCTGATCGAGGTGTCTGGTCTACAATAGGTCCTGGCAGAGATACAGGCTGTGATCTGATCAAGGTGTCTGGTCTACAATAGGTCCTGGCAGAGCTACAGGCTGTGATCTGATCAAGGTGTCTGGTCTACTTTAGGTCCTGGGAGAGATAGAGGCTGTGATCTGATCAAGGTGTGTGGTCTATAGGTCCTGGCAGAGATACAGGCTGTGGTCTGATCAAGGTGTCTGGTCTATAGGTCCTGGGAGAGATAAAGGCTGTGATCTGATCAAGGTGTCTGGTCTACTTTAGGTCCTGGGAGAGATACAGGCTGCAATCTGATCAAGATGTCTGGTCTACTTTAGGTCCTGGGAGAGATACAGGCTGTGATCTCATCAAGCTGTCTGGTCTATAGGTCCTGGGAGAGATACAGGCTGTGATCTGATCAAGGTGTCTGGTCTACTTTAGGTCCTGGGAGAGATACAGGCTGCAATCTGATCAAGGTGTCTAGTCTACTTTAGGTCCTGGGAGAGATACAGGCTGTGATCTGATCAAGGTGTCTGGTCTACTTTAGGTCCTGGCAGAGATACAGGCTGTGATCTGATCAAGGTGTCTGGTCTACTTTAGGTCCTGGCAGAGATACAGGCTGTGATCTCATCAAGGTGTCTGGTCTATAGGTCCTGGGAGAGATACAGGCTGCACTCTGATCAAGGTGTCTGGTCTACTTTAGGTCCTGGGAGAGATACAGGCTGTGATCTGATCAAGGTGTCTGGTCTATAGGTCCTGGGAGAGATACAGGCTGTGGTCTGATCAAGGTGTCTGGTCTACTTTAGGTCCTGGCAGAGATACAGGCTGTGATCTGATCAAGGTGTCTCGTCTAGTTTAGGTCCTAGGAGAGATACAGGCTGTGATCTGATCGAGGTGTCTGGTCTACAATAGGTCCTGGCAGAGATACAGGCTGTGATCTGATCAAGGTGTCTGGTCTACTTTAGGTCCTGGGAGAGATACAGGCTGTGATCTGATCAAGGTGTTTGGTCTATAGGTCCTGGGAGAGATACAGGCTGTGGTCTGATCAAGGTGTCTGGTCTACTTTAGGTCCTGGCAGAGATACAGGCTGTGATCTGATCAAGGTGTCTGGTCTACTTTAGGTCCTGGCAGAGATACAGGCTGTGGTCTGATCAGGGTGTCTGGTCTACAATAGGTCCTGGCAGAGATACAGGCTGTGATCTGATCAAGGTGTCTGGTCTATAGGTCCTGGGAGAGATACAGGCTATGATCTGATCAAGGTGTCTGGTCTACTTTAGGTCCTGGGAGAGATACAGGCTGTGGTCTGATCAAGGTGTCTGGTCTACTTTAGGTCCTGGCAGAGATACAGGCTGCGATCTGATCAAGGTGTCTGGTCTACTTTAGGTCCTGGGAGAGATACAGGCTGTGATCTGATCAAGGTGTCTGGTCTACTTTAGGTCCTGGGAGAGATACAGGCTGTGATCTGATCAAGGTGTCTGGTCTACTTTAGGTCCTGGCAGAGATACAGGCTGTGGTCTGATCAAGGTGTCTGGTCTACAATAGGTCCTGGCAGAGATACAGGCTGTGATCTGATCAAGGTGTCTGGTCTACTTTAGGTCCTGGGAGAGATACAGGCTGTGATCTGATCAAGGTGTCTGGTCTACTTTAGGTCCTGGGAGAGATACAGGCTGTGATCTGATCAAGGTGTCTGGTCTACTTCAGGTCCTGGGAGAGATACAGGCTGTGATCTGATCAAGGTGTCTGGTCTACTTTAGGTCCTGGGAGAGATACAGGCTGTGATCTGATCAAGGTGTCTGGTCTATAGGTCCTGGGAGAGATACAGGCTGTGATCTGATCAAGGTGTCTGGTCTACTTTAGGTCCTGGGAGAGATACAGGCTGTGATCTGATCAAGGTGTCTGGTCTACTTTAGGTCCTGGCAGAGATACAGGCTGTGATCTGATCAAGGTGTCTGGTCTATCGGTCCTGGGAGAGATACAGGCTGTGATCTGATCAAGGTGTCTGGTCTACTTTAGGTCCTGGCAGAGATACAGGCTGTGATCTGGTCAAGGTGTCTGGTCTACTTTAGGTCCTGGCAGAGATACAGGCTGTGATCTGATCAAGGTGTCTGGTCTAGTTTAGGTCCTGGCAGAGATACAGGCTGTGATCTGATCAAGGTGTCTGGTCTGCTTTAGGTCCTGGCAGAGATACAGGCTGTGATCTGATCAAGGTGTCTGGTCTACTTTAGGTCCTGGCAGAGATACAAGCTGTGATCTGATCAAGGTGTCTGGTCTACTTTAGGTCCTGGCAGAGATACAGGCTGTGGTCTGATCAAGGAGTCTGGTCTACTTTAGGTCCTGGCAGAGATACAGGCTGTGATCTGATCAAGGTGTCTGGTCTACTTTAGGTCCTGGGAGAGATACAGGCTGTGATCTGATCGAGGTGTCTGGTCTACAATAGGTCCTGGCAGAGATACAGGCTGTGATCTGATCAAGGTGTTTGGTCTACTTTAGGTCCTGGGAGAGATACAGGCTGTGATCTGATCAAGGTGTCTGGTCTATAGGTCCTGGGAGAGATACAGGCTGTGGTCTGATCAAGGTGTCTGGTCTACTTTAGGTCCTGGCAGAGATACAGGCTGTGATCTGATCAAGGTGTCTGGTCTACTTTAGGTCCTGGCAGAGATACAGGCTGTGGTCTGATCAAGGTGTCTGGTCTAGAATAGGTCCTGGCAGAGATACAGGCTGTGATCTGATCAAGGTGTCTGGTCTATAGGTCCTGGGAGAGATACAGGCTGTGATCTGATCAAGGTGTCTGGTCTACTTTAGGTCCTGGGAGAGATTCAGGCTGCAATCTGATCAAGGTGTCTAGTCTACTTTAGGTCCTGGGAGAGATACAGGCTGTGATCTGATCAAGGTGTCTGGTCTACTTTAGGTCCTGGCAGAGATACAGGCTGTGATCTGATCAAGGTGTCTGGTCTACTTTAGGTCCTGGCAGAGATACAGGCTGTGATCTGATCAAGGTGTCTGGTCTATAGGTCCTGGGAGAGATACAGGCTGCAATCTGATCAAGGTGTCTGGTCTACTTTAGGTCCTGGGAGAGATACAGGCTGTGATCTGATCAAGGTGTCTGGTCTATAGGTCCTGGGAGAGATACAGGCTCTGGTCTGATCAAGGTGTCTGGTCTACTTTAGGTCCTGGCAGAGATACAGGCTGTGATCTGATCAAGGTGTCTCGTCTAGTTTAGGTCCTAGGAGAGATACAGGCTGTGATCTGATCGAGGTGTCTGGTCTACAATAGGTCCTGGCCGAGATACAGGCTGTGATCTGATCAAGGTGTCTGGTCTACTTTAGGTCCTGGGAGAGATACAGGCTGTGATCTGATCAAGGTGTCTGGTCTATAGGTCCTGGGAGAGATACAGGCTGTGGTCTGATCAAGGTGTCTGGTCTACTTTAGGTCCTGGCAGAGATACAGGCTGTGATCTGATCAAGGTGTCTGGTCTACTTTAGGTCCTGGCAGAGATACAGGCTGTGGTCTGATCAGGGTGTCTGGTCTACAATAGGTCCTGGCAGAGATACAGGCTGTGATCTGATCAAGGTGTCTGGTCTATAGGTCCTGGGAGAGATACAGGCTGTGATCTGATCAAGGTGTCTGGTCTACTTTAGGTCCTGGGAGAGATACAGGCTGTGGTCTGATCAAGGTGTCTGGTCTACTTTAGGTCCTGGCAGAGATACAGGCTGCGATCTGATCAAGGTGTCTGGTCTACTTTAGGTCCTGGGAGAGATACAGGCTGTGATCTGATCAAGGTGTCTGGTCTACTTTAGGTCCTGGCAGAGATACAGGCTGTGATCTGATCAAGGTGTCTGGTCTACTTTAGGTCCTGGCAGAGATACAGGCTGTGATCTGATCAAGGTGTCTGGTCTATAGGTCCTGGGAGAGATACAGGCTGTGATCTGATCAAGGTGTCTGGTCTACTTTAGGTCCTGGGAGAGATACAGGCTGTGGTCTGATCAAGGTGTCTGGTCTACTTTAGGTCCTGGCAGAGATACAGGCTGTGATCTGATCAAGGTATCTGGTCTACTTTAGGTCCTGGCAGAGATACAGGCTGTGGTCTGATCAGGGTGTCTGGTCTACAATAGGTCCTGGCAGAGATACAGGCTGTGATCTGATCAAGGTGTCTGGTCTATAGGTCCTGGGAGAGATACAGGCTGTGATCTGATCAAGGTGTCTGGTCTACTTTAGGTCCTGGGAGAGATACAGGCTGTGATCTGATCAAGGTGTCTGGTCTACTTTAGGTCCTGGCAGAGATACAGGCTGTGATCTGATCAAGGTGTCTGGTCTATCGGTCCTGGGAGAGATACAGGCTGTGATCTGATCAAGGTGTCTGGTCTACTTTAGGTCCTGGCAGAGATACAGGCTGTGATCTGGTCAAGGTGTCTGGTCTACTTTAGGTCCTGGCAGAGATACAGGCTGTGATCTGATCAAGGTGTCTGGTCTAGTTTAGGTCCTGGCAGAGATACAGGCTGTGATCTGATCAAGGTGTCTGGTCTACTTTAGGTCCTGGCAGAGATACAGGCTGTGATCTGATCAAGGTGTCTGGTCTACTTTAGGTCCTGGCAGAGATACAAGCTGTGATCTGATCAAGGTGTCTGGTCTACTTTAGGTCCTGGCAGAGATACAGGCTGTGGTCTGATCAAGGAGTCTGGTCTACTTTAGGTCCTGGCAGAGATACAGGCTGTGATCTGATCAAGGTGTCTGGTCTACTTTAGGTCCTGGGAGAGATACAGGCTGTGATCTGATCGAGGTGTCTGGTCTACAATAGGTCCTGGCAGAGATACAGGCTGTGATCTGATCAAGGTGTTTGGTCTACTTTAGGTCCTGGGAGAGATACAGGCTGTGATCTGTTCAAGGTGTCTGGTCTATAGGTCCTGGGAGAGATACAGGCTGTGGTCTGATCAAGGTGTCTGGTCTACTTTAGGTCCTGGCAGAGATACAGGCTGTGGTCTGATCAAGGTGTCTGGTCTAGAATAGGTCCTGGCAGAGATACAGGCTGTGATCTGATCAAGGTGTCTGGTCTATAGGTCCTGGGAGAGATACAGGCTGTGATCTGATCAAGGTGTCTGGTCTACTTTAGGTCCTGGCAGAGATTCAGGCTGCAATCTGATCAAGGTGTCTAGTCTACTTTAGGTCCTGGGAGAGATACAGGCTGTGATCTGATCAAGGTGTCTGGTCTACTTTAGGTCCTGGGAGAGATACAGGCTGTGATCTGATCGAGGTGTCTGGTCTACAATAGGTCCTGGCAGAGATACAGGCTGTGATCTGATCAAGGTGTCTGGTCTACTTTAGGTCCTGGCAGAGATACAGGCTGTGATCTGATCAAGGTGTCTGGTCTATAGGTCCTGGGAGAGATACAGGCTGCAATCTGATCAAGGTGTCTGGTCTACTTTAGGTCCTGGGAGAGATACAGGCTGTGATCTGATCAAGGTGTCTGGTCTATAGGTCCTGGGAGAGATACAGGCTCTGGTCTGATCAAGGTGTCTGGTCTACTTTAGGTCCTGGCAGAGATACAGGCTGTGATCTGATCAAGGTGTCTCGTCTAGTTTAGGTCCTAGGAGAGATACAGGCTGTGATCTGATCGAGGTGTCTGGTCTACAATAGGTCCTGGCCGAGATACAGGCTGTGATCTGATCAAGGTGTCTGGTCTACTTTAGGTCCTGGGAGAGATACAGGCTGTGATCTGATCAAGGTGTCTGGTCTATAGGTCCTGGGAGAGATACAGGCTGTGGTCTGATCAAGGTGTCTGGTCTACTTTAGGTCCTGGCAGAGATACAGGCTGTGATCTGATCAAGGTGTCTGGTCTACTTTAGGTCCTGGCAGAGATACAGGCTGTGGTCTGATCAGGGTGTCTGGTCTACAATAGGTCCTGGCAGAGATACAGGCTGTGATCTGATCAAGGTGTCTGGTCTACTTTAGGTCCTGGGAGAGATACAGGCTGTGATCTGATCAAGGTGTCTGGTCTACTTTAGGTCCTGGGAGAGATACAGGCTGTGATCTGATCAAGGTGTCTGGTCTACTTCAGGTCCTGGGAGAGATACAGGCTGTGATCTGATCAAGGTGTCTGGTCTACTTTAGGTCCTGGGAGAGATACAGGCTGTGATCTGATCAAGGTGTCTGGTCTATAGGTCCTGGGAGAGATACAGGCTGTGATCTGATCAAGGTGTCTGGTCTACTTTAGGTCCTGGGAGAGATACAGGCTGTGATCTGATCAAGGTGTCTGGTCTACTTTAGGTCCTGGCAGAGATACAGGCTGTGATCTGATCAAGGTGTCTGGTCTATCGGTCCTGGGAGAGATACAGGCTGTGATCTGATCAAGGTGTCTGGTCTACTTTAGGTCCTGGCAGAGATACAGGCTGTGATCTGGTCAAGGTGTCTGGTCTACTTTAGGTCCTGGCAGAGATACAGGCTGTGATCTGATCAAGGTGTCTGGTCTAGTTTAGGTCCTGGCAGAGATACAGGCTGTGATCTGATCAAGGTGTCTGGTCTACTTTAGGTCCTGGCAGAGATACAGGCTGTGATCTGATCAAGGTGTCTGGTCTACTTTAGGTCCTGGCAGAGATACAAGCTGTGATCTGATCAAGGTGTCTGGTCTACTTTAGGTCCTGGCAGAGATACAGGCTGTGGTCTGATCAAGGTGTCTGGTCTACTTTAGGTCCTGGCAGAGATACAGGCTGTGATCTGATCAAGGTGTCTGGTCTACTTTAGGTCCTGGGAGAGATACAGGCTGTGATCTGATCGAGGTGTCTGGTCTACAATAGGTCCTGGCAGAGATACAGGCTGTGATCTGATCAAGGTGTTTGGTCTACTTTAGGTCCTGGGAGAGATACAGGCTGTGATCTGATCAAGGTGTCTGGTCTATAGGTCCTGGGAGAGATACAGGCTGTGGTCTGATCAAGGTGTCTGGTCTACTTTAGGTCCTGGCAGAGATACAGGCTGTGATCTGATCAAGGTGTCTGGTCTACTTTAGGTCCTGGGAGAGATACAGGCTGTGATCTGATCAAGGTGTCTGGTCTACTTTAGGTCCTGGCAGAGATACAGGCTGTGATCTGATCAAGGTGTCTGGTCTACTTTAGGTCCTGGCAGAGATACAGGCTGTGGTCTGATCAAGGTGTCTGGTCTACAATAGGTCCTGGCAGAGATACAGGCTGTGATCTGATCAAGGTGTCTGGTCTACTTTAGGTCCTGGGAGAGATACAGGCTGTGATCTGATCAAGGTGTCTGGTCTACTTTAGGTCCTGGGAGAGATACAGGCTGTGATCTGATCAAGGTGTCTGGTCTACTTCAGGTCCTGGGAGAGATACAGGCTGTGATCTGATCAAGGTGTCTGGTCTACTTTAGGTCCTGGGAGAGATACAGGCTGTGATCTGATCAAGGTGTCTGGTGTATAGGTCCTGGGAGAGATACAGGCTGTGATCTGATCAAGGTGTCTGGTCTACTTTAGGTCCTGGGAGAGATACAGGCTGTGATCTGATCAAGGTGTCTGGTCTACTTTAGGTCCTGGCAGAGATACAGGCTGTGATCTGATCAAGGTGTCTGGTCTATCGGTCCTGGGAGAGATACAGGCTGTGATCTGATCAAGGTGTCTGGTCTACTTTAGGTCCTGGCAGAGATACAGGCTGTGATCTGGTCAAGGTGTCTGGTCTACTTTAGGTCCTGGCAGAGATACAGGCTGTGATCTGATCAAGGTGTCTGGTCTAGTTTAGGTCCTGGCAGAGATACAGGCTGTGATCTGATCAAGGTGTCTGGTCTACTTTAGGTCCTGGCAGAGATACAGGCTGTGATCTGATCAAGGTGTCTGGTCTACTTTAGGTCCTGGCAGAGATACAAGCTGTGATCTGATCAAGGTGTCTGGTCTACTTTAGGTCCTGGCAGAGATACAGGCTGTGGTCTGATCAAGGTGTCTGGTCTACTTTGGTCCTGGCAGAGATACAGGCTGTGATCTGATCAAGGTGTCTGGTCTACTTTAGGTCCTGGGAGAGATACAGGCTGTGATCTGATCGAGGTGTCTGGTCTACAATAGGTCCTGGCAGAGATACAGGCTGTGATCTGATCAAGGTGTTTGGTCTACTTTAGGTCCTGGGAGAGATACAGGCTGTGATCTGATCAAGGTGTCTGGTCTATAGGTCCTGGGAGAGATACAGGCTGTGGTCTGATCAAGGTGTCTGGTCTACTTTAGGTCCTGGCAGAGATACAGGCTGTGATCTGATCAAGGTGTCTGGTCTACTTTAGGTCCTGGCAGAGATACAGGCTGTGGTCTGATCAAGGTGTCTGGTCTAGAATAGGTCCTGGCAGAGATACAGGCTGTGATCTGATCAAGGTGTCTGGTCTATAGGTCCTGGGAGAGATACAGGCTGTGATCAGATCAAGGTGTCTGGTCTACTTTAGGTCCTGGGAGAGATACAGGCTGTGGTCTGATCAAGCTGTCTGGTCTACTTTAGGTCCTGGCAGAGATACAGGCTGCGATCTGATCAAGGTGTCTGGTCTACTTTAGGTCCTGGCAGAGATACAGGCTGTGATCTGATCAAGGTGTCTGGTCTACTTTAGCTCCTGGCAGAGATACAGGCTGCGATCTGATCAAGGTGTCTGGTCTACTTTAGGTCCTGGCAGACATACAGGCTGTGATCTGATCAAGGTGTCTGGTCTACTTTAGGTCCTGGCAGAGATACAGGCTGCGATCTGATCAAGGTGTCTGGTCTACTTTAGGTCCTGGCAGAGATACAGGCTGTGGTCTGATCAAGGTGTCTGGTCTACTTTAGGTCCTGGCAGAGATACAGGCTGCGATCTGATCAAGGTGTCTGGTCTACTTTAGGTCCTGGGAGAGATACAGGCTGTGATCTGATCAAGGTGTCTGGTCTACTTTAGGTCCTGGGAGAGATACAGGCTGTGATCTGATCAAGGTGTCTGGTCTACTTTAGGTCCTGGCAGAGATACAGGCTGTGGTCTGATCAAGGTGTCTGGTCTACTTTAGGTCCTGGCAGAGATACAGGCTGTGGTCTGATCAAGGAGTCTGGTCTACTTTAGGTCCTGGCAGAGATACAGGCTGTGATCTGATCAAGGTGTCTGGTCTACTTTAGGTCCTGGGAGAGATACAGGCTGTGATCTGATCAAGGTGTCTGGTCTACTTTAGGTCCTGGGAGAGATACAGGCTGTGATCTGATCAAGGTGTCTGGTCTACTTTAGGTCCTGGGAGAGATACAGGCTGTGATCTGATCAAGGTGTCTGGTCTATAGGTCCTGGGAGAGATACAGGCTGTGATCTGATTAAGGTGTCTGGTCTACTTTAGGTCCTGGGAGAGATACAGGCTGTGATCTGATCAAGGTGTCTGGTCTACTTTAGGTCCTGGCAGAGATACAGGCTGTGATCTGATCAAGGTGTCTGGTCTATAGGTCCTGGGAGAGATACAGGCTGTGATCTGATCAAGGTGTCTGGTCTACTTTAGGTCCTGGCAGAGATACAGGCTGTGGTCTGATCAAGGTGTCTGGTCTACAATAGGTCCTGGCAGAGATACAGGCTGTGATCTGATCAAGGTGTCTGGTCTATAGGTCCTGGGAGAGATACAGGCTGTGATCTGATCAAGGTGTCTGGTCTACTTTAGGTCCTGGCAGAGATACAGGCTGTGATCTGATCAAGGTGTCTGGTCTACTTTAGGTCCTGGGAGAGATACAGGCTGCGATCTGATCAAGGTGTCTTGTCTACTTTAGGTCCTGGCAGAGAAAACAGGCTGTGATCTGATCAAGGTGTCTGATCTACTTTAGGTCCTGGGAGAGATACAGGCTGTGATCTGATCAAGGTGTCTGGTCTACTTTAGGTCCTGGGAGAGATACAGGCTGCGATCTGATCAAGGTGTCTGGTCTACTTTAGGTCCTGGCAGAGAAAACAGGCTGTGATCTGATGAAGGTGCCTGGTCTACTTTAGGTCCTGGCAGAGATACAGGCTGCGATCTGATCAAGGTGTCTGGTCTACTTTAGGTCCTGGGAGAGATACAGGCAGTGATCTGATCAAGGTGTCTGGTCTATAGGTCCTGGGAGAGATACAGGCTGTGATCTGATCAAGGTGTCTGGTCTACTTTAGGTCCTGGGAGAGATACAGGCTGTGATCTAATCAAGGTGTCTGGTCTACTTTAGGTCCTGGGAGAGATACAGGCTGTGATCTGATCAAGGTGTCTGGTCTACTTTAGGTCCTGGGAGAGATACAGGCTGTGATCTAATCAAGGTGTCTGGTCTACTTTAGGTCCTGGGAGAGATACAGGCTGTGATCTGATCAAGGTGTCTCGTCTACTTTAGGTCCTGGGAGAGATACAGGCTGTGATCTGATCAAGGTGTCTGGTCTACTTTAGGTCCTGGCAGAGATACAGGCTGTGATCTGATCAAGGTGTCCGGTCTACTTTAGGTCCTGGCAGAGATACAGGCTGTGGTCTGATCAAGGTGTCTGGTCTACTTTAGGTCCTGGCAGAGATACAGGCTGTGATCTGATCAAGGTGTCTGGTCTATAGGTCCTGGGTGAGATACAGGCTGCAATCTGATCAAGATTTCTGGTCTACTTTAGGTCCTGGGAGAGATACAGGCTGTGATCTGATCAAGCTGTCTGGTCTATAGGTCCTGGGAGAGATACAGGCTGTGATCTGATCAAGGTGTCTGGTCTATCGGTCCTGGGAGAGATAAAGGCTGTGATCTGATCAAGGTGTCTGGTCTATAGGTCCTGGGAGAGATACAGGCTGCAATCTGATCAAGGTGTCTAGTCTATAGGTCCTGGGAGAGATACAGGCTGTGATCTGATCAAGGTGTCTGGTCTACTTTAGGTACTGGCAGAGATACAGGCTGTGATCTGATCAAGGTGCCTGGTCTAGTTTAGGTCCTTGGAGAGATACAGTTTGTGATCTGATCAAGGTGTCTGGTCTACTTTAGGTCCTGGGAGAGATACAGGCTGCGATCTGATCAAGGTGTGTGGTCTACTTTAGGTCCTGGCAGAGAAAACAGGCTGTGATCTGGTGAAGGTGTCTGGTCTACTTTAGGTCCTGGCAGAGATACAGGCTGCGATCTGATCAAGGTGTCTGGTCTACTTTAGGTCCTGGGAGAGATACAGTCAGTGATCTGATCAAGGTGTCTGGTCTACTTTAGGTCCTGGGAGAGTTACAGGCTGTGATCTGATCAAGGTGTCTGGTCTACTTTAGGTCCTGGCAGAGATACAGGCTGTGATCTGATCAAGGTGTCTGGTCTATAGGTCCTGGGAGAGATACAGGCTGTGATCTGATCAAGGTGTCTGGTCTACTTTAGGTCCTGGGAGAGATACAGGCTGTGATCTAATCAAGGTGTCTGGTCTACTTTAGGTCCTGGGAGAGATACAGGCTGTGATCTGATCAAGGTGTCTGGTCTATAGGTCCTGGGAGAGATACAGGCTGTGATCTGATCAAGGTGTCTCGTCTACTTTAGGTCCTGGGAGAGATACAGGCTGTGATCTGATCAAGGTGTCTGGTCTACTTTAGGTCCTGGCAGAGATACAGGCTGTGATCTGATCAAGGTGTCTGGTCTACTTTAGGTCCTGGCAGAGATACAGGCTGTGATCTGATCAAGGTGTCTGGTCTATAGGTCCTGGGAGAGATACAGGCTGCAATCTGATCAAGGTGTCTGGTCTACTTTAGGTCCTGGGAGAGATACAGGCTGTGATCTGATCAAGGTGTCTGGTCTATAGGTCCTGGGAGAGATACAGGCTCTGGTCTGATCAAGGTGTCTGGTCTACTTTAGGTCCTGGCAGAGATACAGGCTGTGATCTGATCAAGGTGTCTCGTCTAGTTTAGGTCCTAGGAGAGATACAGGCTGTGATCTGATCGAGGTGTCTGGTCTACAATAGGTCCTGGCCGAGATACAGGCTGTGATCTGATCAAGGTGTCTGGTCTACATTAGGTCCTGGGAGAGATACAGGCTGTGATCTGATCAAGGTGTCTGGTCTATAGGTCCTGGGAGAGATACAGGCTGTGGTCTGATCAAGGTGTCTGGTCTACTTTAGGTCCTGGCAGAGATACAGGCTGTGATCTGATCAAGGTGTCTGGTCTACTTTAGGTCCTGGCAGAGATACAGGCTGTGACCTGATCAAGGTGTCTGGTCTACTTTAGGTCCTGGCAGAGATACAGGCTGTGATCTGATCAAGGTGTCTGGTCTATAGGTCCTGGGAGAGATACAGGCTGTGATCTGATCAAGGTGTCTGGTCTACTTTAGGTCCTGGGAGAGATACAGGCTGTGGTCTGATCAAGGTGTCTGGTCTACTTTAGGTCCTGGCAGAGATACAGGCTGTGATCTGATCAAGGTGTCTGGTCTACTTTAGGTCCTGGCAGAGATACAGGCTGTGGTCTGATCAGGGTGTCTGGTCTACAATAGGTCCTGGCAGAGATACAGGCTGTGATCTGATCAAGGTGTCTGGTCTATAGGTCCTGGGAGAGATACAGGCTGTGATCTGATCAAGGTGTCTGGTCTACTTTAGGTCCTGGGAGAGATACAGGCTGTGATCTGATCAAGGTGTCTGGTCTACTTTAGGTCCTGGCAGAGATACAGGCTGTGATCTGATCAAGGTGTCTGGTCTATCGGTCCAGGGAGAGATACAGGCTGTGATCTGATCAAGGTGTCTGGTCTACTTTAGGTCCTGGCAGAGATACAGGCTGTGATCTGGTCAAGGTGTCTGGTCTACTTTAGGTCCTGGCAGAGATACAGGCTGTGATCTGATCAAGGTGTCTGGTCTAGTTTAGGTCCTGGCAGAGATACAGGCTGTGATCTGATCAAGGTGTCTGGTCTACTTTAGGTCCTGGCAGAGATACAGGCTGTGATCTGATCAAGGTGTCTGGTCTACTTTAGGTCCTGGCAGAGATACAAGCTGTGATCTGATCAAGGTGTCTGGTCTACTTTAGGTCCTGGCAGAGATACAGGCTGTGGTCTGATCAAGGAGTCTGGTCTACTTTAGGTCCTGGCAGAGATACAGGCTGTGATCTGATCAAGGTGTCTGGTCTACTTTAGGTCCTGGGAGAGATACAGGCTGTGATCTGATCGAGGTGTCTGGTCTACAACAGGTCCTGGCAGAGATACAGGCTGTGATCTGATCAAGGTGTTTGGTCTACTTTAGGTCCTGGGAGAGATACAGGCTGTGATCTGATCAAGGTGTCTGGTCTATAGGTCCTGGGAGAGATACAGGCTGTGGTCTGATCAAGGTGTCTGGTCTACTTTAGGTCCTGGCAGAGATACAGGCTGTGATCTGATCAAGGTGTCTGGTCTACTTTAGGTCCTGGCAGAGATACAGGCTGTGGTCTGATCAAGGTGTCTGGTCTAGAATAGGTCCTGGCAGAGATACAGGCTGTGATCTGATCAAGGTGTCTGGTCTATAGGTCCTGGGAGAGATACAGGCTGTGATCTGATCAAGGTGTCTGGTCTACTTTAGGTCCTGGGAGAGATTCAGGCTGCAATCTGATCAAGGTGTCTAGTCTACTTTAGGTCCTGGGAGAGATACAGGCTGTGATCTGATCAAGGTGTCTGGTCTACTTTAGGTCCTGGCAGAGATACAGGCTGTGATCTGATCAAGGTGTCTGGTCTACTTTAGGTCCTGGCAGAGATACAGGCTGTGATCTGATCAAGGTGTCTGGTCTATAGGTCCTGGGAGAGATACAGGCTGCAATCTGATCAAGGTGTCTGGTCTACTTTAGGTCCTGGGAGAGATACAGGCTGTGATCTGATCAAGGTGTCTGGTCTATAGGTCCTGGGAGAGATACAGGCTCTGGTCTGATCAAGGTGTCTGGTCTACTTTAGGTCCTGGCAGAGATACAGGCTGTGATCTGATCAAGGTGTCTCGTCTAGTTTAGGTCCTAGGAAAGATACAGGCTGTGATCTGATCGAGGTGTCTGGTCTACAATAGGTCCTGGCCGAGATACAGGCTGTGATCTGATCAAGGTGTCTGGTCTACTTTAGGTCCTGGGAGAGATACAGGCTGTGATCTGATCAAGGTGTCTGGTCTATAGGTCCTGGGAGAGATACAGGCTGTGGTCTGATCAAGGTGTCTGGTCTACTTTAGGTCCTGGCAGAGATACAGGCTGTGATCTGATCAAGGTGTCTGGTCTACTTTAGGTCCTGGCAGAGATACAGGCTGTGGTCTGATCAGGGTGTCTGGTCTACAATAGGTCCTGGCAGAGATACAGGCTGTGATCTGATCAAGGTGTCTGGTCTATAGGTCCTGGGAGAGATACAGGCTGTGATCTGATCAAGGTGTCTGGTCTACTTTAGGTCCTGGGAGAGATACAGGCTGTGGTCTGATCAAGGTGTCTGGTCTACTTTAGGTCCTGGCAGAGATACAGGCTGCGATCTGATCAAGGTGTCTGGTCTACTTTAGGTCCTGGGAGAGATACAGGCTGTGATCTGATCAAGGTGTCTGGTCTACTTTAGGTCCTGGCAGAGATACAGGCTGTGATCTGATCAAGGTGTCTGGTCTACTTTAGGTCCTGGCAGAGATACAGGCTGTGGTCTGATCAAGGTGTCTGGTCTACAATAGGTCCTGGCAGAGATACAGGCTGTGATCTGATCAAGGTGTCTGGTCTACTTTAGGTCCTGGGAGAGATACAGGCTGTGATCTGATCAAGGTGTCTGGTCTACTTTAGGTCCTGGGAGAGATACAGGCTGTGATCTGATCAAGGTGTCTGGTCTTCTTCAGGTCCTGGGAGAGATACAGGCTGTGATCTGATCAAGGTGTCTGGTCTACTTTAGGTCCTGGGAGAGATACAGGCTGTGATCTGATCAAGGTGTCTGGTCTATAGGTCCTGGGAGAGATACAGGCTGTGATCTGATCAAGGTGTCTGGTCTACTTTAGGTCCTGGGAGAGATACAGGCTGTGATCTGATCAAGGTGTCTGGTCTACTTTAGGTCCTGGCAGAGATACAGGCTGTGATCTGATCAAGGTGTCTGGTCTATCGGTCCTGGGAGAGATACAGGCTGTGATCTGATCAAGGTGTCTGGTCTACTTTAGGTCCTGGCAGAGATACAGGCTGTGATCTGGTCAAGGTGTCTGGTCTACTTTAGGTCCTGGCAGAGATACAGGCTGTGATCTGATCAAGGTGTCTGGTCTAGTTTAGGTCCTGGCAGAGATACAGGCTGTGATCTGATCAAGGTGTCTGGTCTACTTTAGGTCCTGGCAGAGATACAGGCTGTGATCTGATCAAGGTGTCTGGTCTACTTTAGGTCCTGGCAGAGATACAAGCTGTGATCTGATCAAGGTGTCTGGTCTACTTTAGGTCCTGTCAGAGATACAGGCTGTGGTCTGATCAAGGAGTCTGGTCTACTTTAGGTCCTGGCAGAGATACAGGCTGTGATCTGATCAAGGTGTCTGGTCTACTTTAGGTCCTGGGAGAGATACAGGCTGTGATCTGATCGAGGTGTCTGGTCTACAATAGGTCCTGGCAGAGATACAGGCTGTGATCTGATCAAGGTGTTTGGTCTACTTTAGGTCCTGGGAGAGATACAGGCTGTGATCTGATCAAGGTGTTTGGTCTACTTTAGGTCCTGGGAGAGATACAGGCTGTGGTCTGATCAAGGTGTCTGGTCTACTTTAGGTCCTGGCAGAGATACAGGCTGTGATCTGATCAAGGTGTCTGGTCTACTTTAGGTCCTGGCAGAGATACAGGCTGTGGTCTGATCAAGGTGTCTGGTCTAGAATAGGTCCTGGTAGAGATACAGGCTGTGATCTGATCAAGGTGTCTGGTCTATAGGTCCTGGGAGAGATACAGGCTGTGATCAGATCAAGGTGTCTGGTCTACTTTAGGTCCTGGGAGAGATACAGGCTGTGGTCTGATCAAGCTGTCTGGTCTACTTTAGGTCCTGGCAGAGATACAGGCTGCGATCTGATCAAGGTGTCTGGTCTACTTTAGGTCCTGGCAGAGATACAGGCTGTGATCTGATCAAGGTGTCTGG
The DNA here is from genome assembly GCF_030144855.1 of Hypanus sabinus. NCBI lineage: Eukaryota > Metazoa > Chordata > Chondrichthyes > Myliobatiformes > Dasyatidae > Hypanus > Hypanus sabinus. The sequence continues at coordinate 661,959 of NC_082737.1, read as the reverse complement.
TCTACTTTAGCTCCTGGCAGAGATACAGGCTGCGATCTGATCAAGGTGTCTGGTCTACTTTAGGTCCTGGCAGAGATACAGGCTGCGATCTGATCAAGGTGTCTGGTCTACTTTAGGTCCTGGCAGAGATACAGGCTGTGGTCTGATCAAGGTGTTTGGTCTACTTTAGGTCCTGGCAGAGATACAGGCTGCGATCTGATCAAGGTGTCTGGTCTACTTTAGGTCCTGGGAGAGATACAGGCTGTGATCTGATCAAGGTGTCTGGTCTACTTTAGGTCCTGGGAGAGATACAGGCTGTGATCTGATCAAGGTGTCTGGTCTACTTTAGGTCCTGGCAGAGATACAGGCTGTGGTCTGATCAAGGTGTCTGGTCTACTTTAGGTCCTGGCAGAGATACAGGCTGTGGTCTGATCAAGGAGTCTGGTCTACTTTAGGTCATGGCAGAGATACAGGCTGTGATCTGATCAAGGTGTCTGGTCTACTTTAGGTCCTGGCAGAGATACAGGCTGCGATCTGATCAAGGTGTCTGGTCTACTTTAGGTCCTGGCAGAGATACAGGCTGTGGTCTGATCAAGGTGTTTGGTCTACTTTAGGTCCTGGCAGAGATACAGGCTGCGATCTGATCAAGGTGTCTGGTCTACTTTAGGTCCTGGGAGAGATACAGGCTGTGATCTGATCAAGGTGTCTGGTCTACTTTAGGTCCTGGGAGAGATACAGGCTGTGATCTGATCAAGGTGTCTGGTCTACTTTAGGTCCTGGCAGAGATACAGGCTGTGGTCTGATCAAGGTGTCTGGTCTACTTTAGGTCCTGGCAGAGATACAGGCTGTGGTCTGATCAAGGAGTCTGGTCTACTTTAGGTCATGGCAGAGATACAGGCTGTGATCTGATCAAGGTGTCTGGTCTACTTTAGGTCCTGGGAGAGATACAGGCTGTGATCTGATCAAGGTGTCTGGTCTACTTTAGGTCCTGGGAGAGATACAGGCTGTGATCTGATCAAGGTGTCTGGTCTACTTTAGGTCCTGGGAGAGATACAGGCTGTGATCTGATCAAGGTGTCTGGTCTATAGGTCCTGGGAGAGATACAGGCTGTGATCTGATTAAGGTATCTGGTCTACTTTAGGTCCTGGGAGAGATACAGGCTGTGATCTGATCAAGGTGTCTGGTCTACTTTAGGTCCTGGCAGAGATACAGGCTGTGATCTGATCAAGGTGTCTGGTCTATAGGTCCTGGGAGAGATACAGGCTGTGATCTGATCAAGGTGTCTGGTCTACTTTAGGTCCTGGCAGAGATACAGGCTGTGGTCTGATCAAGGTGTCTGGTCTACAATAGGTCCTGGCAGAGATACAGGCTGTGATCTGATCAAGGTGTCTGGTCTATAGGTCCTGGGAGAGATACAGGCTGTGATCTGATCACGGTGTCTGGTCTACTTTAGGTCCTGGCAGAGATACAGGCTGTGATCTGATCAAGGTGTCTGGTCTACTTTAGGTCCTGGGAGAGATACAGGCTGCGATCTGATCAAGGTGTCTTGTCTACTTTAGGTCCTGGCAGAGAAAACAGGCTGTGATCTGATCAAGGTGTCTGATCTACTTTAGGTCCTGGGAGAGATACAGGCTGTGATCTGATCAAGGTGTCTGGTCTACTTTAGGTCCTGGGAGAGATACAGGCTGCGATCTGATCAAGGTGTCTGGTCTACTTTAGGTCCTGGCATAGAAAACAGGCTGTTATCTGATGAAGGTGCCTGGTCTACTTTAGGTCCTGGCAGAGATACAGGCTGTGATCTGATCAAGGTGTCTGGTCTACTTTAGGTCCTGGGAGAGATACAGGCAGTGATCTGATCAAGGTGTCTGGTCTATAGGTCCTGGGAGAGATACAGGCTGTGATCTGATCAAGGTGTCTGGTCTACTTTAGGTCCTGGGAGAGATACAGGCTGTGATCTAATCAAGGTGTCTGGTCTACTTTAGGTCCTGGGAGAGATACAGGCTGTGATCTGATTAAGGTGTCTGGTCTATAGGTCCTGGGAGAGATACAGGCTGTGATCTGATCAAGGTGTCTCGTCTACTTTAGGTCCTGGGAGAGATACAGGCTGTGATCTGATCAAGGTGTCTGGTCTACTTTAGGTCCTGGCAGAGATACAGGCTGTGATCTGATCAAGGTGTCCGGTCTACTTTAGGTCCTGGCAGAGATACAGGCTGTGGTCTGATCAAGGTGTCTGGTCTACTTTAGGTCCTGGCAGAGATACAGGCTGTGATCTGATCAAGGTGTCTGGTCTATAGGTCCTGGGTGAGATACAGGCTGCAATCTGATCAAGATTTCTGGTCTACTTTAGGTCCTGGGAGAGATACAGGCTGTGATCTGATCAAGCTGTCTGGTCTATAGGTCCTGGGAGAGATACAGGCTGTGATCTGATCAAGGTGTCTGGTCTATCGGTCCTGGGAGAGATAAAGGCTGTGATCTGATCAAGGTGTCTGGTCTATAGGTCCTGGGAGAGATACAGGCTGCAATCTGATCAAGGTGTCTAGTCTATAGGTCCTGGGAGAGATACAGGCTGTGATCTGATCAAGGTGTCTGGTCTACTTTAGGTCCTGGCAGAGATACAGGCTGTGATCTGATCAAGGTGCCTGGTCTACTTTAGGTCCTGGGAGAGATACAGTTTGTGATCTGATCAAGGTGTCTGGTCTACTTTAGGTCCTGGGAGAGATACAGGCTGCGATCTGATCAAGGTGTGTGGTCTACTTTAGGTCCTGGCAGAGAAAACAGGCTGTGATCTGGTGAAGGTGTCTGGTCTACTTTAGGTCCTGGCAGAGATACAGGCTGCGATCTGATCAAGGTGTCTGGTCTACTTTAGGTCCTGGGAGAGATACAGGCAGTGATCTGATCAAGGTGTCTGGTCTACTTTAGGTCCTGGGAGAGTTACAGGCTGTGATCTGATCAAGGTGTCTGGTCTACTTTAGGTCCTGGCAGAGATACAGGCTGTGATCTGATCAAGGTGTCTGGTCTATAGGTCCTGGGAGAGATACAGGCTGTGATCTGATCAAGGTGTCTGGTCTACTTTAGGTCCTGGGAGAGATACAGGCTGTGATCTAATCAAGGTGTCTGGTCTACTTTAGGTCCTGGGAGAGATACAGGCTGTGATCTGATCAAGGTGTCTGGTCTATAGGTCCTGGGAGAGATACAGGCTGTGATCTGATCAAGGTGTCTCGTCTACTTTAGGTCCTGGGAGAGATACAGGCTGTGATCTGATCAAGGTGTCTGGTCTACTTTAGGTCCTGGCAGAGATACAGGCTGTGATCTGATCAAGGTGTCCGGTCTACTTTAGGTCCTGGGAGAGATACAGGCTGTGGTCTGATCAAGGTGTCTGGTCTACTTTAGGTCCTGGCAGAGATACAGGCTGTGATCTGATCAAGGTGTCTGGTCTATAGGTCCTGGGAGAGATACAGGCTGCAATCTGATCAAGATTTCTGGTCTACTTTAGGTCCTGGGAGAGATACAGGCTGTGATCTGATCAAGCTGTCTGGTCTATAGGTCCTGGGAGAGATACAGGCTGTGATCTGATCAAGGTGTCTGGTCTATAGGTCCTGGGAGAGATAAAGGCTGTGATCTGATCAAGGTGTCTGGTCTATAGGTCCTGGGAGAGATACAGGCTGCAATCTGATCAAGGTGTCTAGTCTATAGGTCCTGGGAGAGATACAGGCTGTGATCTGATCAAGGTGTCTGGTCTACTTTAGGTCCTGGCAGAGATACAGGCTGTGATCTGATCAAGGTGTCTGGTCTATAGGTCCTGGGAGAGATACATGCTGTGATCTCATCAAGGTGTCTGGTCTACTTTAGGTCCTGGGAGAGATACAGGCTGTGATCTGATGAAGGTGTCTGGTCTACTTTAGGTCCTGGCAGAGATACAGGCTGTGATCTGATCAAGGTGTCTGGTCTATAGGTCCTGGGAGAGATACAGGCTGCAATCTGTTCAAGGTGTCTGGTCTACTTTAGGTCCTGGGAGAGATACAGGCTGTGATCTGATCAAGGTGTTTGGTCTATAGGTCCTGGGAGAGATACAGGCTGTGGTCTGATCAAGGTGTCTGGTCTACTTTAGGTCCTGGCAGAGATACAAGCTGTGATCTGATCAAGGTGTCTGGTCTACTTTAGGTCCTGGGAGAGATACAGGCTGTGATCTGATCAAGGTGTCTGGTCTACTTTAGGTCCTGGCAGAGATACAGGCTGTGATCTGATCAAGGTGTCTGGTCTATAGGTCCTGGGAGAGATACAGGCTGTGATCTGATCAAGGTGTCTGGTCTACTTTAGGTCCTGGGAGAGATACAGGCTGTGATCTGATCAAGGTGTCTGGTCTACTTTAGTCCTGGCAGAGATACAGGCTGCGATCTGATCAAGGTGTCTGGTCTACTTTAGGTCCTGGCAGAGATACAGGCTGTGATCTGATCAAGGTGTCTGGTCTACTTTAGCTCCTGGCAGAGATACAGGCTGCGATCTGATCAAGGTGTCTGGTCTACTTTAGGTCCTGGCAGACATACAGGCTGTGATCTGATCAAGGTGTCTGGTATACTTTAGGTCCTGGCAGAGATACAGGCTGCGATCTGATCAAGGTGTCTGGTCTACTTTAGGTCCTGGCAGAGATACAGGCTGTGGTCTGATCAAGGTGTTTGGTCTACTTTAGGTCCTGGCAGAGATACAGGCTGCGATCTGATCAAGGTGTCTGGTCTACTTTAGGTCCTGGGAGAGATACAGGCTGTGATCTGATCAAGGTGTGTGGTCTACTTTAGGTCCTGGGAGAGATACAGGCTGTGATCTGATCAAGGTGTCTGGTCTACTTTAGGTCCTGGCAGAGATACAGGCTGTGGTCTGATCAAGGTGTCTGGTCTACTTTAGGTCCTGGCAGAGATACAGGCTGTGGTCTGATGAAGGAGTCTGGTCTACTTTAGGTCCTGGCAGAGATACAGGCTGTGATCTGATCAAGGTGTCTGGTCTACTTTAGGTCCTGGCAGAGATACAGGCTGTGATCTGATCAAGGTGTCTGGTCTATAGGTCCTGGGAGAGATACAGGCTGTGATCTGATCAAGGTGTCTGGTCTACTTTAGGTCCTGGCAGAGATACAGGCTGTGATCTGATCAAGGTGTCTGGTCTATAGGTCCTGGCAGAGATACAGGCTGCAATCTGATCAAGGTGTCTGGTCTACTTTAGGTCCTGGGAGAGATACAGGCTGTGATCTAATCAAGGTGTCTGGTCTATAGGTCCTGGGAGAGATACAGGCTGTGGTCTGATCAAGGTGTCTGGTCTACTTTAGGTCCTGGCAGAGATACAGGCTGTGATCTGATCAAGGTGTCTGGTCTACTTTAGGTCCTGACAGAGATACAGGCTGCGGTCTGATCAAGGTGTCTGGTCTACTTTAGGTCCTGGCAGAGATACAGGGTGCGATCTGATCAAGGTGTCTGGTCTACTTTAGGTCCTGGGAGAGATACAGGCTGTGATCTGATCAAGGTGTCTGGTCTACTTTAGGTCCTGGCAGAGATACAGGCTGTGGTCTGATCAAGGTGTCTGGTCTACTTTAGGTCCTGGCAGAGATACAGGCTGTGGTCTGATCAAGGAGTCTGGTCTACTTTAGGTCCTGGCAGAGATACAGGCTGTGATCTGATCAAGGTGTCTGGTCTACTTTAGGTCCTGGCAGAGATACAGGCTGTGATCTGATCAAGGTGTCTGGTCTATAGGTCCTGGGAGAGATACAGGCTGTGATCTGATCAAGGTGTCTGGTCTACTTTAGGTCCTGGCAGAGATACAGGCTGTGATCTGATCAAGGTGTCTGGTCTATAGGTCCTGGCAGAGATTCAGGCTGCAATCTGATCAAGGTGTCTGGTCTACTTTAGGTCCTGGGAGAGATACAGGCTGTGATCTGATCAAGGTGTCTGGTCTATAGGTCCTGGGAGAGATACAGGCTGTGGTCTGAACAAGGTGTCTGGTCTACTTTAGGTCCTGGCAGAGATACAGGCTGTGATCTGATCAAGGTGTCTGGTCTACTTTAGGTCCTGACAGAGATACAGGCTGCGGTCTGATCAAGGTGTCTGGTCTACTTTAGGTCCTGGCAGAGATACAGGCTGCGATCTGATCAAGGTGTCTGGTCTACTTTAGGTCCTGGGAGAGATACAGGCTGTGATCTGATCAAGGTGTCTGGTCTACTTTAGGTCCTGGGAGAGATACAGGCTGTGATCTGATCAAGGTGTCTGGTCTACTTTAGGTCCTGGGAGAGATACAGGCTGTGATCTGATCAAGGTGTCTGGTCTACTTTAGGTCCTGGCAGAGATACAGGCTGTGGTCTGATCAAGGTGTCTGGTCTACAATAGGTCCTGGCAGAGATACAGGCTGTGATCTGATCAAGGTGTCTGGTCTACTTTAGGTCCTGGGAGAGATACAGGCTGTGATCTGATCAAGGTGTCTGGTCTACTTTAGGTCCTGGGAGAGATACAGGCTGTGATCTGATCAAGGTGTCTGGTCTACTTTACGTCCTGGGAGAGATACAGGCTGTGATCTGATCAAGGTGTCTGGTCTACTTTAGGTCCTGGGAGAGATGCAGGCTGTGATCTGATCAAGGTGTCTGGTCTATAGGTCCTGGGAGAGATACAGGCTGTGATCTGATCAAGGTGTCTGGTCTACTTTAGGTCCTGGGAGAGATACAGGCTGTGATCTGATCAAGGTGTCTGGTCTACTTTAGGTCCTGGCAGAGATACAGGCTGTGATCTGATCAAGGTGTCTGGTCTATAGGTCCTGGGAGAGATACAGGCTGTGATCTGATCAAGGTGTCTGGTCTACATTAGGTCCTGGCAGAGATACAGGCTGTGATCTGATCAAGGTGTCTGGTCTACTTTAGGTCCTGGCAGAGATACAGGCTGTGATCTGATCAAGGTGTCTGGTCTACTTTAGGTCCTGGCAGAGATACAGGCTGTGATCTGATCAAGGTGTCTGGTCTACTTTAGGTCCTGGCAGAGATACAGGCTGTGATCTGATCAAGGTGTCTGGTCTACTTTAGGTCCTGGCAGAGATACAGGCTGTGGTCTGATCAAGGAGTCTGGTCTACTTTAGGTCCTGGCAGAGATACAGTCTGTGATCTGATCAAGGTGTCTGGTCTACTTTAGGTCCTGGGAGAGATACAGGCTGTGATCTGATCGAGGTGTCTGGTCTATAGGTCCTGGGAGAGATACAGGCTGCAATCTGATCAAGGCGTCTGGTCTACTTTAGGTCCTGGCAGAGATACAGGCTGTGATCTGATCAAGGTGTCTGGTCTACTTTAGGTCCTGGCAGAGATACAGGCTGTGGTCTGATCAAGGAGTCTGGTCTATAGGTCCTGGGAGAGATACAGGCTGTGGTCTGATCAAGGTGTCTGGTCTACTTTAGGTCCTGGCAGAGATACAGACTGTGATCTGATCAAAGTGTCTGGTCTACTTTAGGTCCTGGCAGAGATACAGGCTGTGGTCTGATCAAGGTGTCTGGTTTACAATAGGTCCTGGCAGAGATACAGGCTGTGATCTGATCAAGGTGTCTGGTCTATAGGTCCTGGGAGAGATACAGGCTGTGATCTGATCAAGGTGTCTGGTCTACTTTAGGTCCTGGCAGAGATACAGGCTGCGATCTGATCAAGGTGTCTGGTCTACTTTAGGTGCTGACAGAGATACAGGCTGTGATCTGATCAAGGTGTCTGGTCTACTTTAGGTCCTGGCAGAGATACAGGCTGTGGTCTGATCAAGGTGTCTGGTCTACAATAGGTCCTGGCAGAGATACAGGCTGTGATCTGATCAAGGTGTCTGGTCTACTTTAGGTCCTGGGAGAGATACAGGCTGTGATCTGATCAAGGTGTCTGGTCTACTTTAGGTCCTGGCAGAGATACAGGCTGTGATCTGATCAAGGTGTCTGGTCTATAGGTCCTGGCAGAGATACAGGCTGCAATCTGATCAAGGTGTCTGGTCTACTTTAGGTCCTGGGAGAGATACAGGCTGTGATCTAATCAAGGTGTCTGGTCTATAGGTCCTGGGAGAGATACAGGCTGTGGTCTGATCAAGGTGTCTGGTCTACTTTAGGTCCTGGCAGAGATACAGGCTGTGATCTGATCAAGGTGTCTGGTCTACTTTAGGTCCTGACAGAGATACAGGCTGCGGTCTGATCAAGGTGTCTGGTCTACTTTAGGTCCTGGCAGAGATACAGGCTGCGATCTGATCAAGGTGTCTGGTCTACTTTAGGTCCTGGGAGAGATACAGGCTGTGATCTGATCAAGGTGTCTGGTCTACTTTAGGTCCTGGCAGAGATACAGGCTGTGGTCTGATCAAGGTGTCTGGTCTACTTTAGGTCCTGGCAGAGATACAGGCTGTGGTCTGATCAAGGAGTCTGGTCTACTTTAGGTCCTGGCAGAGATACAGGCTGTGATCTGATCAAGGTGTCTGGTCTACTTTAGGTCCTGGCAGAGATACAGGCTGTGATCTGATCAAGGTGTCTGGTCTATAGGTCCTGGGAGAGATACAGGCTGTGATCTGATCAAGGTGTCTGGTCTACTTTAGGTCCTGGCAGAGATACAGGCTGTGATCTGATCAAGGTGTCTGGTCTATAGGTCCTGGCAGAGATACAGGCTGCAATCTGATCAAGGTGTCTGGTCTACTTTAGGTCCTGGGAGAGATACAGGCTGTGATCTGATCAAGGTGTCTGGTCTATAGGTCCTGGGAGAGATACAGGCTGTGGTCTGAACAAGGTGTCTGGTCTACTTTAGGTCCTGGCAGAGATACAGGCTGTGATCTGATCAAGGTGTCTGGTCTACTTTAGGTCCTGACAGAGATACAGGCTGCGGTCTGATCAAGGTGTCTGGTCTACTTTAGGTCCTGGCAGAGATACAGGCTGCGATCTGATCAAGGTGTCTGGTCTACTTTAGGTCCTGGGAGAGATACAGGCTGTGATCTGATCAAGGTGTCTGGTCTACTTTAGGTCCTGGGAGAGATACAGGCTGTGATCTGATCAAGGTGTCTGGTCTACTTTAGGTCCTGGGAGAGATACAGGCTGTGATCTGATCAAGGTGTCTGGTCTACTTTAGGTCCTGGCAGAGATACAGGCTGTGGTCTGATCAAGGTGTCTGGTCTACAATAGGTCCTGGCAGAGATACAGGCTGTGATCTGATCAAGGTGTCTGGTCTACTTTAGGTCCTGGGAGAGATACAGGCTGTGATCTGATCAAGGTGTCTGGTCTACTTTAGGTCCTGGGAGAGATACAGGCTGTGATCTGATCAAGGTGTCTGGTCTACTTTAGGTCCTGGGAGAGATACAGGCTGTGATCTGATCAAGGTGTCTGGTCTACTTTAGGTCCTGGGAGAGATGCAGGCTGTGATCTGATCAAGGTGTCTGGTCTATAGGTCCTGGGAGAGATACAGGCTGTGATCTGATCAAGGTGTCTGGTCTACTTTAGGTCCTGGGAGAGATACAGGCTGTGATCTGATCAAGGTGTCTGGTCTACTTTAGGTCCTGGCAGAGATACAGGCTGTGATCTGATCAAGGTGTCTGGTCTATAGGTCCTGGGAGAGATACAGGCTGTGATCTGATCAAGGTGTCTGGTCTACATTAGGTCCTGGCAGAGATACAGGCTGTGATCTGATCAAGGTGTCTGGTCTACTTTAGGTCCTGGCAGAGATACAGGCTGTGATCTGATCAAGGTGTCTGGTCTACTTTAGGTCCTGGCAGAGATACAGGCTGTGATCTGATCAAGGTGTCTGGTCTACTTTAGGTCCTGGCAGAGATACAGGCTGTGATCTGATCAAGGTGTCTGGTCTACTTTAGGTCCTGGCAGAGATACAGGCTGTGGTCTGATCAAGGAGTCTGGTCTACTTTAGGTCCTGGCAGAGATACAGTCTGTGATCTGATCAAGGTGTCTGGTCTACTTTAGGTCCTGGGAGAGATACAGGCTGTGATCTGATCGAGGTGTCTGGTCTATAGGTCCTGGGAGAGATACAGGCTGCAATCTGATCAAGGCGTCTGGTCTACTTTAGGTCCTGGCAGAGATACAGGCTGTGATCTGATCAAGGTGTCTGGTCTACTTTAGGTCCTGGCAGAGATACAGGCTGTGGTCTGATCAAGGAGTCTGGTCTATAGGTCCTGGGAGAGATACAGGCTGTGGTCTGATCAAGGTGTCTGGTCTACTTTAGGTCCTGGCAGAGATACAGACTGTGATCTGATCAAAGTGTCTGGTCTACTTTAGGTCCTGGCAGAGATACAGGCTGTGGTCTGATCAAGGTGTCTGGTTTACAATAGGTCCTGGCAGAGATACAGGCTGCGATCTGATCAAGGTGTCTGGTCTACTTTAGGTGCTGACAGAGATACAGGCTGTGATCTGATCAAGGTGTCTGGTCTACTTTAGGTCCTGGCAGAGATACAGGCTGTGGTCTGATCAAGGTGTCTGGTCTACAATAGGTCCTGGCAGAGATACAGGCTGTGATCTGATCAAGGTGTCTGGTCTACTTTAGGTCCTGGGAGAGATACAGGCTGTGATCTGATCAAGGTGTCTGGTCTACTTTAGGTCCTGGGAGAGATACAGGCTGTGATCTGATCAAGGTGTCTGGTCTACTTTAGGTCCTGGGAGAGATACAGGCTGTGATCTGATCAAGGTGTCTGGTCTACTTTAGGTCCTGGGAGAGATGCAGGCTGTGATCTGATCAAGGTGTCTGGTCTATAGGTCCTGGGAGAGATACAGGCTGTGATCTGATCAAGGTGTCTGGTCTACTTTAGGTCCTGGCAGAGATACAGGCTGTGGTCTGATCAAGGAGTCTGGTCTACTTTAGGTCCTGGCAGAGATACAGTCTGTGATCTGATCAAGGTGTCTGGTCTACTTTAGGTCCTGGGAGAGATGCAGGCTGTGATCTGATCAAGGTGTCTGGTCTATAGGTCCTGGGAGAGATACAGGCTGTGATCTGATCAAGGTGTCTGGTCTACTTTAGGTCCTGGGAGAGATACAGGCTGTGATCTGATCAAGGTGTCTGGTCTATAGGTCCTGGCAGAGATACAGGCTGCAATCTGATCAAGGCGTCTGGTCTACTTTAGGTCCTGGCAGAGATACAGGCTGTGATCTGATCAAGGTGTCTGGTCTACTTTAGGTCCTGGCAGAGATACAGGCTGTGGTCTGATCAAGGAGTCTGGTCTATAGGTCCTGGGAGAGATACAGGCTGTGGTCTGATCAAGGTGTCTGGTCTACTTTAGGTCCTGGCAGAGATACAGACTGTGATCTGATCAAAGTGTCTGGTCTACTTTAGGTCCTGGCAGAGATACAGGCTGTGGTCTGATCAAGGTGTCTGGTTTACAATAGGTCCTGGCAGAGATACAGGCTGTGATCTGATCAAGGTGTCTGGTCTATAGGTCCTGGGAGAGATACAGGCTGTGATCTGATCAAGGTGTCTGGTCTACTTTAGGTCCTGGCAGAGATACAGGCTGCGATCTGATCAAGGTGTCTGGTCTACTTTAGGTCCTGGCAGAGATACAGGCTGTGATCTGATCAAGGTGTCTGGTCTACTTTAGGTCCTGGCAGAGATACAGGCTGTGGTCTGATCAAGGTGTCTGGTCTACAATAGGTCCTGGCAGAGATACAGGCTGTGATCTGATCAAGGTGTCTGGTCTACTTTAGGTCCTGGGAGAGATACAGGCTGTGATCTGATCAAGGTGTCTGGTCTACTTTAGGTCCTGGGAGAGATACAGGCTGTGATCTGATCAAGGTGTCTGGTCTACTTTAGGTCCTGGGAGAGATACAGGCTGTGATCTGATCAAGGTGTCTGGTCTACTTTAGGTCCTGGGAGAGATGCAGGCTGTGATCTGATCAAGGTGTCTGGTCTATAGGTCCTGGGAGAGATACAGGCTGTGATCTGATCAAGGTGTCTGGTCTACTTTAGGTCCTGGCAGAGATACAGGCTGTGATCTGATCAAGGTGTCTGGTCTATAGGTCCTGGGAGAGATACAGGCTGTGATCTGATCAAGGTGTCTGGTCTACATTAGGTCCTGGCAGAGATACAGGCTGTGATCTGATCAAGGTGTCTGGTCTACTTTAGGTCCTGGCAGAGATACAGGCTGTGGTCTGATCAAGGTGTCTGGTCTACTTTAGGTCCTGGCAGAGATACAGGCTGTGATCTGATCAAGGTGTCTGGTCTACTTTAGGTCCTGGCAGAGATACAGGCTGTGATCTGATCAAGGTGTCTGGTCTACTTTAGGTCCTGGCAGAGATACAGGCTGTGGTCTGATCAAGGAGTCTGGTCTACTTTAGGTCCTGGCAGAGATACAGTCTGTGATCTGATCAAGGTGTCTGGTCTACTTTAGGTCCTGGCAGAGATACAGGCTGTGGTCTGATCAAGGTGTCTGGTCTACTTTAGGTCCTGGCAGAGATACAGGCTGTGGTCTGATCAAGGAGTCTGGTCTACTTTAGGTCCTGGCAGAGATACAGGCTGTGATCTGATCAAGGTGTCTGGTCTACTTTAGGTCCTGGCAGAGATACAGGCTGTGATCTGATCAAGGTGTCTGGTCTATAGGTCCTGGGAGAGATACAGGCTGTGATCTGATCAAGGTGTCTGGTCTACTTTAGGTCCTGGCAGAGATACAGGCTGTGATCTGATCAAGGTGTCTGGTCTATAGGTCCTGGCAGAGATACAGGCTGCAATCTGATCAAGGTGTCTGGTCTACTTTAGGTCCTGGGAGAGATACAGGCTGTGATCTGATCAAGGTGTCTGGTCTATAGGTCCTGGGAGAGATACAGGCTGTGGTCTGATCAAGGTGTCTGGTCTACTTTAGGTCCTGGCAGAGATACAGGCTGTGATCTGATCAAGGTGTCTGGTCTACTTTAGGTCCTGACAGAGATACAGGCTGCGGTCTGATCAAGGTGTCTGGTCTACTTTAGGTCCTGGCAGAGATACAGGCTGCGATCTGATCAAGGTGTCTGGTCTACTTTAGGTCCTGGGAGAGATACAGGCTGTGATCTGATCAAGGTGTCTGGTCTACTTTAGGTCCTGGGAGAGATACAGGCTGTGATCTGATCAAGGTGTCTGGTCTACTTTAGGTCCTGGGAGAGATACAGGCTGTGATCTGATCAAGGTGTCTGGTCTACTTTAGGTCCTGGCAGAGATACAGGCTGTGGTCTGATCAAGGTGTCTGGTCTACAATAGGTCCTGGCAGAGATACAGGCTGTGATCTGATCAAGGTGTCTGGTCTACTTTAGGTCCTGGGAGAGATACAGGCTGTGATCTGATCAAGGTGTCTGGTCTACTTTAGGTCCTGGGAGAGATACAGGCTGTGATCTGATCAAGGTGTCTGGTCTACTTTAGGTCCTGGGAGAGATACAGGCTGTGATCTGATCAAGGTGTCTGGTCTACTTTAGGTCCTGGGAGAGATGCAGGCTGTGATCTGATCAAGGTGTCTGGTCTATAGGTCCTGGGAGAGATACAGGCTGTGATCTGATCAAGGTGTCTGGTCTACTTTAGGTCCTGGGAGAGATACAGGCTGTGATCTGATCAAGGTGTCTGGTCTACTTTAGGTCCTGGCAGAGATACAGGCTGTGATCTGATCAAGGTGTCTGGTCTATAGGTCCTGGGAGAGATACAGGCTGTGATCTGATGAAGGTGTCTGGTCTACATTAGGTCCTGGCAGAGATACAGGCTGTGATCTGATGAAGGTGTCTGGTCTACTTTAGGTCCTGGCAGAGATACAGGCTGTGATCTGATCAAGGTGTCTGGTCTACTTTAGGTCCTGGCAGAGATACAGGCTGTGATCTGATCAAGGTGTCTGGTCTACTTTAGGTCCTGGCAGAGATACAGGCTGTGATCTGATCAAGGTGTCTGGTCTACTTTAGGTCCTGGCAGAGATACAGGCTGTGGTCTGATCAAGGAGTCTGGTCTACTTTAGGTCCTGGCAGAGATACAGTCTGTGATCTGATCCAGGTGTCTGGTCTACTTTAGGTCCTGGGAGAGATACAGGCTGTGATCTGATCGAGGTGTCTGGTCTATAGGTCCTGGGAGAGATACAGGCTGCAATCTGATCAAGGCGTCTGGTCTACTTTAGGTCCTGGCAGAGATACAGGCTGTGATCTGATCAAGGTGTCTGGTCTACTTTAGGTCCTGGCAGAGATACAGGCTGTGGTCTGATCAAGGAGTCTGGTCTATAGGTCCTGGGAGAGATACAGGCTGTGGTCTGATCAAGGTGTCTGGTCTACTTTAGGTCCTGGCAGAGATACAGACTGTGATCTGATCAAAGTGTCTGGTCTACTTTAGGTCCTGGCAGAGATACAGGCTGTGGTCTGATCAAGGTGTCTGGTTTACAATAGGTCCTGGCAGAGATACAGGCTGTGATCTGATCAAGGTGTCTGGTCTATAGGTCCTGGGAGAGATACAGGCTGTGATCTGATCAAGGTGTCTGGTCTACTTTAGGTCCTGGCAGAGATACAGGCTGCGATCTGATCAAGGTGTCTGGTCTACTTTAGGTGCTGGCAGAGATACAGGCTGTGATCTGATCAAGGTGTCTGGTCTACTTTAGGTCCTGGCAGAGATACAGGCTGTGGTCTGATCAAGGTGTCTGGTCTACAATAGGTCCTGGCAGAGATACAGGCTGTGATCTGATCAAGGTGTCTGGTCTACTTTAGGTCCTGGGAGAGATACAGGCTGTGATCTGATCAAGGTGTCTGGTCTACTTTAGGTCCTGGGAGAGATACAGGCTGTGATCTGATCAAGGTGTCTGGTCTACTTTAGGTCCTGGGAGAGATACAGGCTGTGATCTGATCAAGGTGTCTGGTCTACTTTAGGTCCTGGCAGAGATACAGGCTGTGGTCTGATCAAGGAGTCTGGTCTATAGGTCCTGGGAGATATACAGGCTGTGGTCTGATCAAGGTGTCTGGTCTACTTTAGGTCCTGGCAGAGATACAGACTGTGATCTGATCAAAGTGTCTGGTCTACTTTAGGTCCTGGCAGAGATACAGGCTGTGGTCTGATCAAGGTGTCTGGTTTACAATAGGTCCTGGCAGAGATACAGGCTGTGATCTGATCAAGGTGTCTGGTCTACTTTAGGTCCTGGCAGAGATACAGGCTGCGATCTGATCAAGGTGTCTGGTCTACTTTAGGTGCTGGCAGAGATACAGGCTGTGATCTGATCAAGGTGTCTGGTCTACTTTAGGTCCTGGCAGAGATACAGGCTGTGGTCTGATCAAGGTGTCTGGTCTACAATAGGTCCTGGCAGAGATACAGGCTGTGATCTGATCAAGGTGTCTGGTCTACTTTAGGTCCTGGGAGAGATACAGGCTGTGATCTGATCAAGGTGTCTGGTCTACTTTAGGTCCTGGGAGAGATACAGGCTGTGATCTGATCAAGGTGTCTGGTCTACTTTAGGTCCTGGGAGAGATGCAGGCTGTGATCTGATCAAGGTGTCTGGTCTATAGGTCCTGGGAGAGATACAGGCTGTGATCTGATCAAGGTGTCTGGTCTACTTTAGGTCCTGGGAGAGATACAGGCTGTGATCTGATCAAGGTGTCTGGTCTACTTTAGGTCCTGGCAGAGATACAGGCTGTGATCTGATCAAGGTGTCTGGTCTATAGGTCCTGGGAGAGATACAGGCTGTGATCTGATCAAGGTGTCTGGTCTACATTAGGTCCTGGCAGAGATACAGGCTGTGATCTGATCAAGGTGTCTGGTCTACTTTAGGTCCTGGCAGAGATACAGGCTGTGGTCTGATCAAGGTGTCTGGTCTACTTTAGGTCCTGGCAGAGATACAGGCTGTGATCTGATCAAGGTGTCTGGTCTACTTTAGGTCCTGGCAGAGATACAGGCTGTGATCTGATCAAGGTGTCTGGTCTACTTTAGGTCCTGGCAGAGATACAGGCTGTGGTCTGATCAAGGAGTCTGGTCTACTTTAGGTCCTGGCAGAGATACAGTCTGTGATCTGATCAAGGTGTCTGGTCTACTTTAGGTCCTGGGAGAGATACAGGCTGTGATCTGATCGAGGTGTCTGGTCTATAGGTCCTGGGAGAGATACAGGCTGCAATCTGATCAAGGCGTCTGGTCTACTTTAGGTCCTGGCAGAGATACAGGCTGTGATCTGATCAAGGTGTCTGGTCTACTTTAGGTCCTGGCAGAGATACAGGCTGTGGTCTGATCAAGGAGTCTGGTCTACTTTAGGTCCTGGCAGAGATACAGTCTGTGATCTGATCAAGGTGTCTGGTCTACTTTAGGTCCTGGGAGAGATACAGGCTGTGATCTGATCAAGGTGTCTGGTCTATACGTCCTGGGAGAGATACAGGCTGCAATCTGATCAAGGCGTCTGGTCTACTTTAGGTCCTGGGAGAGATACAGGCTGTGATCTGATCAAGGTGTCTGGTCTATAGGTCCTGGGAGAGATACAGGCTGTGGTCTGATCAAGGTGTCTGGTCTACTTTAGGTCCTGGCAGAGATACAGGCTGTGATCTGATCAAGGTGTCTCGTCTAGTTTAGGTCCTAGGAGAGATACAGGCTGTGATCTGATCGAGGTGTCTGGTTTACAATAGGTCCTGGCAGAGATACAGGCTGTGATCTGATCAAGGTGTCTGGTCTACTTTAGGTCCTGGGAGAGATACAGGCTGTGATCTGATCAAGGTGTCTGGTCTATAGGTCCTGGGAGAGATACAGGCTGTGGTCTGATCAAGGTGTCTGGTCTACTTTAGGTCCTGGCAGAGATACAGGCTCTGATCTGATCAAAGTGTCTGGTCTACTTTAGGTCCTGGCAGAGATACAGGCTGTGGTCTGATCAAGGTGTCTGGTCTACAATAGGTCCTGGCAGAGATACAGGCTGTGATCTGATCAAGGTGTCTGGTCTATAGGTCCTGGGAGAGATACAGGCTGTGATCTGATCAAGGTGTCTGGTCTACTTTAGGTCCTGGGAGAGATACAGGCCGTGGTCTGATCAAGGTGTCTGGTCTACTTTAGGTCCTGGCAGAGATACAGGCTGCGATCTGATCAAGGTGTCTGGTCTACTTTAGGTCCTGGCAGAGATACAGGCTATGATCTGATCAAGGTGTCTGGTCTACTTTAGGTCCTGGCAGAGATACAGGCTGCGATCAGATCAAGGTGTCTGGTCTACTTTAGGTCCTGGCAGAGATATACAGGCTGCGATCTGATCAACGTGTCTGGTCTACTTTAGGTGCTGGCAGAGATACAGGCTGTGATCTGATCAAGGTGTCTGGTCTACTTTAGGTCCTGGCAGAGATACAGGCTGCGATCTGATCAAGGTGTCTGGTCTACTTTAGGTCCTGACAGAGATACAGGCTGCGGTCTGATCAAGGTGTCTGGTCTACTTTAGGTCCTGGCAGAGATACAGGCTGCGATCTGATCAAGGTGTCTGGTCTACTTTAGGTCCTGGGAGAGATACAGGCTGTGATCTGATCAAGGTGTCTGGTCTACTTTAGGTCCTGGCAGAGATACAGGCTGCGATCTGATCAAGGTGTCTGGTCTACTTTAGGTCCTGGGAGAGATACAGGCTGTGATCTGATCAAGGTGTCTGGTCTACTTTAGGTCCTGGGAGAGATACAGGCTGTGATCTGATCAAGGTGTCTGGTCTACTTTAGGTCCTGGGAGAGATACAGGCTGTGATCTGATCAAGGTGTCTGGTCTACTTTAGGTCCTGGCAGAGATACAGGCTGTGGTCTGATCAAGGTGTCTGGTCTACAATAGGTCCTGGCAGAGATACAGGCTGTGATCTGATCAAGGTGTCTGGTCTACTTTAGGTCCTGGGAGAGATACAGGCTGTGATCTGATCAAGGTGTCTGGTCTACTTTAGGTCCTGGGAGAGATACAGGCTGTGATCTGGTCAAGGTGTCTGGTCTACTTTAGGTCCTGGGAGAGATACAGGCTGTGATCTGATCAAGGTGTCTGGTCTACTTTAGGTCCTGGGAGAGATGCAGGCTGTGATCTGATCAAGGTGTCTGGTCTATAGGTCCTGGGAGAGATACAGGCTGTGATCTGATCAAGGTGTCTGGTCTACTTTAGGTCCTGGGAGAGATACAGGCTGTGATCTGATCAAGGTGTCTGGTCTACTTTAGGTCCTGGCAGAGATACAGGCTGTGATCTGATCAAGGTGTCTGGTCTACTTTAGGTCCTGGGAGAGATACAGGCTGTGATCTGATCAAGGTGTCTGGTCTACTTTAGGTCCTGGCAGAGATACAGGCTGTGGTCTGATCAAGGTGTCTGGTCTACAATAGGTCCTGGCAGAGATACAGGCTGTGATCTGATCAAGGTGTCTGGTCTACTTTAGGTCCTGGGAGAGATACAGGCTGTGATCTGATCAAGGTGTCTGGTCTATAGGTCCTGGGAGAGATACAGGCTGTGATCTGATCAAGGTGTCTGGTCTACTTTAGGTCCTGGGAGAGATACAGGCTGTGATCTGATCAAGGTGTCTGGTCTACTTTAGGTCCTGGCAGAGATACAGGCTGTGATCTGATCAAGGTGTGTGTTCTATAGGTCCTGGGAGAGATACAGGCTGTGATCTGATCAAGGTGTCTGGTCTACATTAGGTCCTGGCAGAGATACAGGCTGTGATCTGATCAAGGTGTCTGGTCTACTTTAGGTCCTGGCAGAGATACAGGCTGTGATCTGATCAAGGTGTCTGGTCTACTTTAGGTCCTGGCAGAGATACAGGCTGTGATCTGATCAAGGTGGCTGGTCTACTTTAGGTCCTGGCAGAGATACAGGCTGTGATCTGATCAAGGTGTCTGGTCTACTTTAGGTCCTGTCAGAGATACAGGCTGTGATCTGATCAAGGTGTCTGGTCTACTTTAGGTCCTGGGAGAGATACAGGCTGCGATCTGATCGAGGTGTCTGGTCTACAATAGGTCCTGGCAGAGATACAGGCTGTGATCTGATCAAGGTGTCTGGTCTACTTTAGGTCCTGGGAGAGATACAGGCTGTGATCTGATCAAGGTGTCTGGTCTATAGGTCCTGGGAGAGATACAGGCTGTGGTCTGATCAAGGTGTCTGGTCTACTTTAGGTCCTGGCAGAGATACAGGCTGTGATCTGATCAAGGTGTCTGGTCTACTTTAGGTCCTGGCAGAGATACAGGCTGTGGTCTGATCAAGGTGTCTGGTCTACAATAGGTCCTGGCAGAGATACAGGCTGTGATCTGATCAAGGTGTCTGGTCTATAGGTCCTGGGAGAGATACAGGCTGTGATCAGATCAAGGTGTCTGGTCTACTTTAGGTTCTGGGAGAGATACAGGCTGTGGTCTGATCAAGGTGTCTGGTCTACTTTAGGTCCTGGCAGAGATACAGGCTGCGATCTGATCAAGGTGTCTGGTCTACTTTAGGTCCTGGCAGAGATACAGGCTGTGATCTGATCAAGGTGTCTGGTCTACTTTAGCTCCTGGCAGAGATACAGGCTGCGATCTGATCAAGGTGTCTGGTCTACTTTAGGTCCTGGCAGACATACAGGCAGTGATCTGATCAAGGTGTCTGGTCTACTTTAGGTCCTGGCAGAGATACAGGCTGCGATCTGATCAAGGTGTCTGGTCTACTTTAGGTCCTGGCAGAGATACAGGCTGTGGTCTGATCAAGGTGTCTGGTCTATAGGTCCTGGCAGAGATACAGGCTGTGATCTGATCAAGGTGTCTGGTCTACTTTAGGTCCTGGCAGAGATACAGGCTGTGGTCTGATCAAGGAGTCTGGTCTACTTTAGGTCCTGGCAGAGATACAGGCTGTGATCTGATCAAGGTGTCTGGTCTACTTTAGGTCCTGGCAGAGATACAGGCTGTGATCTGATCAAGGTGTCTGGTCTACTTTAGGTCCTGGCAGAGATACAGGCTGTGGTCTGATCAAGGAGTCTGGTCTACTTTAGGTCCTGGCAGAGATACAGTCTGTGATCTGATCAAGGTGTCCGGTCTACTTTAGGTCCTGGGAGAGATACAGGCTGTGATCTGATCAAGGTGTCTGGTCTATACGTCCTGGGAGAGATACAGGCTGCAATCTGATCAAGGCGTCTGGTCTACTTTAGGTCCTGGGAGAGATACAGGCTGTGATCTGATCAAGGTGTCTGGTCTATAGGTCCTGGGAGAGATACAGGCTGTGGTCTGATCAAGGTGTCTGGTCTACTTTAGGTCCTGGCAGAGATACAGGCTGTGATCTGATCAAGGTGTCTCGTCTAGTTTAGGTCCTAGGAGAGATACAGGCTGTGATCTGATCGAGGTGTCTGGTTTACAATAGGTCCTGGCAGAGATACAGGCTGTGATCTGATCAAGGTGTCTGGTCTACTTTAGGTCCTGGGAGAGATACAGGCTGTGATCTGATCAAGGTGTCTGGTCTATAGGTCCTGGGAGAGATACAGGCTGTGGTCTGATCAAGGTGTCTGGTCTACTTTAGGTCCTGGCAGAGATACAGGCTCTGATCTGATCAAAGTGTCTGGTCTACTTTAGGTCCTGGCAGAGATACAGGCTGTGGTCTGATCAAGGTGTCTGGTCTACAATAGGTCCTGGCAGAGATACAGGCTGTGATCTGATCAAGGTGTCTGGTCTATAGGTCCTGGGAGAGATACAGGCTGTGATCTGATCAAGGTGTCTGGTCTACTTTAGGTCCTGGGAGAGATACAGGCCGTGGTCTGATGAAGGTGTCTGGTCTACTTTAGGTCCTGGCAGAGATACAGGCTGCGATCTGATCAAGGTGTCTGGTCTATAGGTCATGGGAGAGATACAGGCTGTGATCTGATCAAGGTGTCTGGTCTACTTTAGGTCCTGGGAGAGATAAAGGCTGTGATCTGATCAAGTGTCTGGTCTACTTTAGGTCCTGGCAGAGATACAGGCTGTGATCTGATCAATGTGTCTGGTCTATAGGTCCTGGGAGAGATACAGGCTGTGATCTCATCAAGGTGTCTGGTCTACTTTAGGTCCTGGCAGAGATACAGGCTGTGGTCTGATCAAGGTGTCTGGTCTACAATAGGTCCTGGCAGAGATACAGGCTGTGATCTGATCAAGGTGTCTGGTCTATAGGTCCTGGGAGAGATACAGGCTGTGATCTGATCAAGGTGTCTGGTCTACTTTAGGTCCTGGCAGAGATACAGGCTGTGATCTGATCAAGGTGTCTGGTCTACTTTAGGTCCTGGGAGAGATACAGGCTGCGATCTGATCAAGGTGTCTTGTCTACTTTAGGTCCTGGCAGAGAAAACAGGCTGTGATCTGATCAAGGTGTCTGGTCTACTTTAGGTCCTGGGAGAGATACAGGCTGTGATCTGATCAAGGTGTCTGGTCTACTTTAGGTCCTGGGAGAGATACAGGCTGCGATCTGATCAAGGTGTCTGGTCTACTTTAGGTCCTGGCAGAGAAAACAGGCTGTGATCTGATCAAGGTGCCTGGTCTACTTTAGGTCCTGGGAGAGATACAGGCTGTGATCTGATCAAGGTGTCTGGTCTACTTTAGGTCCTGGGAGAGATGCAGGCTGCGATCTGATCAAGGTGTCTGGTCTACTTTAGGTCCTGGCAGAGAAAACAGGCTGTGATCTGATCAAGGTGTCTGATCTACTTTAGGTCCTGGCAGAGATACAGGCTGTGATCTGATCAAGGTGTCTGGTCTATAGGTCCTGGGAGAGATACAGGCTGTGATCTGATCAAGGTGTCTGGTCTATAGGTCCTGGGAGAGATACAGGCTGTGGTCTGATCAAGGTGTCTGGTCTGCTTTAGGTCCTGGCAGAGATACAGGCTGTGATCTGATCAAGGTGTCTGGTCTATAGGTCCTGGGAGAGATACAGGCTGTGATCTGATCAAGGTGTCTGGTCTACTTTAGGTCCTGGGAGAGATACAGGCCGTGGTCTGATCAAGGTGTCTGGTCTACTTTAGGTCCTGGCAGAGATACAGGCTGCGATCTGATCAAGGTGTCTGGTCTACTTTAGGTCCTGGCAGAGATACAGGCTGTGATCTGATCAAGGTGTCTGGTCTACTTTAGGTCCTGGCAGAGATACAGGCTGCGATCTGATCAAGGTGTCTGGTCTACTTTAGGTGCTGGCAGAGATACAGGCTGTGATCTGATCAAGGTGTCTGGTCTACTTTAGGTCCTGGCAGAGATACAGGCTGCGATCTGATCAAGGTGTCTGGTCTACTTTAGGTCCTGACAGAGATACAGGCTGCGGTCTGATCAAGGTGTCTGGTCTACTTTAGGTCCTGGCAGAGATACAGGCTGCGATCTGATCAAGGTGTCTGGTCTACTTTAGGTTCTGGGAGAGATACAGGCTGTGATCTGATCAAGGTGTCTGGTCTACTTTAGGTCCTGGGAGAGATACAGGCTGTGATCTGATCAAGGTGTCTGGTCTACTTTAGGTCCTGGGAGAGATACAGGCTGTGATCTGATCAAGGTGTCTGGTCTACTTTAGGTCCTGGCAGAGATACAGGCTGTGGTCTGATCAAGGTGTCTGGTCTACAATAGGTCCTGGCAGAGATACAGGCTGTGATCTGATCAAGGTGTCTGGTCTACTTTAGGTCCTGGGAGAGATACAGGCTGTGATCTGATCAAGGTGTCTGGTCTACTTTAGGTCCTGGGAGAGATACAGGCTGTGATCTGATCAAGGTGTCTGGTCTACTTTAGGTCCTGGGAGAGATACAGGCTGTGATCTGATCAAGGTGTCTGGTCTACTTTAGGTCCTGGGAGAGATACAGGCTGTGATCTGATCAAGGTGTCTGGTCTATAGGTCCTGGGAGAGATACAGGCTGTGATCTGATCAAGGTGTCTGGTCTACTTTAGGTCCTGGGAGAGATACAGGCTGTGATCTGATCAAGGTGTCTGGTCTACTTTAGGTCCTGGCAGAGATACAGGCTGTGATCTGATCAAGGTGTCTGGTCTATAGGTCCTGGGAGAGATACAGGCTGTGATCTGATCAAGGTGTCTGGTCTACATTAGGTCCTGGCAGAGATACAGGCTGTGATCTGATCAAGGTGTCTGGTCTACTTTATGTCCTGGCAGAGATACAGGCTGTGATCTGATCAAGGTGTCTGGTCTACTTTAGGTCCTGGCAGAGATACAGGCTGTGATCTGATCAAGGTGTCTGGTCTATAGGTCCTGGGAGAGATACAGGCTGTGATCTGATCAAGGTGTCTGGTCTACTTTAGGTCCTGGGAGAGATACAGGCTGTGATCTGATCAAGGTGTCTGGTCTACTTTAGGTCCTGGCAGAGATACAGGCTGTGATCTGATCAAGGTGTCTGGTCTATAGGTCCTGGGAGAGATACAGGCTGTGATCTGATCAAGGTGTCTGGTCTACATTAGGTCCTGGCAGAGATACAGGCTGTGATCTGATCAAGGTGTCTGGTCTACTTTATGTCCTGGCAGAGATACAGGCTGTGATCTGATCAAGGTGTCTGGTCTACTTTAGGTCCTGGCAGAGATACAGGCTGTGATCTGATCAAGGTGTCTGGTCTATAGGTCCTGGGAGAGATACAGGCTGTGATCTGATCAAGGTGTCTGGTCTACTTTAGGTCCTGGGAGAGATACAGGCTGTGATCTGATCAAGGTGTCTGGTCTACTTTAGGTCCTGGGAGAGATACAGGCTGCGATCTGATCAAGGTGTCTGGTCTACTTTAGGTCCTGGCAGAGAAAACAGGCTGTGATCTGATCAAGGTGCCTGGTCTACTTTAGGTCCTGGGAGAGATACAGGCTGTGATCTGATCAAGGTGTCTGGTCTACTTTAGGTCCTGGGAGAGATGCAGGCTGCGATCTGATCAAGGTGTCTGGTCTACTTTAGGTCCTGGCAGAGAAAACAGGCTGTGATCTGATCAAGGTGTCTGATCTACTTTAGGCCCTGGCAGAGATACAGGCTGTGATCTGATCAAGGTGTCTGGTCTATAGGTCCTGGGAGAGATACAGGCCGTGGTCTGATCAAGGTGTCTGGTCTACTTTAGGTCCTGGCAGAGATACAGGCTGCGATCTGATCAAGGTGTCTGGTCTACTTTAGGTCCTGGCAGAGATACAGGCTGTGATCTGATCAAGGTGTCTGGTCTACTTTAGGTCCTGGCAGAGATACAGGCTGCGATCTGATCAAGGTGTCTGGTCTACTTTAGGTGCTGGCAGAGATACAGGCTGTGATCTGATCAAGGTGTCTGGTCTACTTTAGGTCCTGGCAGAGATACAGGCTGCGATCTGATCAAGGTGTCTGGTCTACTTTAGGTCCTGACAGAGATACAGGCTGCGGTCTGATCAAGGTGTCTGGTCTACTTTAGGTCCTGGCAGAGATACAGGCTGCGATCTGATCAAGGTGTCTGGTCTACTTTAGGTTCTGGGAGAGATACAGGCTGTGATCTGATCAAGGTGTCTGGTCTACTTTAGGTCCTGGGAGAGATACAGGCTGTGATCTGATCAAGGTGTCTGGTCTACTTTAGGTCCTGGGAGAGATACAGGCTGTGATCTGATCAAGGTGTCTGGTCTACTTTAGGTCCTGGCAGAGATACAGGCTGTGGTCTGATCAAGGTGTCTGGTCTACAATAGGTCCTGGCAGAGATACAGGCTGTGATCTGATCAAGGTGTCTGGTCTACTTTAGGTCCTGGGAGAGATACAGGCTGTGATCTGATCAAGGTGTCTGGTCTACTTTAGGTCCTGGGAGAGATACAGGCTGTGATCTGATCAAGGTGTCTGGTCTACTTTAGGTCCTGGGAGAGATACAGGCTGTGATCTGATCAAGGTGTCTGGTCTACTTTAGGTCCTGGGAGAGATACAGGCTGTGATCTGATCAAGGTGTCTGGTCTATAGGTCCTGGGAGAGATACAGGCTGTGATCTGATCAAGGTGTCTGGTCTACTTTAGGTCCTGGGAGAGATACAGGCTGTGATCTGATCAAGGTGTCTGGTCTACTTTAGGTCCTGGCAGAGATACAGGCTGTGATCTGATCAAGGTGTCTGGTCTATAGGTCCTGGGAGAGATACAGGCTGTGATCTGATCAAGGTGTCTGGTCTACATTAGGTCCTGGCAGAGATACAGGCTGTGATCTGATCAAGGTGTCTGGTCTACTTTATGTCCTGGCAGAGATACAGGCTGTGATCTGATCAAGGTGTCTGGTCTACTTTAGGTCCTGGCAGAGATACAGGCTGTGATCTGATCAAGGTGTCTGGTCTATAGGTCCTGGGAGAGATACAGGCTGTGATCTGATCAAGGTGTCTGGTCTACTTTAGGTCCTGGGAGAGATACAGGCTGTGATCTGATCAAGGTGTCTGGTCTACTTTAGGTCCTGGCAGAGATACAGGCTGTGATCTGATCAAGGTGTCTGGTCTATAGGTCCTGGGAGAGATACAGGCTGTGATCTGATCAAGGTGTCTGGTCTACATTAGGTCCTGGCAGAGATACAGGCTGTGATCTGATCAAGGTGTCTGGTCTACTTTATGTCCTGGCAGAGATACAGGCTGTGATCTGATCAAGGTGTCTGGTCTACTTTAGGTCCTGGCAGAGATACAGGCTGTGATCTGATCAAGGTGTCTGGTCTATAGGTCCTGGGAGAGATACAGGCTGTGATCTGATCAAGGTGTCTGGTCTACTTTAGGTCCTGGGAGAGATACAGGCTGTGATCTGATCAAGGTGTCTGGTCTACTTTAGGTCCTGGGAGAGATACAGGCTGCGATCTGATCAAGGTGTCTGGTCTACTTTAGGTCCTGGCAGAGAAAACAGGCTGTGATCTGATCAAGGTGCCTGGTCTACTTTAGGTCCTGGGAGAGATACAGGCTGTGATCTGATCAAGGTGTCTGGTCTACTTTAGGTCCTGGGAGAGATGCAGGCTGCGATCTGATCAAGGTGTCTGGTCTACTTTAGGTCCTGGCAGAGAAAACAGGCTGTGATCTGATCAAGGTGTCTGATCTACTTTAGGCCCTGGCAGAGATACAGGCTGTGATCTGATCAAGGTGTCTGGTCTATAGGTCCTGGGAGAGATACAGGCTGTGATCTGATCAAGGTGTCTGGTCTATAGGTCCTGGGAGAGATACAGGCTGTGGTCTGATCAAGGTGTCTGGTCTGCTTTAGGTCCTGGCAGAGATACAGGCTGTGATCTGATCAAGGTGTCTGGTCTATAGGTCCTGGGAGAGATACAGGCTGTGATCTGATCAAGGTGTCTGGTCTACTTTAGGTCCTGGGAGAGATACAGGCCGTGGTCTGATCAAGGTGTCTGGTCTACTTTAGGTCCTGGCAGAGATACAGGCTGCGATCTGATCAAGGTGTCTGGTCTACTTTAGGTCCTGGCAGAGATACAGGCTGTGATCTGATCAAGGTGTCTGGTCTACTTTAGGTCCTGGCAGAGATACAGGCTGCGATCTGATCAAGGTGTCTGGTCTACTTTAGGTGCTGGCAGAGATACAGGCTGTGATCTGATCAAGGTGTCTGGTCTACTTTAGGTCCTGGCAGAGATACAGGCTGCGATCTGATCAAGGTGTCTGGTCTACTTTAGGTCCTGACAGAGATACAGGCTGCGGTCTGATCAAGGTGTCTGGTCTACTTTAGGTCCTGGCAGAGATACAGGCTGCGGTCTGATCAAGGTGTCTGGTCTACTTTAGGTCCTGGGAGAGATACAGGCTGTGATCTGATCAAGGTGTCTGGTCTACTTTAGGTCCTGGGAGAGATACAGGCTGTGATCTGATCAAGGTGTCTGGTCTACTTTAGGTCCTGGGAGAGATACAGGCTGTGATCTGATCAAGGTGTCTGGACTACTTTAGGTCCTGGCAGAGATACAGGCTGTGGTCTGATCAAGGTGTCTGGTCTACAATAGGTCCTGGCAGAGATACAGGCTGTGATCTGATCAAGGTGTCTGGTCTACTTTAGGTCCTGGGAGAGATACAGGCTGTGATCTGATCAAGGTGTCTGGTCTACTTTAGGTCCTGGGAGAGATACAGGCTGTGATCTGATCAAGGTGTCTGGTCTACTTTAGGTCCTGGGAGAGATACAGGCTGTGATCTGATCAAGGTGTCTGGTCTACTTTAGGTCCTGGGAGAGATACAGGCTGTGATCTGATCAAGGTGTCTGGTCTATAGGTCCTGGGAGAGATACAGGCTGTGATCTGATCAAGGTGTCTGGTCTACTTTAGGTCCTGGGAGAGATACAGGCTGTGATCTGATCAAGGTGTCTGGTCTACTTTAGGTCCTGGCAGAGATACAGGCTGTGATCTGATCAAGGTGTCTGGTCTATAGGTCCTGGGAGAGATACAGGCTGTGATCTGATCAAGGTGTCTGGTCTACATTAGGTCCTGGCAGAGATACAGGCTGTGATCTGATCAAGGTGTCTGGTCTACTTTAGGTCCTGGCAGAGATACAGGCTGTGGTCTGATCAAGGTGTCTGGTCTACTTTAGGTCCTGGCAGAGATACAGGCTGTGATCTGATCAAGGTGTCTGGTCTACTTTAGGTCCTGGGAGAGATACAGGCTGTGATCTGATCAAGGTGTCTGGTCTATAGGTCCTGGGAGAGATACAGGCTGTGATCTGATCAAGGTGTCTGGTCTACTTTAGGTCCTGGGAGAGATACAGGCTGTGATCTGATCAAGGTGTCTGGTCTACTTTAGGTCCTGGCAGAGATACAGGCTGTGATCTGATCAAGGTGTCTGGTCTATAGGTCCTGGGAGAGATACAGGCTGTGATCTGATCAAGGTGTCTGGTCTACATTAGGTCCTGGCAGAGATACAGGCTGTGATCTGATCAAGGTGTCTGGTCTACTTTATGTCCTGGCAGAGATACAGGCTGTGATCTGATCAAGGTGTCTGGTCTATAGGTCCTGGGAGAGATACAGGCTGTGATCTGATCAAGGTGTCTGGTCTACTTTAGGTCCTGGGAGAGATACAGGCTGTGATCTGATCAAGGTGTCTGGTCTACTTTAGGTCCTGGGAGAGATACAGGCTGCGATCTGATCAAGGTGTCTGGTCTACTTTAGGTCCTGGCAGAGAAAACAGGCTGTGATCTGATCAAGGTGCCTGGTCTACTTTAGGTCCTGGGAGAGATACAGGCTGTGATCTGATCAAGGTGTCTGGTCTACTTTAGGTCCTGGGAGAGATGCAGGCTGCGATCTGATCAAGGTGTCTGGTCTACTTTAGGTCCTGGCAGAGAAAACAGGCTGTGATCTGATCAAGGTGTCTGATCTACTTTAGGCCCTGGCAGAGATACAGGCTGTGATCTGATCAAGGTGTCTGGTCTATAGGTCCTGGGAGAGATACAGGCTGTGATCTGATCAAGGTGTCTGGTCTATAGGTCCTGGGAGAGATACAGGCTGTGGTCTGATCAAGGTGTCTGGTCTGCTTTAGGTCCTGGCAGAGATACAGGCTGTGATCTGATCAAGGTGTCTGGTCTATAGGTCCTGGGAGAGATACAGGCTGTGATCTGATCAAGGTGTCTGGTCTACTTTAGGTCCTGGGAGAGATACAGGCCGTGGTCTGATCAAGGTGTCTGGTCTACTTTAGGTCCTGGCAGAGATACAGGCTGCGATCTGATCAAGGTGTCTGGTCTACTTTAGGTCCTGGCAGAGATACAGGCTGTGATCTGATCAAGGTGTCTGGTCTACTTTAGGTCCTGGCAGAGATACAGGCTGCGATCTGATCAAGGTGTCTGGTCTACTTTAGGTGCTGGCAGAGATACAGGCTGTGATCTGATCAAGGTGTCTGGTCTACTTTAGGTCCTGGCAGAGATACAGGCTGCGATCTGATCAAGGTGTCTGGTCTACTTTAGGTCCTGACAGAGATACAGGCTGCGGTCTGATCAAGGTGTCTGGTCTACTTTAGGTCCTGGCAGAGATACAGGCTGCGGTCTGATCAAGGTGTCTGGTCTACTTTAGGTCCTGGGAGAGATACAGGCTGTGATCTGATCAAGGTGTCTGGTCTACTTTAGGTCCTGGGAGAGATACAGGCTGTGATCTGATCAAGGTGTCTGGTCTACTTTAGGTCCTGGGAGAGATACAGGCTGTGATCTGATCAAGGTGTCTGGTCTACTTTAGGTCCTGGCAGAGATACAGGCTGTGGTCTGATCAAGGTGTCTGGTCTACAATAGGTCCTGGCAGAGATACAGGCTGTGATCTGATCAAGGTGTCTGGTCTACTTTAGGTCCTGGGAGAGATACAGGCTGTGATCTGATCAAGGTGTCTGGTCTACTTTAGGTCCTGGGAGAGATACAGGCTGTGATCTGATCAAGGTGTCTGGTCTACTTTAGGTCCTGGGAGAGATACAGGCTGTGATCTGATCAAGGTGTCTGGTCTACTTTAGGTCCTGGGAGAGATACAGGCTGTGATCTGATCAAGGTGTCTGGTCTATAGGTCCTGGGAGAGATACAGGCTGTGATCTGATCAAGGTGTCTGGTCTACTTTAGGTCCTGGGAGAGATACAGGCTGTGATCTGATCAAGGTGTCTGGTCTACTTTAGGTCCTGGCAGAGATACAGGCTGTGATCTGATCAAGGTGTCTGGTCTATAGGTCCTGGGAGAGATACAGGCTGTGATCTGATCAAGGTGTCTGGTCTACATTAGGTCCTGGCAGAGATACAGGCTGTGATCTGATCAAGGTGTCTGGTCTACTTTAGGTCCTGGCAGAGATACAGGCTATGATCTGATCAAGGTGTCTGGTCTACTTTAGGTCCTGGCAGAGATACAGGCTGTGATCTGATCAAGGTGTCTGGTCTACTTTAGGTCCTGGCAGAGATACAGGCTGTGATCTGATCAAGGTGTCTGGTCTAGTTTAGGTCCTGGCAGAGATACAGGCTGTGATCTGATCAAGGTGTCTGGTCTACTTTAGGTCCTGGGAGAGATACAGGCTGTGATCTGATCAAGGTGTCTGGTCTACTTTAGGTCCTGGGAGAGATACAGGCTGCGATCTGATCAAGGTGTCTGGTCTACTTTAGGTCCTGGCAGAGAAAACAGGCTGTGATCTGATCAAGGTGCCTGGTCTACTTTAGGTCCTGGGAGAGATACAGGCTGTGATCTGATCAAGGTGTCTGGTCTACTTTAGGTCCTGGGAGAGATGCAGGCTGCGATCTGATCAAGGTGTCTGGTCTACTTTAGGTCCTGGCAGAGAAAACAGGCTGTGATCTGATCAAGGTGTCTGATCTACTTTAGGCCCTGGCAGAGATACAGGCTGTGATCTGATCAAGGTGTCTGGTCTATAGGTCCTGGGAGAGATACAGGCTGTGATCTGATCAAGGTGTCTGGTCTATAGGTCCTGGGAGAGATACAGGCTGTGATCTGATCAAGGTGTCTGGTCTACTTTAGGTCCTGGGAGAGTTACAGGCTGTGATCTGATCAAGGTGTCTGGTCGACTTTAGGTCCTGGCAGAGATACAGGCTGTAGTCTGATCAAGGTGTCTGGTCTACTTTAGGTCCTGGGAGAGATACAGGCTGTGGTCTGATCAAGGTGTCTGGTCTACTTTAGGTCCTGGCAGAGATGCAGGCTACGGTCTCGGTGGGCAGGGTACTCACCACATCTGGATGTGAGTTCCGTGTGATGTAACATTCTCTTTCCCTCTCTCTGGGCAGGACCTCCTGATGGTGACGTATTTGTCCAACTTGACCCAGGCACAGATCTCCCTGAACGAGAAGCTGGTGGCCCTGTGATTGGCTGCGGCCACTGGCCTCACCCAGTGTCAGATCGTCAACAAGCCCTTCCCCCTCTGGACCCCATGCTATTAAATTGTTCTTTATCGAAGCTCGTGCTGATGTCTGACTGCTTGCTGACCTTGCTCTGCATGAACCTCCAGGTGTATGGGGGGTGGTGGAGATCCAATGGTAGCAGCTCGCTCCCCGTGGGGCGAGGGCTTGGGTGGGGTGCTTCCTCGCTGTGCTGACGGGGTCAAGGGTTGGCATTTCAGATGCTGCTGACAATTCTGTTGCCAGTGGGGTCCATCACGGCTGCCTCATCTACACTGGGTTGTGTGTGTCCCTCGTCTTGAGTAGGGATGGTTGGAATTGGATTATTATTATTGACGTGTGCAAAGATACAGTGACAATCTTGTCTTGTATATCGTTCACACAGATCACATCATTACACAGTGTATTGAGGTGGAACAAGGTCAAACAATAACAGAATTGGAATTGGTTTACTGTTGTTGACGTGTACCGAGATACAGTGACAATCTTGTCTTGTATATCGTTCACACAGATCACATCATTACACAGTGTATTGAGGCAGAACAAGGTCAAACAATAACAGAATTGGAATTGGTTTACTGTTGTTGACGTGTACCGAGATACAGTGACAATCTTGTCTTGTATATCGTTCACACAGATCACATCATTACACAGTGTATTGAGGTAGAACAAGGTCAAACAATAAAAGAATAGGAATTGGTTTATTATGTTGACGTGTACCGAGATACAGTGACAATCTTGTCTTGTATATCGTTCACACAGATCACATCATTATCAGAATCAGGTTTAATATCACTGGCATATGTTGTGAGATTTGTTGTTATGTGGCAGCAGTACCTTAGAATACATAGGAAAACACACATATATTTAAAGCTAACTTAAATAGCCCGAAAACTGTCGGGAGGTAGTGTTCGCGGGTTTAATGTCCATTCAGAGATCTTGATAGCGGAGGGCAAGTCTGTCTCTGAATCGATGAGAGCCTGCCTTTGGGCTCATGTACCTCCTTCCTGATGGTCGCAATGAGCAGAGGGCATGTTCTGGGTGATGGATGGCATCTCTTTGAGGCATCATGCCTTGAAGATACCCTGGATGCTGGGGAGGCTGGTGCCCATGTTGGATCTGACTGAGTTCACAACTTTTGCGGCCTATGTTGGCGTGTGTCGTGCCTCCACCCCCATAGCAGGGTGCAATGCGGCCAGATTGAATGCTCTCCACGGTACATCTCTGTAGAAAGTTGTCACCTGAAATCCAATTGAAATATAGTCACCGTTGTGCCTTCTTTGTAGCTGCACGATAGATTGGGCTCAGGGTAGATCTTCAGAGACGCTGACACTGTTCACTCTTCCCTCTTCTGATCCCTCTAAGAGGACTGCTCTGTGTTCCCTCGTCTTCCCCTTTGCTCTCACTGGCGTTGAGTGCTGTGACACCACTCAGTGAGCTGATCCATCTTGCTCCTGTGCCTCTTCATCGCTGTCTGAAATTCCGCCGACAGTATTTAAGCTGTGCTGTGTCACCGTTGTGTGTGTGTGTGTGTGTGTGTGTGTGTGTCGGGTACACTGGCCCAGATTTTGGAGCTTTCTGATCGGAGTATTAAACACTGAGCTGTAGTCCAGCCGGATGTTGAACAAGGTACAGGAAACAATAATAGATTGCAGAATGAAGTTCAGTGCAGGCGGACAAGAAGGTGTAAGATCGCAACCAGCTTGAGCACGAGCTCAGGAGTCCAATAGTCTGATAACAGCGGGGCAGTGGCTGCTGCTGAGCCGGATGGTACGTGCCTTCAGGCTTTTGTATCTTCTGCCCGATGGGAGAAGAGGGAATCTCTGGAGTAGGTGGATGCTGCTGTTTTACCGAGGCAGTGGGAAGTGTAGACTCGCTCCACGGGGGTGGGGGGGATGCTGGTTTCTGAGATGTGCTGAGCTGCGCACACAACTGTTGTTCCTGTTGGTTACAGGCTGAGCAGTCGTCACGCGTAAGCTTTGATGCTTTCTATGAAGGCTTTCTGTGTTTGTCCATCTTGGGAATGATGTCATTGCTGATCCCCGTGACACTGGGGTGTGAGATCCACCATTTTGGGAAGGGCGTGATGCTCTTGGTCAAAGTTCAAAGTAAAATTCATCATCAGAGTAGAACATATCACCACATACAACCCTGAGTTTCTTTTTCCTGCGGAGCATACTTAGGAAATGTACAGAATAATAACTGTAAACAGGATCAATGAACAACAATTGTGCAAATGTGGATATAAATGAATAATGAGCATGAAGTAACAATATAACAGAGTGCTTAAATGAGTATAGCTATCCCCTTTTGTTCAAGAGCCTGATGGTTGAAGGGTAGTTAGTAACTGTTCTTGAACTTGGTGGTGCGATCATGGCCTGGGTGGTGAGGATCTCTGACGATGGATGCTGCTTTTCTACAGCAACGTTTCCTGTAGATGTGCTCAATGGTTGAGAGGGTTTTAGTACGGGGCCCAATCCACTACCTTTTGTAGGATTTTCTGCTCAAGGTCATTGGTGTTCCCGTACCAGAGCATAATGCAGCCAGTCAGCACACTTTCCACCACACATCTGTAGAAGTTTGCCCAGGTTTTCAATGAGATGCCGAACCTCCACACACTCCTGAGGAAGTAGAGGTGCTGTCGTGTTATTAATCTGGGACAGGTCCTCTGAGATAGTGACATCCATGAATTTAAAGTTGCTGACCCTCTCCACCTCTGATCCTCCGACGATTACTGGATCATGGACCTTGGTCTTTCTGAGATTGAGTGAGAGAGGTTGTGACGGCACCACTCAGCCGAGTTTTCAATCTCCCTCCTGCATGCTGATTTATCAACCCCTCTGATCCGGCCCAGCGTGGTGGTGTGGTCAGCAGACTTGTATCTGGTGTTGAGGCTGTCCTCAGCCCCAAGGTCACGGGCGGAAAGCGAGTGGAGCCGGGGCCTCAGTGCACATCGCTGTGC
This sequence comes from Hypanus sabinus, assembly GCF_030144855.1. NCBI lineage: Eukaryota > Metazoa > Chordata > Chondrichthyes > Myliobatiformes > Dasyatidae > Hypanus > Hypanus sabinus. The sequence goes on along the minus strand of NC_082737.1, from coordinate 628,442 downwards.
CGATGGACATCATGGAGCGACTCCCCCCGGCGCACGAGCCGCACCTTCCGCCCTCTCTCATTGGTCAGTTTGTCCACCCGGCGCGCGAGTGGCACCTTCCGCCCTCTCTCATTGGTCAGTTTGTCCACCCAGCGCGCGAGCCGCACCTTCCGCCCTCTCTCATTGGTCAGTTTGTCCACCCGGCGCGCGAGTGGCACCTTCCGCCCTCTCTCATTGGTCAGTTTGTCCACCCGGCGCGCGAGCCGCACCTTCCGCCCTCTCTCATTGGTCAGTTTGTCCACCCGGCGCCCGAGCCGCACCTTCCGCCCTCTCTCATTGGTCAGTTTGTCCACCCGGCGCCCGAGTGGCACCTTCCGCCCTCTCTCATTGGTCAGTTTGTCCACCCGGCGCCCGAGCAGCACCTTCCGCCCTCTCTCATTGGTCAGTTTGTCCACCCGGCGCCCGAGCCGCACCTTCCGCCCTCTCTCATTGGTCAGTTTGTCCACCCGGCGCCCGAGTGGCACCTTCCGCCCTCTCTCATTGGTCAGTTTGTCCACCTTGCGCTCGTGCCGCACCTTCCGCCTTCTCTCATTGGTCAGTTTGTCCACCCGGCGCCCGAGCCGCACCTTCCGCCCTTTCTCATTGGTTAGTTGGTCCACCTGGCGCCCGAGCCGCACCTTCCGCCCTCTCTCATTGGTCAGTTTGTCCACCCGGCGCGCGAGCCGCACCTTCCGCCCTCTCTCATTGGTCAGTTTGTCCACCCGGCGCCCGAGCGGCACCTTCCGCCCTCTCTCATTGGTCAGTTTGTCCACCCGGCGCCCGAGCCGCACCTTCCGCCCTCTCTCATTGGTCAGTTTGTCCACCCGGCGCCCGAGCCGCACCTTCCGCCCTCTCTCATTGGTCAGTTTGTCCACCCGGCGCCCGAGTGGCACCTTCCGCCCTCTCTCATTGGTCAGTTTGTCCACCCGGCGCCCGAGCGGCACCTTCCGCCCTCTCTCATTGGTCAGTTTGTCCACCCTGCGCTCGAGCCGCACCTTCCGCCTTCTCTCATTGGTCAGTTTGTCCACCCGGCGCCCGAGCCGCACCTTCCGCCCTTTCTCATTGGTTAGTTGGTCCACCTGGCGCCCGAGCCGCACCTTCCGCCCTCTCTCATTGGTTAGTTGGTCCACCTGGCGCCCGAGCCGCACCTTCCGCCCTCTCTCATTGGTCAGTTTGTCCACCCGGCGCCCGAGCCGCACCTTCCGCCCTCTCTCATTGGTCAGTTTGTCCACCCGGCGCCCGAGCGGCACCTTCCGCCCTCTCTCATTGGTCAGTTTGTCCACCCGGCGCCCGAGTGGCACCTTCCGCCCTCTCTCATTGGTCAGTTTGTCCACCCGGCGCCCGAGTGGCACCTTCCGCCCTCTCTCATTGGTCAGTTTGTCCACCCGGCGCGCGAGTGGCACCTTCCGCCCTCTCTCATTGGTCAGTTTGTCCACCCGGCGCGCGAGTGGCACCTTCCGCCCTCTCTCATTGGTCAGTTTGTCCACCTTGCACTCGAGCCGCACCTTCCGCCCTCTCTCATTGGTCAGTTTGTCCACCTTGCGCTCGAGCCACACCTTTCGCCCTCTCTCATTGGTCAGTTTGTCTATCCGACGCGAGAGCCGCATCTTCCGCCCCCTCTCACTGGTTAAGGTTGGTCCACCCGGCGCGCAAGCTCGGCCTTGCGTCACTGGTCAGTTAAAAGCATCACTTCGCGAGCTTCGCTCCACCTTTGGTCGGTTCCTCCGCCCGCAGCGCGAGCCCCACCTTTCTCCATCCGTTACTGGTTGATTAGTCCGCCCATCATGGGAGTTCGTCCTTCCTCCTTCTGTTATTGGTTCATTCGTCCATCCAGCGTGCTAGCCCCACCCACCTCCTTCCGTTATTGGTTGATTAATTCTGACAGGGAGAGAGGGGGAGAGAGAGAGAGATCTCGGTGAGGGAAGGACTGGGGGTGACAGTGAGGGTGAAGGAGGGTCTGTGAGTGAGGAGGTTCCCCGTGAGGGAGGGTCTGAGGGTGAGGAGAGTCTTGGACCATGGGAGCTCTTTAGGATGAGTGATGCTTTGAGTAGCTCCTGAGGTTAGGGAACAATCTAGGGAGAGATTCTGAGGGTGAAGAGGGTCTCGGTGAGGGTGACGAGGGTCTGAAGCTGAGGTGGGTTTTGCACCATGGGAGCTCTTTAGGATCAATGATGGTCTGAGTAGTTCCTGAGGTAGAGATGGGTCTGAGGTGGGGGACAAGCTGAGGGAACTATTGAGGTAAAGGGATGGTTCTCCTGGGCTGAGCTGATGGAGCACCTTAGGGTGAGAAATGGACCTCTGGGAGTCACTGTGGTAGAAGGACTATCTGATGTCAGGGAGCTAGCTCCCTGGCTGACACACGGTCTGGTGTGAGGAAGGTCCCCAGAGTGAGGGATGGATCTGAGACGGGAGCTCCTGAGGTATCAGGATGGATCTGAGACGGGAGCTCCTGAGGTATCAGGATGTTCTGGTGTGAGGGGACTCCCTTGGGTGAGAGATGGGGTGTTGTGAGGGAGCTCCCGAGGGTGAGGGACGGTGTGTTGAGAGGGAGCTCCCAAGGGTGAGGGACAGTGTGTTGAGAGGGAGTTCCTGAGGGTGAGGGAAGGTGTGTTGAGAGGGAGTTCCTGAGGGTGAGGGAAGGTGTGTTGAGAGGGAGTTCCTGAGGGTGAGGGACAGTGTGTTGAGAGGGAGTTCCCGAGGGTGAGGGACGGTGTGTTGAGAGGGAGTTCCTGAGGGTGAGGGACAGTGTGTTGAGAGGGAGTTCCCGAGGGTGAGGGATGGTGTGTTGAGGGGGAGCTCCCGAGGGTGAGGGACGGTGTGTTGAGGGGGAGCTCCCGAGGGTGAGAGACGGTGTTGAGAGGGAGCTTCTGAGAGTGAGGGACGGTGTGTTGAGAGGGGGCTCCCGAGGGTGAGGGACGGTGTTGAGAGGGAGCTCCCGAGGGTGAGGGACGGTGTTGAGGGGGAGCTCCCGAGGGTGAGAGACGGTATGTTGAGAGGGAGCTCCCGAGGGTGAGGGACGGTGTCGAGAGGGAGCTCCCGAGGGTGAGTGACGGTGTTGAGAGGGAGCTTCTGAGAGTGAGGGACGGTGTGTTGAGAGGGAGCTCCCGAGGGTGAGGGACGGTGTGTTGAGAGGGAGCTCCCGAGGGTGAGGGAAGGTGTGTTGAGAGGGAGTTCCCAAGGGTGAGGGATGGTGTGTTGAGAGGGAGCTCCCAAGGGTGAGGGACAGTGTGTTGAGAGGGAGTTCCTGAGGGTGAGGGAAGGTGTGTTGAGAGGGAGTTCCTGAGGGTGAGGGACAGTGTGTTGAGAGGGGGCTCCCGAGGGTGAGGGACGGTGTGTTGAGAGGGAGCTTCCGAGGGTGAGGGACAGTGTGTTGAGAGGGAACTCCCGAGGGTGAGAGACGGTGTTGAGAGGGAGCTTCTGAGAGGGACGGTGTGTTGAGAGGGGGCTCCCGAGGGTGAGGGACGGTGTTGAGGGGGAGCTCCCGAGGGTGAGAGACGGTATGTTGAGAGGGAGCTCCCGAGGGTGAGGGACGGTGTCGAGAGGGAGCTCCCGAGGGTGAGAGACGGTGTGTTGAGAGGGAGCTCCCGAGGGTGGGGGACGGTGTGTTGTGAGGGAGCTCCCGAGGGTGGGGGACGGTGTGTTGAGAGGGAGCTCCCGAGGGTGAGGGACGGTGTCGAGAGGGAGCTCCCGAGGGTGAGAGACGGTATGTTGAGAGGGAGCTCCCGAGGGTGAGGGACGGTGTCGAGAGGGAGCTCCCGAGGGTGGGGGACGGTGTTGAGAGGGTGCTCCCGAGGGTGAGGGACAGTGTGTTGAGAGGGTGCTCCCGAGGGTGAGGGACAGTGTGTTGAGAGGGAGCTCCCGAGGGTGAGGGACGGTGTTGTGAGGGAGCTCCCGAGGGTGAGGGTCTGTGTGTTGAGAGGGAGCTCCCAAGGGTGAGGGACGGTGTGTTGAGAGGGAGCTCCCGAGGGTGAGGGACGGTGTGTTGAGGGGGCTCCCGAGGGTGAGGGACAGTCGAGAGGGAGCTCCCGAGGGTGAGGGACGGTGTGTTGAGAGGGTGCTCCAGAGGGTGAGGGACGGTGTTGAGAGGGAGCTCCCGAGGGTGAGGGATGATGTGTTGAAGGAGCTCCTGAGGGTGAGGGACGATGTGTTGAGAGGGAGCTCCCGAGGGTGAGGGACAGTCGAGAGGGAGCTCCCGAGGGTGAGGGACGGTGTGTTGAGAGGGAGCTCCCGAGGGTGAGGGACGGTGTGTTGAGAGGGGGCTCCCGAGGGTGAGGGACGGTGTGTTGAGAGGGGGCTCCCGAGGGTGCGATGGTGTGTTGAGAGGGAGCTCCCGAGGGTGAGGGACGGTGTGTTGAGAGGGGGCTCCCGAGGGTGAGGGACGGTGTGTTGAGAGGGGGCTCCCGAGGGTGCGATGGTGTGTTGAGAGGGAGCTCCCGAGGGTGAGGGACAGTGTGTTGAGAGGGAGCTCCCGAGGGTGAGGGACGGTGTGTTGAGAGGGTGCTCCAGAGGGTGAGGGACGGTGTCTTGAGAGGGGGCTCCCGAGGGTGAGGGACGGTGTTGAGAGGGAGCTCCCGAGGGTGAGGGACGATGTGTTGAGAGGGAGCTCCCGAGGGTGAGGGACAGTCGAGAGGGGGCTCCCGAGGGTGAGGGACGGTGTTGAGAGGGAGCTCCCGAGGGTGAGGGACGATGTGTTGAGAGGGAGCTCCCGAGGGTGAGGGACAGTCGAGAGGGAGCTCCCGAGGGTGAGGGACGGTGTGTTGAGAGGGGGCTCCCGAGGGTGAGGGACGGTGTGTTGAGAGGGGGCTCCCGAGGGTGAGGGACGGTGTGTTGAGAGGGAGCTCCCGAGGGTGAGGGACAGTCGAGAGGGAGCTCCCGAGGGTGAGGGACGGTGTGTTGAGAGGGAGCTCCTGAGGGTGAGGGACGATGTGTTGAGAGGGAGCTCCCGAGGGTGAGGGACAGTCGAGAGGGAGCTCCCGAGGGTGAGGGACGGTGTGTTGAGAGGGGGCTCCCGAGGGTGAGGGACAGTGTGTTGAGAGGGAGCTCCCGAGGGTGAGGGACGGTGTGTTGAGAGGGAGCTCCCGAGTGTGAGGACGGTGTGTTGAGAGGGAGCTCCCGAGGGTGAGGGACGGTATGTTGTGAGGGAGCTCCCGAGGGTGAGGGACGGTGTGTTGAGAGGGAGCTCCTGAGGATGAGGGACGGTGAGAGGGAGCTCCCGAGGGTGAGGGACGGTGTGTTGTGAGGGAGCTCCCGAGGGTGAGGGACGGTGTGTTGAGAGGGGGCTCCCGAGGGTGAGGGACGGTGTGTTGAGAGGGAGCTCCCGAGGGTGCGATGGTGTGTTGAGAGGGACCTCCCGAGGGTGAGGGACAGTTTGTTGAGAGGGAGCTCCCGAGGGTGAGGGATGGTGTGTTGAGAGGGAGCTCCCGAGGGTGAGGGACGGTGTGTTGAGGGGGCTCCCGAGGGTGAGGGACAGTCGAGAGGGAGCTCCCGAGGGTGAGGGACGGTGTCTTGAGAGGGGGCTCCCGAGGGTGAGGGACGGTGTTGAGAGGGAGCTCCCGAGGGTGAGGGACGATGTGTTGAGAGGGAGCTCCCGAGGGTGAGGGACAGTCGAGAGGGAGCTCCCGAGGGTGAGGGACGGTGTGTTGAGAGGGGGCTCCCGAGGGTGAGGGACGATGTGTTGAGAGGGAGCTCCCGAGGGTGAGGGACAGTCGAGAGGGAGCTCCCGAGGGTGAGGGACGGTGTGTTGAGAGGGGGCTCCCGAGGGTGAGGGACGGTGTGTTGAGAGGGAGCTCCCGAGGGTGAGGGACGATGTGTTGAGAGGGAGCTCCCAGGGGTGAGGGACGGTGTGTTGAGGGGGAGCTCCTGAGGGTGAGGGACGGTGTGTTGAGAGGGAGCTCCTGGGGTTGAGGGACGGTGTGTTGAGAGGGATCTCCTGAGGTTGAGGGACGGTGTGTTGAGAGGGATCTCCTGAGGGTGAGGGACGGTGTGTTGAGAGGGGGCTCCCGAGGGTGAGGGACGGTGTCGAGAGGGAGCTCCCGAGGGTGAGGGACGAGTCTGAGGTGGGCAGAGTCCCAATGGTCAGAGTCCACTGATGACGGGTCTGTTACAGGAAGGTGTCAGACTGAGAGCGATGGACTCTCCGTGTCAGAGGCAGAGGCAACGTCTGGTGAGGAGCCACAGGGGAACATTGAACAACAGATGGAAACCAGGCTGAGGTGAGAGATGGAGCTGAGACTGGGAGGGTGAACATTTCCTCTGGTCTCACTCCCCACTGAGATATCACTGCTGTCCCATCCCTGCCCCTATTATCCTGAATTAATCTCTACAACACTGTCCACCATGACCCTCTGCTCTAGAATTACCTCCCGAGACCCCTCCACCACTGAGTGTATGTCCCTCATGATTGTCTTCACCTCTATAAGATGACCACTCATTCTCCTACACTCCAATGGGGACAAAACAAAAAGTCCCAACCTGCTCACCCTCCGTCCATAACTCAGTCCCACGAGTCCTGGCAACATCCTGGTAAATCTCCTCTGCACTCCGTCCAGCTTCATGATATTGTTCCTGTCGCAGTGTGACTAAACCTGAGCATAGTATTCCAAATCTGGCCTCACCAACATCTTGTACAACGAATAATGTCAGAACATAGAAATAGGAGCAGGAGAAGACCCACAGACACGAGACAATCTGCAGATGCTGGAAATCCAAAGCAACACACACAAAGTGCTGGAGGAACTCAGCAGGTCAGGCAGCATCTGTGAAAAAGAGTAAACAGTCGACGTTTCAGGCTGAGACCCTTCATCAGGACTGGAAATAAAGAATTCTCCCTGTAGTATGAGAGGGAGAGGGTAAAATCAGATGTATCAGTATTACAGTGGGGTAAAGGGAACTACAGAGGCATGGGAGAGGAGCTGGCCAAAGTTGATTGGAAGCGGACATTAGCAGGGATGATGGCAGAGCAGCAATGGCTGGAGTTTCTGGGAATAATCGGAAATGCAGGATAGATAAATACCAAAGATGAAGAAATATTGAAAAGGGAGGGTGAGGCAAATGTGGCTGAAAGGGAAGTCAAAGACAGGATAAAATCAAAAGCAAGAGCACACAATAGAGCAGGGATGATAGGAGAGTAGATAGAGTAGACTTCAGGAGGGCACCACTCCCCGCTGAACATCGACGGCTCCTCGGTAGAGACTGTTAAGAGCACCAAATTTCTTGGTGTTCACCTGGCAGAGAATCTCACCTGGTCCCTCAACAGCAAGTGTTGGGGCAGAAGTGAGTGCAGTTGCCGTTACTAAGGGGAAGGTGCTTGGGTAGCTGAAAGGTCTGAAAGTAGATACATCAGTTGGACCAGATAGACTACACCCTATGGTTCTGAAAGAAGCAACAAAATAATTCTAGAGGCATAAATAGTGATCTTTAACAATCACTAAATTCTGGAATAGTAAGGTGTCCATTAATAAAGATGAAGTTTTGGGGGACTTGCAGGCACATGATGAAATAGGCCATAGTCAGCGTGGTTTCCTTCAGGGGAAATCTTGCCTGACAGATCTGTTTGGATTTTTTGAGGAAATAACAGGCAGGATCGGCAAAGGAGAGTTTGTGGATGTTGTTTACTTCAATATTCGGAAGGCCTTTGACCAGGTGCCACACATGAGGCTGCTTCACAGGATAACAGACCATGGTATTGCAGGAAAGGTACGAACTTGGATAGAAGAACGCCCAACAGGCAGGAAGCAAAGAGTGGGAATAAAGGGGCTTTTTTCTATTTGGCTGCCAGTGACTAGCTGTGTTTCACAGTGGTCGGTGTTGGGAGCGATTTTGTTTTCCACATTATACTGTATGCCAATGAGTTGGATGACAGAATTGATAGCTTTATAGATGATACAAAGATAGGAGGAGGGGGAGGTAGAGTTAAGGAAGCAGGCTGTGTGCCCAAGGACATGTGCAAATGAGAATTAGCAAAGAAGTGGCAGAGAGGATACAGTGTGGGGAAGACTAGAATATAAAACCAAATGCTCAGGCTTTAGAGGGAATTTGTTGGGTGCATTTGGAGTATTGAGTAATCTTGGGTCCCTTATCCAAAAAAGTCTTCACCGGCATTGGGAGGGTCCAGGGGAGGTTCCCGAGAATGATCCTGTGTCTGAAACAGTTATTGTATCAGGAGCATTTGATGTTTCTGGGTAGGACAGAGGGCCACCGCCTCAGAATAGAGCATAGAGGAATATTCATTTAGAATGTCCATTTAGAAAAGAGATGAAGAGGAACTTCTTTAGCCAGAAAGTGACCATTAGAATTGATTTCCACAGATGGCTGTGGAGGCCAAATCACTCAGTATATTTAAAGAGGAGCTTTTTTTCCAAGTGACCTGTTTTTACAGATTCCTACTAAATAACTTAACGTGACTCTGCATCTACTAGATTTTGAATAATAATACTGTATTAATCCTGTTTCGTTCTGCCATCATGTTTGCAACAGGAAACACACAGCTGAGAACAAAAAACTGTTCATTTCACTCACGCAGGTGTCACAACATGTTGAAAGCCACAGATGCAAATTCACCCACAGACAGAAATGAGAGGTGTTCCTGGAATAGGTTGGTGAGGTGGTACAGAAAGACAGAGAGGTGGGGTGGGGAGTTGCCTTGCATTTTGTGAGGCTGAATATTCAGTGTCTCTGAAAAACTTTCCAAATTATTCACTCTGCTTCTGTGGCCATTACAGTTCCAATAGGAACATCCCTCTGGTTAATTCTGCCCTGTTCTGTTCTGTTTGCCACCGGATGCAAAGAGACTGAGAACAGAGGGGTTTTCACATCATTGACACAGGTCACAGGTCGAAACACAAGGCATTAGTACATTCTGAGTTGTTGGGGGGAATGGGGAGAGCGAGAAAGTGAAAGACAGTGGAGGTGAGAGACGAACAGAGAGAGGGAGTCACAGTCAGACAATACAGAAACAGGCCTCCCCACCGTTGAGCACATCGACAAGGTGCACTGACAAAAGGAAGCAGCATCCATCGTAAGTGACCCCCATCCAGACCATCCTCTCTTCTCATTGCTTACATTGGGCAGGACGTACAGGAGCTGTCGATCTCACATCACCAGGTCAAAGATGGTTATTACCCTTCAACCATCAGTGAGGGTAACTTCACTCACCTCAATACTAACCTGATTCCACAACCTATGGACTCACTTTCAAGGACTCTACACCTCATGTTCTCAGTATTTAATTATTTATCTATCTATCTGTAATCCCCTGGGTCGCCTCAGGCTCACTCAGCTCGTTCTCGTCTAGGGGGAGCAGCCTTCGGCCCCGCCAAACTGGGTAATCAGCTGGTGTGGATGCTGTGTGATGTCCCCACCTCGCCCAAAAACAGACAGTACACCATAAGCGATTAAATGAGTACAATTTATAAAGGTTACTATAACTAAGTGATTAATAACGATACAGTATATATGAAGAGAAAAAAATAAAGAAAAGGCACCAAACTTATCAAAGTCCAAACCACTTCGTGCACAACCGTTGGAGCTCAATTACTGAAGTCTTCTGGCCACCATTCGATCCCCTCCGAACTCCTCGACTCGCAGCTCAGGACCCTCCGAAGTAGTCACCCAAGCACATCTAGCTTCATCCCCCCTCCTCAGAGTACCTCCTGGCCTCGGACCCCCGCTTGGAGTCCGTTCCTCGCCCAGCTTACAGCATTGCGTTATCTCTCTCAACCCCCTCGCGCCGATCTGCCCAAAAGTCCGTCAACAAAAGCTTACAGACTCAGAAGAAAGAACATTAATCCCCATTTGGTTTACAAAGGAATACTATTCTCATTATCAGTAAATTAGCATTCCTGCTAGTTAACAAAACAAAGAAGCCCTTCTGATTACATACACAGTAACAAAGAAAAAAGAAGAAACCCCCTTTACACTCTCCCCCCACCAAATAAAAGTCATGTCCTCATGACTATTAAATAACTCGCCACCTTTCCTGCCAACACACAGTAACCCAAGCACAAACAGTGACATCTCCTCCCCACACAGTAAACCTCACGCCCTGTTCCTCAGGCGCTACTTAGGCCAACTATCTGGGAGTTCCCTAACCCTTCTGAGATCTCCGTACCCCCTCGCGCTGATCTGCCCAAAAGCCCGTCAACAAAAGCTTACAGACTCAGAAGAAAGAACATTAATCCCCATTTGGTTTACAAAGGAATACTATTCCCGTTATCAGTAAATTAGCATTCCTGCTAGTTAACAAAACAAAGAAGCCCTTTTGATTACATACACAGTAACAAAGAAAAAAGAAGAAACTCCCTTTACATATCTATCTATCTGCCTTCCTACCATGTGGTGAAAATGTATTCAGCCCCAACACCTTGCTCACCTTAATGTGAATTGCAACCAGGGATTTTGATCAATTTATCTGAGAGTTTTTGTTTGTGAATCACATGCTCCTTTTTTCACAGTGGAGTTGAAAAATGGAAAATTGTCAAGCATGGAAAAACTAAAATGTCAAAAACTGAAATGTATTAGTTCAAAAACATTAATCCCCTTTGCTCAGTGCTTAACTGAACCACCTCTCACAGCTATTATGACCAACAGTCTTTTTAGATGTCTTTATTCACTTTGCACAACATGATGGAGCAGAGTTTGCTCACTCCCCCCTCCAAATTTGCTCAAACTATGCCAGATTAGTTGGAGAATGGTGGTGGACAGCTTTATTGACATCTTGCCAGAGATGTTTGATAAATTTAATGTCGGGAGTCTAACTGGGCCACTCAAGGACACAGACGTAAAACATAGAACCGTAAAGCACAGGAACAGCTCCTTCAGCCCATAATGTTGTGCCGATCCAGCTACAAAGCATATCAGACAGACTAATCCCTACAGAATGTCCATATCCCAACATCTTCCACACATCCATGTGTCTATCTGAACATCTCTTAAAAGCCTCGTGTGTATTTGACTCTACCACCTCACCAGGCAGCACATTCCAGTCATCCAACACTCTGAGTAAAAAACTTACCCCTCACATCCCCTTTGAACCTAACTCCTCTCACCTTCAATACATACCTGTATGAGACATTTCAACCCTGGGAAACAGATACTCTCTGTCCAATCTATCTGTGCCTCTCATAACATTATAAACCTCTATCAGATGTCCCGTTAGCCTCCTCCACTCCAGAGACGACAAACCAAGTTAACCCACCCTTTCATGATAGCACATGCCCTCTGAACCGGGGAGCATCCTGGCAAACCTCTTCTGTACCCTCTCCAAAGCCTCAACATCTGTCCTGTAGTGATGTGACCAGAACGGTTTGCAACAGTCCTGATGTGGCCCAACCAGAGTTTTATAAAGTTGCAACATAACCTCTTGACTTTGGAACTCAATGCCTCGACTAATAAGAGCAAGCATTCCATAAGCCTTCTTCACCAACTTATTGAACTGTGTAGCCACTTTCAAGGAGCTATGAACTTGAGTCCAAAGATCTCTCGGCTCAGCAACACTGCTAATGATGTCGCCCTTAACAATGAACTGTCTCCTTGCATTTTCCCTGCAAAGGTACAACACCTCACATTTCTCTGGGTTAAGCTCCATCTGCCATTTCTCAGCCCATATCTGCAACTGATCTATATCACACTGTATTCTCTGCACGTCTTCCACACTATCCACAATTTCACCAATCTTGGTATCATCCGTAAACCGGTGGCAGGTTCTGTCATCCCCCCCCACCAAGCAGGATCCAACGAGGTGTACTTGCTACTGAGGGCAATAGCCACAGGGGAACCCTTCCTAATCCCCTTACCTCCCCTTCAGTTCTTTAAAAAATTTGAAGCCACTTCATGGGAAGATGAAAGCTGCTAAACACAGAGAGATCCTGGATAAAAACCTGCTGGCCTCTGCCAGAAAGCTTAAACTGGGCAGGAAGTTCATCTTTCAGCAGGACAACAACCTGAAGCACACTGCCAGAGCACAGAGACAGCCTGAAGTGGAGCTGCTGCTGTGCCTTCTTATTCTGGGAGGTGATATTGAGGGACCGGGGAGGTTATCCGTGATGTGAACTCACAGGAGCTTGGTTCACTTGACTCTCCCTACAGAGGAGCCATGTATACACAGAGGGGGTGAATCATCTTCACTTTCCCAAAGTCCACAATCATTTCCTTGGTCTTCTCCACATTCAGACTGGGGTTGTTGTTCTCACACCGGTCCACCACCCTCTCCACGTCCTCTCTGTACTCCAACTCATCATCGTTGTTGCTGAGGCCACAACCACTGTTGACAGGGTTTGATCTGAATCCCGTGACACAGTCGTGTGTCAGCAGGGGGCTGAGCATACAGACCTGGGGAGCACCAGTGCTCAGTGTAATGGGACTGGAGACTTTACTGTCCACACAGACTGACTGTGGCCTTTCATTCAGAGTCCAGGATCCAGTTACAGAGGGAGGTGCTGACACTCAGAGAGGGCAGTTTCTAGGGTACGATGGTGTTAAATGCCAAACTGGAGTATAAATGTGAGACCCCATTTTCCAGGTGGGACCGGACAGAGTGGATGGCAGAGGCTAATGCATCATCATTGGATCAATCCAATCCGAACCAGAAAGTGAACCGGTAAGGGGGCAATGTAGGCGGGAGAGAGGCATTAATGCGCTCCATGACCAGCCGGTCAAAGCATTTCATAATGGTTGATGTTAATGCCACCAGATGATAGTAATTTGGACAGGTTACTGTCACCTCCTTTGGCCCTGGAATGGTGGTTGCCATCTTGAAAACTGAGGGAGAATGGACTGCTCGAGAGAGATGTGGAATATATCCGTCAGCACCTCAGTTAGCTGGGATGCACAGTCATTCAGAACCCGACCTGGTATATTATCAGCTTTGTGTGGGTTAACACTGGCCAGGGTCTTCCTCACCTCAGCTTCAGCCAGACGGAGGGTCTCCTCCCCTGGGTGTCTCTCTCACCAGCACTTTGTTCTGTGCCTCAAACCGGGCTAAAAGACATTCGTCCTGTCGGGGAGTGAGGCGTCCTGGTCCCTCTGATCCAAAGACAGCATCACGATCCCTCAGCCATGCATGGCCCTCTGCAGTGAGCCGTGGCTTCTGACTTGCCCCGTATAGATGTGTTTTGTGATGGTAACAGTCTCAGTACACTCCTCTATGTAGCTGGTCACAGAATCCACGTATTCCTCGATGTTAACATGGTTGACATAGGTAGCAGCCTTTCTGAACATTCTCCAGTTTGTGTTTCAAAGCAGTCCTGCGATGCTGAGATTGCTCCCTCAGAACTGGTTTGGCCGGTTTGATCAGTGGTTTGTATGCTTGAATTAGCATAACAGACAAGTGATCTGAGAGCCCAGTGTGGGGCAGGGGAACAGGTTTATATGCTCCTGGTGTGTTAGTGTAATCCAGGTCTAGTGTATTCTCACCTCTGTACCAAAACCAACATGGTGGAGGAATTTAGGCAAATGACCAGTCAAAATTGCAGTCAGTGGGATTGGGTTAAGTTTGTGTTTAAACTAAATATTAGGATCAACATTTTAACATTGGAAGAGTGAGGTTAATTCTGCCCTGTTCTGTTCTCCTGTTTGCCACCGGATGTGAACAGACTGAGAACAGAGGGGTTTTCACATCAGAGACACAGGTCAAAAACAATGTATTGAGGGGAGGGGATAGGGAGAGTGAGAAAGTGAAAGACAGCAGAGGTGAGAGAGGAGGGGAGAAAGAATCACAGTCATACAACACAGAAACAAGCTCTTTGGCCCACTGGGTACGTGCTGACCATCAAATACCATTGACACTGATCCTACCCTAATTACACGTTATTGTCTCCACATTCCCCCAGTGGCAGTTTTCTGTGACCATTTAATCTACTGATCAGTGTGTGGAATGAAACCAGGACACTGCTCCAGAGTTACCAACTGAGGCCCCTCTATCTCATTATGCAAGAAGACAACACACCAGGAGCAGATGTATTGGTCCCTCAAGACTGATTTGTCCCAGTCCCACACAAGAACGGAGAAGCCTGTTAAAAGTGGTGGGGTCAGCCCAGACTATCACAGGAAAAGCTCTCCCCACCACTGAGCACATCTACAAGGAGTGTTGATAGAATAAAGCAGCATCCATCATCAAGGACTCCTACGACCCAGACTATGGTCTCCTCCCACTGCTTCCATTGGGCAGGAGATACAGGAGTCTTGCATCTCACATCATGAGTTCAAGAACAGTTGTTACCCTTCAACCATCAGGCTGCTGAATCAGAGTGGATAACTTCACTCGCCTCCATCCTAAACTGATTCCACAACCTATGGACTCACTTTTAAGGACTCTATATCTCGTGTTCTCAGTATTATTTATTTATCTATTTGTCTACAATGCATAAGAAATAGGAGCAGGAGTCGGCCATCTGGCCTGTCGAGCTTGCTCCACGTTCAATGAGATCATGGCTGATCTGGCCTTGGACTCATCTCCTCCGACCTGCCTTTTCCCCATCACCCTTAATTCCCCTACCATGCAGAAATCTATCCAACCTTGTCTTAAGTACATCTACTGAGGTAGCCTCCACTGCTTCATTGGGTAGAGAATTCCACGGATTCACCACTCTCTGGGAAAAGCAGTTCCTCTTCATCTCTGTCTTAAATCTACACCCCAAATCTTGAGGCTATGTCTCCTCATTCTGGTCTCACCTACCAATGGAAACAACTTTCCTGGCACAATCTTATCTATCACTTTCATAATGTTATATATTTCTGTAAGATTTCCTCTTGTTCTTCTGAATTCCAGTGAGTACAGTCCCAGGTGACTCAATCTCTCCTCATAGTCTAACCCTCTCATCTCTGAAATCTATCTGGTGAGCCTCCCCTGCACCACCTTCAAAGCCAGTCTATCCTTCCTCAAGTTAGGAGACCAGAACTGCACGCAGTACTCCAGTGCAGCCTCACCAGTACATTGTACAGTTGCAGCATAACCACCCTGCTCTTAAATTCAATCCCTCCAGCAATGAAGGTCAACATTCCACTTGCCTTCCTGATAGTCTGCTGCTCCTGCAAACCAGCCTTTTGTGATTCATGCACATGCACTCCCAAGTCCCTCTGCACAACACCAAGCTGCAATTTTTGCCATTTAAATAATGATCTGATCTTCCATTTTTCCTTCCGGCATGGATGACTTTGCATTTACCAACATTGTACTCTATCTGCCAGACCCTTGCCCACTCACTTAACCTATTATATCTCTTTGCAGACTCTCCCTATCTTCCTCACAATTTGCTTTTTCACTTAATTTAGCATCATCTACAGATTTGGATAAACTACACTTTTCCAGATCATTGATGTATATTGTGAACAATTGCAGGCCCAGCACTGACCCCTGTGACATACCGCTCACCATTGCCATCCAGAGTAACAACTCTCTGCTTTCTATTGGCTAACCTATCCTCTATCCATGATCATACATCCCCCAGCTTTATGCATCCTTATCTTATGAATAAGTCTTTTATGCAACACCTTATCAAATGCCTTCTGGAAATCTAAGTAAATAATGTCCATCTGATCCCCTCTACCCACTGTGCTCAATATATCCTCAGAGAATTCTAGTAAGTTTGTCAAACAGGAATTAATTTGCCGAATTCATGCTGCGTCTGCCTGATGGATCCATTACTTTCCAGATGCCTCGCTATTTCTTCTTAAATGTCAGCTTCAAGCATTTTCCCAACTACAGTCTCTTTTATTGATAGCTGTTGTACAGATGTTCGTCACCTCTGATCACATCCATAACATCTCTCTTTGGCATGTTAGATGTGTCCTCCACCGTGAAGATAAAATAGTCATTCAAAGCCTCGGCCGTTTCCTCATTCCCCAACAGCAATTCAGTTTTCTCATCCTCCACGAGACCAATGTCCACTTTAACCACCCTTTTCTGCTTTGTATAATTATAAAAGCTTTTACTATCCATTTTTATATTTTATGCCAGTTTATTTTGATAATATAGCTTCTATTTCTTTATTGCTTACTTAGTGGTTCTTTGTTGCTTTTTAAAGTTTTCCCAATCTTCCACTTTCACACTACTCTTGGCGACTTTGTACGCACAAGCTTTAAGTTTGGTGCCTTCTTTTATTTCCTTCATTATCCAAAGCTGACTCTCCCCACCCTTGCTTTCAACTCAATATGCTTTTGTTGAGCACCCTGAAAAATCTCTCCCACTGTTCCTGAGCTGTCTCACCATATAGCCTGTGTTCCCAGTCTACACAAGCCAAATCCTCCCTCATCCCACTGCAGTCTCTATGGTTTAGGCACAATGTACTGGTTTTAGATTGAACTATTGCACCCTCCATTTGTATGAGAAACTCGGTCGTTCTGTGATCACTCTTTGCAAGTGGATTCCTAACTAAAAGATCACTATTTTTACCCATCTCATTGCTCAAGACCAGATCGATTTGAGTGATAAGTGAACTGGAAAGGGCCCAATATTGGCGGGAGAAAGGCTTTAATGTGCTCAATGATCAGCCGCTCAAAGCACTTTATAATATTTGATGTTAATGCCACCAGACGATAGTTATTTAGACAGCTACTGTCACTTTCTTTGTCACTGGAATGATAGTTGACATCTTGAAAACTGAGGGGACAGTGGACTGCTCGAGAGAGATGTGGAATATATCCGTCAGCACCTCAGTTAGCTGGGCTGCACAGTCTTTCAGAGCCCGACCTGGTATATTATCAGCTTTGTGTGGGTTAACACTGCCCAGGGTCTTCCTCACCTCAGCTTCAGCCAGACGGAGTGTCTCCTCCCCTGGGTGTCTCTCTCACCGGCACTTTGTTCTGTGCATCAAACCAAGCTAATAGATACTCACCCTGTCGGGGAGTGAGGTGTCCTCATCACTGACGTGCAGGGTATGTTTGTCTGTAATCTTCTGAGTTCCCTGCTACATGCGCCTCATTTCTCTGGTATCACAAAGTGACTGAAAATTCTCTGAGAGCTGTCACGTCCCCCCGATCTAAAGACAGCATCACGATCCCTCAGCCGTGCATGGCCCTCTACAGAGAGCCATTGCTTCTGACTTGCCCCACACGGATGTGTTTTGTGATGGTAACATTCCCAGTTCACTTCTCTCTGTAGCTGGTCACAGAATCCACACATTCCTCGATGTTACGTGGTTGACATAGGTAGCAGCCTTTCTGAACATTCTCAAGTTTGTGTTTCAAAGCAGTCCTGCAATGCTGAGATTGCTCCCTCAGAACTGGTTTGGCCAGTTTGATCAGTGGTTTGTATACTGGAATTAGCATAACAGACAAGTGATCTCGAGCCCAGTGTGGGGCAGGGGAACAGCTTTATATGCTCCTGGTATGTTCGTGCAAACCAGGTCTAGTGTATTCTCACCTCTGGTACCAAAACCAACATGGTGGTGGAATTTAGGCAGACAATCAGTCAAAATTGCAGTTAGTGGAATCGGCTGAAGTTTGTCTTTAAACTAAACATTCAGTTCAAAGTTTTTACTTTGGAAGAGTGAGTTTAAAGTAAAAGGGAAGGAGAGTGCAGGGGAGGTTACAAAAGTCTCCAGAATAAATAAAAAGACAAAAAGCTGAGAAAGGGATAATAATTTGACTTGTATACAAATTTAACATGGGGGAAAACTGAATACAGTAATGCAAGTGTTATCTTTGAATGCTCACACTGAACGAATAATGTTAACAATTTTGTAAGCCAGACATTGGCAAGTATGACATGATGGGCATCACTGAGGTTTAAAGAAGATCGGTTGAGAGCTTATCTTGCAAGGATACATGTTGTATCGAATAGACAGGAGGAGAAGCAGAGGGAGTGGGGTGGGAATTGAATTCTGAGAGAGAGTTAGCATCGCATTAGGAAGATGTAGAGTCATTGTGGGTAAAGGTAAGAAACAGCAAGGGTAAAAAGACCCTGATGGGAATTATATACAGGCCTCGGAGCAGTAACTAGAGTGTGGGCTACAAATTACACCAGGAGATAGAAAGGGCATTTAAAAAGGACAATGTAATGATAGCCATGGGGGTTTCAATTTGCAGGTAGATTGGAAAAATCAGGTTGGTGCTGGATCCCAAAGAAGAAATTTGCGGAATACCTACGAGATGGCTTTTTAAAGCAGTTTGTGGTTGAGCCCACCAGGGAAAAGACAAGTCTGGATTTGGTTTTGTGTTGTAAGGCAGTGATCACAACATGACAGAGTTCACCCTGCATTTTGAGAGGGAAAAGCTACAGTGGAGTAAAGGGAAATACAGAGGCATGAGAGAGGAGCTGATCAAATTTGATTGGAAGGGGACATTATCAGGGATGTTGGCAGAGCAGCAATGGCTGGAGTTTCTGGGAGTAATTCAGAAGCGCAGGATAGATAAATACCAAAGATGAAGAAATATTGTAAAGGTAAGATGAGGTAACTGTGGCTGTAAAGGGAAGTCAAAGACAGCATAAAATCAAAAGCAAGGGCACACAATAAAGCAATAATTAGTGGGGAGCTGGAGGATTTTAAAAACCAAGTGAAGGCAATAAAAAAGTAACGAGAAAAGATGAAATGTGAAGGTTAATTAGCCAATAATATAAAAGAAGTAGCCAAAGGCTTTTTCAGGTATGCAAAAAGGAAACAAGAGTGGAAAATAACACTGGAGAGGTCATAATTCAGAATAAAGAAAGGTGAACAAACTTAATAAATACTTTGTGTTTGTCTTCACTGTGAAAGATGCCATTGTTATACCAGAAATTTGAGTGTCAGGGAGCAGAATTGAGTGCAGTTGCTATTACTAAGGAGAAGGTGTTTGGGTTGGTGAAAGATCTGAAAGTCGATGTCACCTGGACCAGATGGACTACACCCCAGGGTTCTGAAAGAGGTGGCTGAAATGATTGTGGAGGCATCAGTAGTGATCTTTCAACAATCACTAGATTCTGGGATGGTTTTGGAGGAATGGAAAATTGTAAGTTTCACTCCACTCTTTCTGAAGGGTGGGAGGCAAACAACAGGAAATCAAAGAAACAAAAAAAAACACAGATTGAGAACAATGGACTGTACATTTCACTCACGCAGGTATCATGTGTTGAAAGCCACAGATGCAAATTCACCCACTGAGAGGAGTTCCTGGAATAGGCTGCTGAGCTGATACGGAGAGTGAGACAGAAAGGTGGGGGGGGGGGGGTGGAGGTGAGAGGGTCAGAGAGATGCCCATGTAGTTTTTGGGGCTGAATATTCAGTTTCTCTGCAAAATATTCCAGATTATTCACTCTGCTTCTGTGGCCATTACAGTTCCAACAGGAACATCCCTCTGGTTAATTCTGCCCTGTTCTGTTCTCCTGTTTGCCACCGGATGCAAAGAGACTGAGAACAGAGGGGTTTTCACATCACAGACACAGGTCATATTTGGTGAAAGTTGAGGAGATTTGGTTTTTCACCTGTAATACTCAAACTTCTAGAAATGTACCATGGAGAGCATTCTGCCTCAGCCCCTCAAGGTTGATCTGTCCCAGTCCCACACCAGTACACAAGAACGGAAAAGCCTTTTGAAAGTGGTGGATGCAGCCCAGTCCATCACAGGAAAAACTCTCCCCACCATCGAGCACATATACAAGGAGCATTGACACAAGGAAACAGCATCTATGATCAAGAACCCTCATCATCCAGACCGTGATCTCTTCTCACTGCTTCCATTGGGCAGGAGGTACAGGAGCCTCGGGTCTCACACCACCAGGTCTAGAACAGTTATTACCCTTCAATCATCAGGCTGCTGAACCAGTGAGGATAACTTCACTCACCTCAATACTAAACTGATTCCACAACCTATGGACTCAAAATTTTCAAGGAGTCTACATCTCATGATCTCAGTATTTATTTATCTATTGCTCTGTCTCTCTACTGTATCTTGTAAAATTATTCAGGCCTCCAACACTTAGTTCACCTTAATGAGTATTGCAACCAGGGATTTTTGATCTATTTAACCGAGAATTTCTATTTGTGAAACACGTGCTCTTCTCTTTTTCACAGTGGAGCTTAAAAGTTAACATGGAAAATTGTAAAGCACGTAAAACTAAAAATTCAAAAACGGAAATATCAGCAGTTGAAAAGTATACTACCCCTTTGCTCTGTACTGAAGTGGTCAGGCTGACTCGAGGGTTGAGGCATGCGGATGCGAGACGGATTTGGAGAGTGTGGATCATCTTCAAGGAGAAGTAGTCAGTGAGAGGTTGAGGAGGAGTCAGGACATGACGTGCAGAGAAAAGTCAGAGGGGAAGGCCCAGCATAGATATATCCCAACCCTCTGGCACCTCACCTGTTGCTAGGTGTGTTTTAAATGTCTCTGCTCGGGCCCCCTTCTTCTTCTTACCCAGCACCCGAATATCTGTCAAAAATCCAGATTCCCTAAACCCAGCAACACACAAAATGCTTGAGGAACTCAGCAGGCCAGGCAGCATCTATGGAAAAAATGTACAGTCAACATTTCGTGCTGAAAATCTTTGGCAGGACAAGAGAAAAAAAAACTGTGGAGTGTATTTTAAAGGTGGGGGGAGAGATTCAGCCCAAAACATCAACTGTATATTTTTCCATAGATGTTGCCTGGCTTGCTGATTTCCGCCAGCATTTTGTGTGTGTGTTGCAGATTCTCTTTTGTTCCCTAAACCTGTGATATTTGCTTTTTATTCTGACAGGAACATATTGTACTCCGAAAATTCCAACTTTGAAGGTCTCCCACTTAACAAACATACAGACAAAACAACCTGTCCCAATCCACATTTGGCCAGATACTTTCTAATACCATCGAAATTTATCCAATTTAGAATTCCAACCCAAGGACCAGACCTCGCCTCTCCTGCTCCATAATTATCTTATAACTAATGGCATTGTCATCAGTAGATGCAAAGTGTCCCCTGCACAAACCTCTGTCACCTGCCCTGTCTCATTCCCCAAGATCAGATGAAGTGTGCACTCTCTCTCACTCACTCACTCTCTCTGTATTGAATAAGGAAACTCTCCTGCACACAATTGACAAACTCTATCCCATCTAGTCCGTTCAGAGTCCCAGGTCAATGTGTGGAAAGTTAAAATCACCTATTATCACTACCTTATGTTTCTTGAAACTGTCTGTGTTCTCTTCAGATTTACCCCTCTAAATCCAGTTGACTATTGAGTGGTTTGTAATATGACCTATTAATGTGGTCACCCATTTTGTATCCCTTAATTCCACCCATATAGCTTCAATGGTGAAACTCCCCAGCCTGTCTTGTTGGAATACTGCTGTGACATTTTCCCTGACTAGTAATACCACCACTCCCCCTTTAATCCCCCTGGTCAGTCATGTCTGAAACAATGGATCCTCACAACATTGAGCAGCCAGTCCTGCCCCTCCTGTAACCAAGTCTCACTAATGCTACAGTGTCATAATTCCACGTGCTGATCCATGCCCTGAGCTCATCTGCCTCTCCTATAATACTGATTGTATTGAAATATACACAACATTAGTCCCACCGTGCTCAACCTTCAGTTCCACACATCCACAGTAGTTTATCAAAAATTGAAGTGACATGCCGAATCTTCACAAGCTTCCAGCACAGTAGAGGTGCTGCCTTGCTTTCTTCATTATGGAAATTATGTGCTGTTACTATCAAGATACTATTTCATCAAATTTCTATTGTTATTGAAAGTTACTGTCAAATGAGGAGCTTGAGAATTACAAGAAATGCAAGAAAATACTGAACAGAGAAATCAGGAGAGCTAAAAGAGGACATGAGGTTGCTCTGTCAGACAAGGTAAAAGCGAATGTCAATGGCTTCTACAGATACAGTAAGAGCAAAAGGATAGCAAGGGACAAAACTGGTCTTCTTGAAGATCACTCTGGTCATTTATGAATGGAGCCAGGTACAGGTTCTATAGGACTGAGGCAAAAGAGTAGTGAGGTCATGGACCTCAGCAGGTTACAGAGGAGTAGGTGTTTGATGTTTTGAGGTGAATTAGGATGGATAAATCCCCAGGGACCTGACAAGATATCCCCTCAGCTTTGTGGGAGGCTGGTGCAGAAGTTGTAGGGGCCCAGTCAGAGATATTTCAAACATCTTTGCCCGAGGGTGAGATGTCAGAGGACTGGAAGTTTGCTCATGTTGTTCTGTTTGTTCAAGAAAGGCTCTAAGAATGAGTCAGGATATTACAGGCTGGTGAGCCTGACATCAGTAATAGGTGAATTATTTAAAGATTTTGCAAAGGATCGGATACATAAGTATTTGGATAAAGACGATTGATGAGAGATAATCAATATAGCTTTGTGCATGGGCGGTCAAGTCTAAACTTACAGTTTTTGAAGATTACCCAGAGGTTGATGAAGGAAAGGTGGTGGATGTTGTTTCCACGGACTTTAGGTAGTCTTTAGGCCAAGTCCCACATGGTCAGAAGGTTAATTTGCTTGGGATTCAGGATGAAGTAGTCCATTGGATTCAACATTGGCTCAGTTTAGTGTGAGAGGCCAGAGAATCTCTCCAGTTAGACTCGTGGTGTCCACAGGGATCAGTGCTGGGCCCGTTGTTTGTCATCTGTAACAACGATCTGCATGATAATGTGGTAAACTGGATCAGCAACGTTGCTGCTGACTTCAGGATTGTGGGTGTAATGGACAGCAAGGAAGGCTATCAATGCTTGCAGTGGGATCTGGACCAGCTGAGAAAAGGGGCTGAGAAAGGGCAGATAGAATTTATTGCAGGTGAGGGTGAGATGTTGAATGTGGGAGGACAAACCAGGATAAGACTCACATAGTGAATGTTAGGGCTCTGAGGTGTACGGTAGAACCACGGGACCTGGAAATACAGATCCACATTTGCTTGAAAGCAGCGTCACAGGTAGATACAGTTGTAAGGAGAGCTTTAGGTACATTGGCCTGCATAAATCATGGCGTTGAGTACAGGATTGGGATGTTATGTTGAAGTTGTAAAAGATAGTGAAGCTGATTTCGAAGTAGTGTGTGCAGTTCTGGTCAACTACCGATAGGAAAGATATGAATAAACTTGAAAGAATGCAGAGAAAATTTACAAGGATGTTGCCAGGACTTGACCTGAGTTACAGGGACAGTTAGAATCCATTAGGAATTTATTCACTGGTGTGTTTAGTGGGAACGATGAAATATTTAAGAGGAATCTGAGGGGGAACTTCACTCAGAGGGTGGTGTGAGTGGAACTTCACACAGAGGGTGGTGTGTGTGGATCTTCACTCAGAGGGTGGGGTGAGTGGAACTTCACTCAGAGGGTGGTGTGAGTGGATCTTCACTCAGAGGGTGGTGTGAGTGGATCTTCACTCAGAGGGTGGTGTGAGTGGATCTTCACTCAGAGAGTGGTGTGTGTGGAACTTCACTCAGAGGGTGGTGTGAGTGGAACTTCACTCAGAGGGTGGTGTGTGTGGATCTTCACTCAGAGGGTGGTGTGAGTGGATCTTCACTCAGAGGGTGGTGTGAGTGGATCTTCACTCAGAGGGTGGTGTGAGTGGAACTTCACTCAGAGGGTGGTGTGAGTGGATCTTCACTCAGAGGGTGGTGTGAGTGGATCTTCACTCAGAGGGTGGTGTGAGTGGATCTTCACTCAGAGGGTGGTGTGTGTGGATCTTCACTCAGAGGGTGGTGTGTGTGGAACTACACTCAGAGGGTGGTGTGAGTGGAACTTCACTCAGAGGGTGGTGTGTGTGGATCTTCACTCAGAGGGTGGTGTGAGTGGATCTTCACTCAGAGGGTGGTGTGAGTGGATCTTCACTCAGAGGGTGGTGTGAGTGGATCTTCACTCAGAGGGTGGTGTGAGTGGATCTTCACTCAGAGGGTGGTGTGAGTGGATCTTCACTCAGAGGGTGGTGTGAGTGGAACTTCACTCAGAGGGTGGTGTGAGTGGATCTTCACTCAGAGGGTGGTGTGAGTGGATCTTCACTCAGAGGGTGGTGTGTGTGGATCTTCACTCAGAGGGTGGTGTGAGTGGATCTTCACTCAGAGGGTGGTGTGAGTGGATCTTCACTCAGAGGGTGGTGTGTGTGGATCTTCACTCAGAGGGTGGTGTGAGTTGATCTTCACTCAGAGGGTGGTGTGTGTGGAACTTCACTCAGAGGGTGGTGTGAGTGGAACTACACTCAGAGGGTGGTGTGAGTGGAACATCACTCAGAGGGTGGTGTGTGTGGATCACTCAGAGGGTGGTGTGAGTGGATCTTCACTCAGAGGGTGGTGTGTGTGGATCTTCACTCAGAGGGTGGTGTGAGTTGATCTTCACTCAGAGGGTGGTGTGTGTGGATCTTCACTCAGAGGGTGGTGTGTGTGGATCTTCACTCAGAGGGTGGTGTGAGTGGAACTTCACTCAGAGGGTGGTGTGTGTGGATCTTCACTCAGAGGGTGGTGTGAGTGGAACTTCACTCAGAGGGTGGTGTGAGTGGAACTTCACTCAGAGGGTGGTGTGAGTTGATCTTCACTCAGAGGGTGGTGTGAGTTGATCTTCACTCAGAGGGTGGTGTGTGTGGATCACTCAGAGGGTGGTGTGAGTGGATCTTCACTCAGAGGGTGGTGTGAGTGGAACTTCACTCAGAGGGTGGTGTGAGTGGATCTTCACTCAGAGGGTGGTGTGAGTGGAACTTCACTCAGAGGGTGGTGTGTGTGGAACTTCACTCAGAGGGTGGTGTGTGTGGATCTTCACTCAGAGGGTGGTGTGAGTGGAACTTCACTCAGAGGGTGGTGTGAGTGGATCTTCACTCAGAGGGTGGTGTGAGTGGATCTTCACTCAGAGGGTGGTGTGAGTTGATCTTCACTCAGAGGGTGGTGTGTGTGGAACTTCACTCAGAGGGTGGTGTGAGTGGAACTTCACTCAGAGGGTGGTGTGAGTGGATCTTCACTCAGAGGGTGGTGTGAGTGGATCTTCACTCAGAGGGTGGTGTGTGTGGATCTTCACTCAGAGGGTGGTGTGAGTGGATCTTCACTCAGAGGGTGGTGTGAGTGGATCTTCACTCAGAGGGTGGTGTGTGTGGAACTTCACTCAGAGGGTGGTGTGAGTGGATCTTCACTCAGAGGGTGGTGTGTGTGGATCTTCACTCAGAGGGTGGTGTGTGTGGATCTTCACTCAGAGGGTGGTGTGTGTGGATCTTCACTCAGAGGGTGGTGTGAGTGGAACTTCACTCAGAGGGTGGTGTGAGTGGAACTTCACTCAGAGGGTGTTGTGAGTGGATCTTCACTCAGAGGGTGGTGTGAGTGGAACTTCACTCAGAGGGTGGTGTGAGTGGATCTTCACTCAGAGGGTGGTGTGAGTGGAACTTCACTCAGAGGGTGGTGTGAGTGGATCTTCACTCAGAGGGTGGTGTGAGTGGATCTTCACTCAGAGGGTGGTGTGAGTGGAACTTCACTCAGAGGGTGGTGTGAGTGGATCTTCACTCAGAGGGTGGTGTGTGTGGAACTTCACTCAGAGGGTGGTGTGTGTGGATCTTCACTCAGAGGGTGGTGTGAGTGGAACTTCACTCAGAGGGTGGTGTGAGTGGAACTTCACTCAGAGGGTGGTGTGAGTGGAACTTCACTCAGAGGGTGGTGTGAGTGGAACTTCACTCAGAGGGTGGTGTGAGTGGAACTTCACTCAGAGGGTGGTGTGTGTGGAACTTCACACAGAGGGTGGTGTGTGTGGATCTTCACTCAGAGGGAGGTGTGTGTGGAACTTCACTCAGAGGGTGGTGTGTGTGGAACTTCACTCAGAGGGTGGTGTGAGTGGATCTTCACTCAGAGGGTGGTGTGAGTGGATCTTCACTCAGAGGGTGGTGTGAGTGGAACTTCACTCAGAGGGTGGTGTGAGTGGATCTTCACTCAGAGGGTGGTGTGAGTGGATCTTCACTCAGAGGGTGGTGTGAGTGGATCACTCAGAGGGTGGTGTGTGTGGAACTTCACTCAGAGGGTGGTGTGAGTGGAACTTCACTCAGAGGGTGGTGTGAGTGGAACTTCACTCAGAGGGTGGTGTGAGTGGATCTTCACTCAGAGGGTGGTGTGAGTGGATCTTCACTCAGAGGGTGGTGTGTGTGGATCTTCACTCAGAGGGTGGTGTGAGTGGAACTTCACTCAGAGGGTGGTGTGTGTGGAACTTCACTCAGAGGGTGGTGTGTGTGGATCTTCACTCAGAGGGTGGTGTGAGTGGAACTTCACTCAGAGGGAGGTGTGTGTGGATCTTCACTCAGAGGGTGGTGTGTGTGGAACTTCACTCAGAGGGTGGTGTGAGTGGAACTTCACTCAGAGGGTGGTGTGAGTGGAACTTCACTCAGAGGGTGGTGTGTGTGGATCTTCACTCAGAGGGTGGTGTGAGTGGATCTTCACTCAGAGGGTGGTGTGAGTGGAACTACACTCAGAGGGTGGTGTGTGTGGATCTTCACTCAGAGGGTGGTGTGAGTGGAACTTCACTCAGAGGGTGGTGTGTGTGGATCTTCACTCAGAGGGTGGTGTGTGTGGAACTTCACTCAGAGGGTGGTGTGAGTGGAACTACACTCAGAGGGTGGTGTGAGTGGATCACTCAGAGGGTGGTGTGTGTGGATCGTCACTCAGAGGGTAGTGTGTGTGGATCTTCACTCAGAGGGTGGTGTGAGTGGAACTTCACTCAGAGGGTGGTGTGAGTGGAACTTCACTCAGAGGGTGGTGTGTGTGGATCTTCACAGAGGGTGGTGTGTGTGGATCTTCACTCAGAGGGTGGTGTGTGTGGATCTTCACTCAGAGGGTGGTGTGAGTGGAACTTCACTCAGAGGGTGGTGTGTGTGGATCTTCACTCAGAGGGTGGTGTGAGTGGATCTTCACTCAGAGGGTGGTGTGAGTGGAACTTCACTCAGAGGGTGGTGTGAGTGGAACTTCACTCAGAGGGTGGTGTGTGTGGATCTTCACTCAGAGGGTGGTGTGAGTGGATCTTCAATCAGAGGGTGGTGTGAGTGGAACTTCACTCAGGGGGTGGTGTGAGTGGAACTTCACTCAGAGGGTGGTGTGTGTGGAACTTCACTCAGAGGGTGGTGTGAGTGGAACTTCACTCAGAGGGTGGTGTGTGTGGAACTTCACTCAGAGGGTGGTGTGAGTGGATCTTCACTCAGAGGGTGGTGTGAGTGGAACTTCACTCAGAGGGTGGTGTGTGTGGAACTTCACTCAGAGGGTGGTGTGTGTGGATCTTCACTCAGAGGGTGGTGTGTGTGGAACTTCACTCAGAGGGTGGTGTGTGTGGAACTTCACTCAGAGGGTGGTGTGAGTGGATCTTCACTCAGAGGGTGGTGTGAGTGGAACTTCACTCAGGGGGTGGTGTGAGTGGAACTTCACTCAGAGGGTGGTGTGTGTGGAACTTCACTCAGAGGGTGGTGTGAGTGGAACTTCACTCAGAGGGTGGTGTGAGTGGAACTTCACTCAGAGGGTGGTGTGAGTGGAACTTCACTCAGAGGGTGGTGTGTGTGGAACTTCACTCAGAGGGTGGTGTGAGTGGATCTTCACAGAGGGTGGTGTGAGTGGAACTTCACTCAGAGGGTGGTGTGAGTGGATCTTCACTCAGAGGGTGGTGTGTGTGGATCTTCACTCAGAGGGTGGTGTGAGTGGATCTTCACTCAGAGGGTGGTGTGAGTGGATCTTCACTCAGAGGGTGGTGTGAGTGGAACTTCACTCAGAGGGTGGTGTGAGTGGAACCACTCAGAGGGTGGTGTGAGTGGATCTTCACTCAGAGGGTGGTGTGAGTGGATCTTCACTCAGTGGGTGGTGTGAGTGGATCTTCACTCAGAGGGTGGTGTGAGTGGAACTTCACTCAGAGGGTGGTGTGAGTGGATCTTCACTCAGAGGGTGGTGTGAGTGGATCTTCACTCAGAGGGTGGTGTGAGTGGAACTTCACTCAGAGGGTGGTGTGCGTGGATCTTCACTCAGAGGGTGGTGTGAGTGGATCTTCACTCAGGGTGGTGTGAGTGGATCTTCACTCAGAGGGTGGTGTGAGTGGAACTTCACTCAGAGGGTGGTGTGTGTGGATCTTCACTCAGAGGGTGGTGTGAGTGGATCTTCACTCAGGGTGGTGTGAGTGGATCTTCACTCAGAGGGTGGTGTGAGTGGATCTTCACTCAGAGGGTTGTGTGTGTGGATCTTCACTCAGAGGGTGGTGTGAGTGGAACTTCACTCAGAGGGTGGTGTGTGTGGAACTTCACTCAGAGGGTGGTGTGAGTGGAACATTCACTCAGAGGGTGGTGTGTTTGGATCTTCACTCAGAGGGTGGTGTGAGTGGAACTTCACTCAGAGGGTGGTGTGTGTGGATCTTCACTCAGAGGGTGGGGTGAGTGGATCACTCAGAGGGTGGTGTGAGTGGAACTTCACTCAGAGGGTGGTGTGAGTGGAACTTCACTCAGAGGGTGGTGTGAGTGGAACTTCACTCAGAGGGTGGTGTGAGTGGAACTTCACTCAGAGGGTGGTGTGTGTGGAACTTCACTCAGAGTGTGGTGTGTGTGGAACTTCACTCAGAGGGTGGTGTGTGTGGAACCACTCAGAGGGTGGTGTGTGTGGAACTTCACTCAGAGGGTGGTGTGAGTGGAACTTCACTCAGAGGGTGGTGTGAGTGGATCTTCACTCAGAGGGTGGTGTGAGTGGATCTTCACTCAGAGGGTGGTGTGAGTGGATCTTCACTCAGAGGGTGGTGTGAGTGGAACTTCACTCAGAGGGTGGTGTGAGTGGATCTTCACTCAGAGGGTGGTGTGAGTGGATCTTCACTCAGAGGGTGGGGTGAGTGGATCACTCAGAGGGTGGGGTGAGTGGATCACTCAGAGGGTGGTGTGAGTGGATCTTCACTCAGAGGGTGGTGTGTGTGGATCTTCACTCAGAGGGTGGTGTGTGTGGATCTTCACTCAGAGGGTGGTGTGAGTGGATCTTCACTCAGAGGGTGGTGTGAGTGGATCTTCACTCAGAGGGTGGTGTGTGTGGATCTTCACTCAGAGGGTGGTGTGTGTGGAACCACTCAGAGGGTGGTGTGAGTGGAACCACTCAGAGGGTGGTGTGAGTGGAACTTCACTCAGAGGGTGGTGTGAGTGGAACTTCACTCAGAGGGTGGTGTGAGTGGATCTTCATTCAGAGGGTGGAGTGAGTGGAACTTCACTCAGAGGGTGGTGTGAGTGGAACTTCACTCAGAGGGTGGTGTGAGTGGAACTTCACTCAGAGGGTGGTGTGAGTGGAACTTCACTCAGAGGGTGGTGTGAGTGGATCTTCATTCAGAGGGTGGAGTGAGTGGAACTTCACTCAGAGGGTGGTGTGAGTGGAACTTCACTCAGAGGGTGGTGTGAGTGGATCTTCACTCAGAGGGTGGTGTGAGTGGATCTTCACTCAGAGGGTGGTGTGTGTGGAACTTCACTCAGAGGGTGGTGTGAGTTGATCTTCACTCAGAGGGTGGTGTGAGTGGATCTTCACTCAGAGGGTGGTGTGAGTGGAACTTCACTCAGAGGGTTGTGTGAGTGGAACTTCACTCAGAGGGTGGTGTGAGTGGATCTTCACTCAGAGGGTGGTGTGAGTGGATCTTCACTCAGAGGGTGGTGTGTGTGGATCTTCACTCAGAGGGTGGTGTGAGTGGATCTTCACAGAGGATGGTGTGAGTGGAACTTCACTCAGAGGGTGGTGTGAGTGGATCTTCACTCAGAGGGTGGTGTGTGTGGATCTTCACGCAGAGGGTGGTGTGTGTGGATCTTCACGCAGAGGGTGGTGTGTGTGGATCTTCACTCAGAGGGTGGTGTGTGTGGAACTTCACTCAGAGGGTGGTGTGAGTGGATCTTCACTCAGAGGGTGGTGTGAGTGGAACTTCACTCAGAGGGTGGAGTGAGTGGAACTTCACTCAGAGGGTGGTGTGTGTGGGTCTTCACTCAGAGGGTGGTGTGTGTGGAACTTCACTCAGAGGGTGGTGTGAGTGGAACTACACTCAGAGGGTGGTGTGAGTGGATCTTCAGTCAGAAGGTGGTGTGAGTGGATCCTCACTCAGAGGGTGGTGTGAGTGGGTCTTCACTCAGAGGGTGGTGTGAGTGGATCTTCACTCAGAGGGTGGTGTGAGTGGAACTTCACTCAGAGGGTGGTGTGAGTGGAACTTCACTCAGAGGGTGGTGTGAGTGGAACTTCACTCAGAGGGTGGTGTGAGTGGAACTTCACTCAGAGGGTGGTGTGAGTGGAACTTCACTCAGAGGTGGTGTGTGTGGAACTTCACTCAGAGGGTGGTGTGAGTGGAACTTCACTCAGAGGGTGGTGTGAGTGGAACTTCACTCAGAGGGTGGTGTGAGTGGAACTTCACTCAGAGGGTGGTGTGTGTGGAACTTCACTCAGAGGGTGGTGTGTGTGGATCTTCACTCAGAGGATGGTGTGAGTGGATCTTCACTCAGAGGGTGGTGTGAGTGGATCTTCACTCAGAGGGTGGTGTGAGTGGATCTTCACTCAGAGGGTGGTGTGAGTGGATCTTCACTCAGAGGGTGGTGTGAGTGGAACTTCACTCAGAGGGTGGTGTGTGTGGAACTTCACTCAGAGGGTGGTGTGTGTGGATCTTCACTCAGAGGGTGGTGTGAGTGGATCTTCACTCAGAGGGTGGTGTGAGTGGAACTTCACTCAGAGGGTGGTGTGAGTGGAACTTCACTCAGAGGGTGGTGTGAGTGGATCTTCACTCAGAGGGAGGTGTGAGTGGATCTTCACTCAGAGGGTGGTGTGAGTGGATCTTCACTCAGAGGGTGGTGTGTGTGGAACTTCACTCAGAGGGTGGTGTGTGTGGATCTTCACTCAGAGGGTGGTGTGTGTGGATCTTCACTCAGAGGGTGGTGTGTGTGGAACTTCACTCAGAGGGTGGTGTGAGTGGATCTTCACTCAGAGGGTGGTGTGAGTGGATCTTCACTCAGAGGGTGGTGTGAGTGGATCTTCACTCAGAGGGTGGTGTGAGTGGAACTTCACTCAGAGGGTGGTGTGAGTGGATCTTCACTCAGAGGGTGGTGTGTGTGGATCTTCACTCAGAGGGTGGTGTGTGTGGATCTTCACTCAGAGGGTGGTGTGAGTGGATCTTCACTCAGAGGGTGGTGTGAGTGAATCTTCACTCAGAGGGTGGTGTGAGTGGAACTTCACTCGGAGGGTGGTGTGTGTGGAACTTCACTCGGAGGGTGGTGTGAGTGGATCTTCACTCGGAGGGTGGTGTGTGTGGAACTTCACTCAGAGGGTGGTGTGAGTGGAACTTCACTCAGAGGGTGGTGTGTGTGGAACTTCACTCAGAGGGTGGTGTGAGTGGAACTTCACTCAGAGGGTGGTGTGAGTGGATCTTCACTCAGAGGGTGGTGTGTGTGGAACTTCACTCAGAGGGTGGTGTGAGTGGAACTTCACTCAGAGGGTGGTGTGTGTGGAACTTCACTCAGAGGGTGGTGGGAGTGGATCTTCACTCAGAGGGTGGTGTGAGTGGAACTTCACTCAGAGGGTGGTGTGTGTGGATCTTCACTCAGAGGGTGGTGTGAGTGGATCTTCACTCAGAGGGTGGTGTGTGTGGATCTTCACTCAGAGGGTGGTGTGAGTGGAACTTCACTCAGAGGGTGGTGTGAGTGGGTCTTCACTCAGAGGGTGGTGTGAGTGGATCTTCACTCAGAGGGTGGAGTGTGTGGAACTTCACTCAGAGGGTGGTGTGTGTGGAACTTCACTCAGAGGGTGGTGTGTGTGGATCTTCACTCAGAGGGTGGTGTGAGTGGAACTTCACTCAGAGGGTGGTGTGAGTGGATCTTCACTCAGAGGGTGGTGTGAGTGGAACTTCACTCAGAGGGTGGTGTGAGTGGAACTTCACTCAGAGGGTGGTGTGTGTGGATCTTCACTCAGAGGGTGGTGTGAGTGGATCTTCACTCAGAGGGTGGTGTGAGTGGAACTACACTCAGAGGGTGGTGTGTGTGGAACTTCACTCAGAGGGTGGTGTGTGTGGAACTACACTCAGAGGGTGGTGTGAGTGGGTCTTCACTCAGAGGGTGGTGTGAGTGGATCTTCACTCAGAGGGTGGTGTGTGTGGATCTTCACTCAGAGGGTGGTGTGAGTGGAACTTCACTCAGAGGGTGGTGTGAGTGGATCTTCACTCAGAGGGTGGTGTGTGTGGATCTTCACTCAGAGGGTGGTGTGAGTGGAACTTCACTCAGAGGGTGGTGTGAGTGGATCTTCACTCAGAGGGTGGTGTGTGTGGATCACTCAGAGGGTGGTGTGTGTGGAACTTCACTCAGAGGGTGGTGTGTGTGGAACTTCACTCAGAGGGTGGTGTGAGTGGAACTTCACTCAGAGGGTGGTGTGAGTGGAACTTCACTCAGAGGGTGGTGTGAGTGGATCTTCACTCAGAGGGTGGTGTGTGTGGATCTTCACTCAGAGGGTGGTGTGAGTGGATCTTCACTCAGAGGGTGGTGTGAGTGGATCTTCACTCAGAGGGTGGTGTGAGTGGATCTTCACTCAGAGGGTGGAGTGTGTGGAACTTCACTCAGAGGGTGGTGTGTGTGGAACTTCACTCAGAGGGTGGTGTGTGTGGAACTTCACTCAGAGGGAGGTGTGAGTGGAACTTCACTCAGAGGGTGGTGTGAGTGGAACTTCACTCAGAGGGTGGTGTGTGTGGATCTTCACTCAGAGGGTGGTGTGAGTGGATCTTCACTCAGAGGGTGGTGTGAGTGGATCTTCACTCAGAGGGTGGAGTGTGTGGAACTTCACTCAGAGGGTGGTGTGTGTGGAACTTCACTCAGAGGGTGGTGTGTGTGGAACTTCACTCAGAGGGAGGTGTGAGTGGAACTTCACTCAGAGGGTGGTGTGAGTGGAACTTCACTCAGAGGGTGGTGTGTGTGGATCTTCACTCAGAGGGTGGTGTGTGTGGAACTTCACTCAGAGGGTGGTGTGAGTGGATCTTCACTCTGAGGGTGGTGTGAGTGGATCTTCACTCAGAGGGTGGTGTGTGTGGATCTTCACTCAGTGGGTGGTGTGTGTGGATCTTCACTCAGTGGGTGGTGTGTGTGTATCTTCACTCAGAGGGTGGTGTGAGTGGAACTTCACTCAGAGGGTGGTGTGTGTGTATCTTCACTCAGAGGGTGGTGTGAGTGGATCTTCACTCAGAGGGTGGTGTGTGTGTATCTTCACTCAGAGGGTGGTGTGAGTGGATCTTCACTCAGAGGGTGGTGTGAGTGGATCTTCACTCAGCGGGTGGTGTGTGTGGAACTTCACAGAGGGTGTTGTGAGTGGAACTTCACAGAGGGTGTTGTGAGTGGAACTTCACTCAGAGGGTGGTGTGAGTGGATCTTCACTCAGAGGGTGGTGTGAGTTGATCTTCACTCAGAGGGTGGTGTGTGTGGATCTTCACTCAGAGGGTGGTGTGTGTGGATCTTCACTCAGAGGGTGGTGTGAGTGGAACTTCACTCAGAGGGTGGTGTGTGTGGAACTTCACTCAGAGGGTGGTGTGTGTGGATCTTCACTCAGAGGGTGGTGTGAGTGGATCTTCACTCAGAGGGTGGTGTGTGTGGATCTTCACTCAGAGGGTGGTGTGAGTGGAACTTCACTCAGAGGGTGGTGTGAGTGGAACTTCACTCAGAGGGTGGTGTGAGTGGAACTTCACTCAGAGGGTGGTGTGAGTGGGTCTTCACTCAGAGGGTGGTGTGAGTGGATCTTCACTCAGAGGGTGGTGTGAGTGGATCTTCACTCAGAGGGTGGTGTGAGTGGATCTTCACTCAGAGGGTGGTGTGAGTGGATCTTCACTCAGAGGGTGGTGTGTGTGGATCTTCACTCAGAGGGTGGTGTGTGTGGAACTTCACTCAGAGGGAGGTATGTGTGGATCTTCACTCAGAGGGTGGTGTGAGTGGAACTTCACTCAGAGGGTGGTGTGAATGGATCTTCACTCAGAGGGTGGAGTGTGTGGAACTTCACTCAGAGGGTGGTGTGTGTGGATCTTCACTCAGAGGGTGGTGTGTGTGGAACTTCACTCAGAGGGTGGTGTGAGTGGAACTTCACTCAGAGGGTGGTGTGAATGGATCTTCACTCAGAGGGTGGTGTGAGTGGATCTTCACTCAGAGGGTGGTGTGAGTGGATCTTCACTCAGAGGGTGGTGTGTGTGGATCTTCACTCAGAGGGTGGTGTGAGTGGATCTTCACTCAGAGGGTGGTGTGAGTGGAACTTCACTCAGAGGGTGGTGTGTGTGGATCTTCACTCAGAGGGTGGTGTGTGTGGATCTTCACTCAGAGGGTGGTGTGAGTGGAACTTCACTCAGAGGGTGGTGTGTGTGGAACTTCACTCAGAGGGTGGTGTGAGTGGATCTTCACTCAGAGGGTGGTGTGTGTGGATCTTCACTCAGAGGGTGGTGTGAGTGGATCTTCACTCAGAGGGTGGTGTGAGTGGAACTTCACTCAGAGGGTGGTGTGTGTGGATCTTCACTCAGAGGGTGGTGTGAGTGGATCTTCACTCAGAGGGTGGTGTGAGTGGATCTTCACTCAGAGGGTGGTGTGTGTGGAACTTCACTCAGAGGGTGGTGTGAGTGGATCTTCACTCAGAGGGTGGTGTGTGTGGATCACTCAGAGGGTGGTGTGAGCGGAACTTCACTCAGAGGGTGGTGTGAGTGGAACTTCACTCAGAGGGTGGTGTGTGTGGAACTTCACTCAGAAGGTGGTGTGTGTGGATCTTCACTCAGAGGGTGGTGTGTGTGGATCTTCACTCAGAGGGTGGTGTCAGTGGATCTTCACTCAGAGGGAGGTGTGTGTGGATCTTCACTCAGAGGGAGGTGTGTGTGGATCTTCACTCAGAGGGTGGTGTGTGTGGATCTTCACTCAGAGGGAGGTGTGTGTGGATCTTCACTCAGAGGGTGGTGTGTGTGGATCTTCACTCAGAGGGTGGTGTGTGTGGATCTTCACTCAGAGGGTGGTGTGAGTGGATCTTCACTCAGAGGGTGGTGTGAGTGGATCTTCACTCAGAGGGTGGTGTGAGTGGATCTTCACTCAGAGGGTGATGTGAGTGGATCTTCACTCAGAGGGTGGTGTGTGTGGAACTTCACTCAGAGGGTGGTGTGAGTGGAACTTCACTCAGAGGGTGGTGTGTGTGGATCTTCACTCAGAGGGTGGTGCGAGTGGAACTTCACTCAGAGGGTGGTGTGAGTGGATCTTCACTCAGAGGGTGGTGTGAGTGGAACTTCACTCAGAGGGTGGTGTGAGTGGATCTTCACTCAGAGGGTGGTGTGAGTGGATCTTCACTCAGAGGGTGGTGTGTGTGGATCTTCACTCAGAGGGTGGTGTGAGTGGAACTTCACTCAGAGGGTGGTGTGTGTGGATCTTCACTCAGAGGGAGGTGTGTGTGGAACTTCACTCAGAGGGAGGTGTGTGTGGAACTTCACTCAGAGGGTGGTGTGTGTTGATCTTCACTCAGAGGGTGGTGTGAGTGGATCTTCACTCAGAGGGTGGTGCGAGTGGAACTTCACTCAGAGGGTGGTGTGAGTGGATCTTCACTCAGAGGGTGGTGTGAGTGGAACTTCACTCAGAGGGTGGTGTGAGTGGATCTTCACTCAGAGGGTGGTGTGAGTGGAACTTCACTCAGAGGGTGGTGTGTGTGGATCTTCACTCAGAGGGTGGTGTGAGTGGATCTTCACTCAGAGGGTGGTGTGAGTGGATCACTCAGAGGGTGGTGTGAGTGGAACTTCACTCAGAGGGTGGTGTGTGTGGAACTTCACTCAGAGGGTGGTGTGTGTGGAACTTCACTCAGAGGGTGGTGTGAGTGGATCTTCACTCAGAGGGTGGTGTGAGTGGATCTTCACTCAGAGGGTGGTGTGAGTGGATCTTCACTCAGAGGGTGGTGTGTGTGGATCTTCACTCAGAGGGTGGTGTGAGTGGAACTTCACTCAGAGGGTGGTGTGAGTGGAACTTCACTGAGAGGGTGGTGTGAGAGGAACTTCACTCAGAGGGTGGGGTGAGTGGATCACTCAGAGGGTGGTGTGAGTGGATCTTCACTCAGAGGGTGGTGTGTGTGGAACTTCACTCAGAGGGTGGTTTGAGTGGATCTTCACTCAGAGGGTGGTGTGTGTGGAACTTCACTCAGAGGGTGGTGTGTGTGGAACTTCACTCAGAGGGTGGTGTGAGTGGATCACTCAGAGGGTGGTGTGTGTGGATCGTCACTCAGAGGGTGGTGTGAGTGGATCCTCACTCAGAGGGTGGTGTGTGTGGATCTTCACTCAGAGGGTGGTGTGAGTGGAACTTCACTCAGAGGGTGGTGTGAGTGGATCTTCACTCAGAGGGTTGTGTGTGTGGATCTTCACTCAGAGGGTGGTGTGAGTGGATCTTCACTCAGAGGGTGGTGTGAGTGGATCTTCACTCAGAGGGTGGTGTGTGTGGATCTTCACTCAGAGGGTGGTGTGAGTGGAACTTCACTCAGAGGGTGGTGTGAGTGGATCTTGACTCAGAGGGTGGTGTGAGTGGATCTTCACTCAGAGGGTGGTGTGAGTGGATCTTCACTCAGAGGGTGGTGTGTGTGGATCTTCACTCAGAGGGTGGTGTGAGTGGAACTTCACTCAGAGGGTGGTGTGTGTGGATCTTCACTCAGAGGGTGGTGTGAGTGGAACTTCACTCAGGGGGTGGTGTGAGTGGAACTTCACTCAGAGGGTGGTGTGAGTGGATCTTCACTCAGAGGGTGGTGTGAGTGGATCTTCACTCAGGGGGTGGTGTGAGTGGAACTTCACTCAGAGGGTGGTGTGAGTGGATCTTCACTCAGTGGGTGGTGTGAGTGGAACTTCACTCAGAGGGTGGTGTGAGTGGATCTTCACTCAGAGGGTGGTGTGAGTGGAACTTCACTCAGAGGGTGGTGTGTGTGGAACTTCACTCAGAGGGTGGTGTGTGTGGAACTTCACTCAGAGGGTGGTGTGAGTGGATCTTCACTCAGAGGGTGGTGTGTGTGTATCTTCACTCAGAGGGTGGTGTGTGTGGAACTTCACTCAGAGGGTGGTGTGAGTGGATCTTCACTCAGAGGGTGGTGTGTGTGGAACTTCACTCAGTGGGTGGTGTGTGTGTATCTTCACTCAGAGGGTGGTGTGAGTGGATCTTCACTCAGAGGGTGGTGTGTGTGGATCTTCACTCAGAGGGTGGTGTGAGTGGATCTTCACTCAGAGGGTGGTGTGTGTGTATCTTCACTCAGAGGGTGGTGTGTGTGGAACTTCACTCAGAGGGTGGTGTGAGTGGAACTTCACTCAGAGGGTGGTGTGTGTGTATCTTCACTCAGAGGGTGGTGTGAGTGGATCTTCACTCAGAGGGTGGTGTGAGTGGAACTTCACTCAGAGGGTGGTGTGTGTGTATCTTCACTCAGAGGGTGGTGTGAGTGGATCTTCACTCAGAGGGTGGTGTGAGTGGAACCACTCAGAGGGTGGTGTGTGTGGAACCACTCAGAGGGTGGTGTGAGTGGATCTTCACTCAGAGGGTGGTGTGTGTGGAACTTCACTCAGAGGGTGGTGTGTGTGGATCTTCACTCAGAGGGTGGTGTGTGTGGAACTTCACTCAGAGGGTGGTGTGAGTGGAACTTCACTCAGAGGGTGGTGTGAGTGGAACTTCACTCAGAGGGTGGTGTGAGTGGAACTTCACTCAGAGGGTGGTGTGTGTGTATCTTCACTCAGAGGGTGGTGTGAGTGGATCTTCACTCAGAGGGTGGTGTGAGTGGAACCACTCAGAGGGTGGTGTGTGTGGAACCACTCAGAGGGTGGTGTGAGTGGATCTTCACTCAGAGGGTGGTGTGTGTGGAACTTCACTCAGAGGGTGGTGTGTGTGGATCTTCACTCAGAGGGTGGTGTGTGTGGAACTTCACTCAGAGGGTGGTGTGAGTGGAACTTCACTCAGAGGGTGGTGTGAGTGGATCTTCACTCAGAGGGTGGTGTGAGTGGATCTTCACTCAGAGGGTGGTGTGTGTGGATCTTCACTCAGAGGGCGGTGTGAGTGGAACTTCACTCAGAGGGTGGTGTGAGTGGAACTTCACTCAGAGGGTGGTGTGTGTGTATCTTCACTCAGAGGGTGGTGTGAGTGGATCTTCACTCAGAGGGTGGTGTGAGTGGAACCACTCAGAGGGTGGTGTGTGTGGAACCACTCAGAGGGTGGTGTGTGTGGAACTTCACTCAGTGGGTGGTGTGTGTGTATCTTCACTCAGAGGGTGGTGTGAGTGGATCTTCACTCAGAGGGTGGTGTGTGTGGAACTTCACTCAGAGGGTGGTGTGTGTGGAACTTCACTCAGAGGGTGGTGTGAGTGGATCTTCACTCAGAGGGTGGTGTGAGTGGAACCACTCAGAGGGTGGTGTGTGTGGAACCACTCAGAGGGTGGTGTGTGTGGAACTTCACTCAGTGGGTGGTGTGTGTGTATCTTCACTCAGAGGGTGGTGTGAGTGGATCTTCACTCAGAGGGTGGTGTGTGTGGAACTTCACTCAGAGGGTGGTGTGTGTGGAACTTCACTCAGAGGGTGGTGTGAGTGGAACTTCACTCAGAGGGTGGTGTGTGTGGATCACTCAGAGGGTGGTGTGAGTGGAACTTCACTCAGAGGGTGGTGTGTGTGGAACTTCACTCAGAGGGTGGTGTGTGTGGAACTTCACTCAGAGGGTGGTGTGTGTGGATCACTCAGAGGGTGGTGTGAGTGGAACTTCACTCAGAGGGTGGTGTGTGTGGAACTTCACTCAGAGGGTGGTGTGAGTGGAACTTCACTCAGAGGGTGGTGTGAGTGGAACCACTCAGAGGGTGGAGTGAGTGGAACTTCACTCAGAGGGTGGTGTGAGTGGAACTTCACTCAGAGGGTGGTGTGAGTGGATCTTCACTCAGAGGGTGGTGTGAGTGGAACTTCACTCAGAGGGTGGTGTGAGTGGAACTTCACTCAGAGGGTGGTGTGTGTGTATCTTCACTCAGAGGGTGGTGTGAGTGGATCTTCACTCAGAGGGTGGTGTGAGTGGAACCACTCAGAGGGTGGTGTGTGTGGAACTTCACTCAGAGGGTGGTGTGAGTGGAACTTCACTCAGAGGGTGGAGTGTGTGGAACTTCACTCAGAGGGTGGTGTGAGTGGAACTTCACTCAGAGGGTGGTGTGAGTGGATCTTCACTCAGAGGGTGGTGTGTGTGGAACTTCACTCAGAGGGTGGTGTGTGTGGATCTTCACTCAGAGGGTGGTGTGTGTGGATCTTCACTCAGAGGGTGGTGTGAGTGGAACTTCACTCAGAGGGTGGTGTGAGTGGATCTTCACTCAGAGGGTGGTGTGTGTGGAACTTCACTCAGAGGGTGGTGTGTGTGGATCTTCACTCAGAGGCTGGTGTGTGTGGAACTTCACTCAGAGGGTGGTGTGAGTGGAACTTCACTCAGAGGGTGGTGTGAGTGGATCTTCACTCAGAGGGTGGTGTGTGTGGATCTTTACTCAGAGGGTGGTGTGAGTGGAACTTCACTCAGAGGGTGGTGTGTGTGGAACTTCACTCAGAGGGTGGTGTGAGTGGAACTTCACAGAGGGTGGTGTGAGTGGAACTTCACAGAGGGTGGTGTGAGTGGATCTTCACTCAGAGGGTGGTGTGAGTGGAACTTCACTCAGAGGGTGGTGTGTGTGGATCTTCACTCAGAGGGTGGTGTGAGTGGAACTTCACTCAGAGGGAGGTGTGAGTGGAACTTCACTCAGAGGTTGGTGTGAGTGGATCTTCACTCAGAGGGTGGTGTGAGTGGATCTTCACTCAGAGGGTGGTGTGTGTGGATCTTCACAGAGGGTGGTGTGAGTGGAACTTCACTCAGAGGGTGGTGTGTGTGGAACTTCACTCAGAGGGTGGTGTGAGTGGATCTTCACTCAGAGGGTGGTGTGAGTGGAACTTCACTCAGAGGGTGGTGTGAGTGGATCTTCACTCAGAGGGTGGTGTGTGTGGAACTTCACTCAGAGGGTGGTGTGTGTGGATCTTCACTCAGAGGGTGGTGTGTGTGGATCTTCACTCAGAGGGTGGTGTGAGTGGATCTTCACTCAGAGGGTGGTGTGAGTGGAACTTCACTCAGAGGGTGGTGTGAATGGATCTTCACTCAGAGGGTGGTGTGAGTGGATCTTCACTCAGAGGGTGGTGTGTGTGGAACTTCACTCAGAGGGTGGTGTGTGTGGATCTTCACTCAGAGGGTGGTGTGAGTGGAACTTCACTCAGAGGGTGGTGTGAGTGGATCTTCACTCAGAGGGTGGTGTGTGTGGAACTTCACTCAGAGGGTGGTGTGTGTGGATCTTCACTCAGAGGCTGGTGTGTGTGGAACTTCACTCAGAGGGTGGTGTGAGTGGAACTTCACTCAGAGGGTGGTGTGAGTGGATCTTCACTCAGAGGGTGGTGTGTGTGGATCTTCACTCAGAGGGTGGTGTGAGTGGAACTTCACTCAGAGGGTGGTGTGTGTGGAACTTCACTCAGAGGGTGGTGTGAGTGGAACTTCACAGAGGGTGGTGTGAGTGGAACTTCACAGAGGGTGGTGTGAGTGGATCTTCACTCAGAGGGTGGTGTGAGTGGAACTTCACTCAGAGGGTGGTGTGTGTGGATCTTCACTCAGAGGGTGGTGTGAGTGGAACTTCACTCAGAGGGAGGTGTGAGTGGAACTTCACTCAGAGGTTGGTGTGAGTGGATCTTCACTCAGAGGGTGGTGTGAGTGGATCTTCACAGAGGGTGGTGTGAGTGGAACTTCACTCAGAGGGTGGTGTGTGTGGAACTTCACTCAGAGGGTGGTGTGAGTGGATCTTCACTCAGAGGGTGGTGTGAGTGGAACTTCACTCAGAGGGTGGTGTGAGTGGATCTTCACTCAGAGGGTGGTGTGTGTGGAACTTCACTCAGAGGGTGGTGTGTGTGGATCTTCACTCAGAGGGTGGTGTGTGTGGATCTTCACTCAGAGGGTGGTGTGAGTGGATCTTCACTCAGAGGGTGGTGTGAGTGGAACTTCACTCAGAGGGTGGTGTGAATGGATCTTCACTCAGAGGGTGGTGTGAGTGGATCTTCACTCAGAGGGTGGTGTGAGTGGAACTTCACTCAGAGGGTGGTGTGTGTGGATCTTCACTCAGAGGGTGGTGTGAGTGGAACTTCACTCAGAGGGTGGTGTGAGTGGATCTTCACTCAGAGGGTGGTGTGTGTGGAACTTCACTCAGAGGGTGGTGTGTGTGGATCTTCACTCAGAGGCTGGTGTGTGTGGAACTTCACTCAGAGGGTGGTGTGAGTGGAACTTCACTCAGAG
Organism: Hypanus sabinus; assembly: GCF_030144855.1. NCBI lineage: Eukaryota > Metazoa > Chordata > Chondrichthyes > Myliobatiformes > Dasyatidae > Hypanus > Hypanus sabinus. The sequence continues at coordinate 587,295 of NC_082737.1, read as the reverse complement.
GGTGGTGTGAGTGGATCTTCACTCAGAGGGTGGTGTGTGTGGATCTTCACTCAGAGGGTGGTGTGAGTGGAACTTCACTCAGAGGGTGGTGTGTGTGGAACTTCACTCAGAGGGTGGTGTGAGTGGAACTTCACAGAGGGTGGTGTGAGTGGATCTTCACTCAGAGGGTGGTGTGAGTGGAACTTCACTCAGAGGGTGGTGTGTGTGGATCTTCACTCAGAGGGTGGTGTGAGTGGAACTTCACTCAGAGGGAGGTGTGAGTGGAACTTCACTCAGAGGTTGGTGTGAGTGGATCTTCACTCAGAGGGTGGTGTGAGTGGATCTTCACTCAGAGGGTGGTGTGTGTGGATCTTCACAGAGGGTGGTGTGAGTGGATCTTCACTCAGAGGGTGGTGTGAGTGGATCTTCACTCAGAGGGTGGTGTGTGTGGATCTTCACTCAGAGGGTGGTGTGAGTGGATCTTCACTCAGAGGGAGGTGTGTGTGGAACTTCACTCAGAGGGTGGTGTCAGTGGATCTTCACTCAGAGGGTGGTGTGTGTGGATCTTCACTCAGAGGGAGGTGTGTGTGGAACTTCACTCAGAGGGTGGTGTGTGTGGATCTTCACTCAGTGGGTGGTGTGAGTGGAACTTCACTCAGAGGGTGGTGTGAGTGGAACTTCACTCAGAGGGTGGTGTGAGTGGATCTTCACTCAGAGGGTGGTGTGAGTGGATCTTCACTCAGAGGGTGGTGTGTGTGGAACTTCACTCAGAAGGTGGTGTGTGTGGAACTTCACTCAGAAGGTGGTGTGTGTGGATCTTCACTCAGAGGGTGGTGTGAGTGGATCTTCACTCAGAGGGTGGTGTGAGTGGAACTTCACTCAGAGGGTGGTGTGAGTGGAACTTCACTCAGAGGGTGGTGTGAGTGGAACTTCACTCAGAGGGTGGTGTGAGTGGAACTTCACTCAGAGGGTGGTGTGAGTGGATCTTCACTCAGAGGGTGGTGTGTGTGGAACTTCACTCAGAGGGTGGTGTGAGTGGAACTTCACTCAGAGGGTGGTGTGAGTGGAACTTCACTCAGAGGGTGGTGTGAGTGGAACTTCACTCAGAGGGTGGTGTGAGTGGAACTTCACTCAGAGGGTGGTGTGAGTGGAACTTCACTCAGAGGGTGGTGTGAGTGGAACTTCACTCAGAGGGTGGTGTGAGTGGATCTTCACTCAGAGGGAGGTGTGAGTGGATCTTCACTCAGAGGGAGGTGTGTGTGGATCTTCACTCAGAGGGTGGTGTGAGTGGATCTTCACTCAGAGGGTGGTGTGAGTGGATCTTCACTCAGAGGGTGGTGTGTGTGGATCTTCACTCAGAGGGTGGTGTGAGTGGAACTTCACTCAGAGGGTGGTGTGTGTGGAACTTCACTCAGAGGGTGGTGTGTGTGGATCTTCACTCAGAGGGTGGTGTGAGTGGATCTTCACTCAGAGGGTGGTGTGAGTGGATCTTCACTCAGAGGGTGGTGTGAGTGGATCTTCACTCAGAGGGTGGTGTGAGTGGAACTTCACTCAGAGGGTGGTGTGTGTGGATCTTCACTCAGAGGGTGGTGTGTGTGGAACTTCACTCAGAGGGTGGTGTGTGTGGAACTTCACTCAGAGGGTGGTGTGAGTGGAACTTCACTCAGAGGGTGGTGTGAGTGGAACTTCACTCAGAGGGTGGTGTGAGTGGATCTTCACTCAGAGGGTGGTGTGAGTGGATCTTCACTCAGAGGGAGGTGTGTGTGGATCTTCACTCAGAGGGTGGTGTGAGTGGAACTTCACTCAGAGGGTGGTGTGAGTGGAACTTCACTCAGAGGGTGGTGTGAGTGGAACTTCACTCAGAGGGTGGTGTGTGTGGGTCTTCACTCAGAGGGTGGTGTGAGTGGAACTACACTCAGAGGGTGGTGTGTGTGGATCTTCACTCAGAGGGTGGTGTGAGTGGATCTTCACTCAGAGGGTGGTGTGAGTGGAACTTCACTCAGAGGGTGGTGTGAGTGGGTCTTCACTCAGAGGGTGGTGTGAGTGGAACTACACTCAGAGGGTGGTGTGTGTGGATCTTCACTCAGAGGGTGGTGTGAGTGGATCTTCACTCAGAGGGTGGTGTGAGTGGAACTTCACTCAGAGGGTGGTGTGAGTGGAACTTCACTCAGAGGGTGGTGTGACTGGAACTTCACTCAGAGGGTGGTGTGAGTGGATCTTCACTCAGAGGGTGGTGTGACTGGAACTTCACTCAGAGGGTGGTGTGAGTGGATCTTCACTCAGAGGGTGGTGTGAGTGGATCTTCACTCAGAGGGTGGTGTGAGTGGATCTTCACTCAGAGGGTGGTGTGTGTGGATCTTCACTCAGAGGGTGGTGTGTGTGGATCTTCACTCAGAGGGTGGTGTGAGTGGAACTTCACTCAGAGGGTGGTGTGAGTGGATCTTCACTCAGAGGGTGGTGTGAGTGGAACTTCACTCAGAGGGTGGTGTGAGTGGATCTTCACTCAGAGGGTGGTGTGTGTGGATCTTCACTCAGAGGGTGGTGTGTGTGGATCTTCACTCAGAGGGTGGTGTGAGTGGAACTTCACTCAGAGGGTGGTGTGAGTGGATCTTCACTCAGAGGGTGGTGTGAGTGGAACTTCACTCAGAGGGTGGTGTGAGTGGATCTTCACTCAGAGGGTGGTGTGTGTGGATCTTCACTCAGTGGGTGGTGTGAGTGGATCTTCACTCAGAGGGTGGTGTGTGTGGATCTTCACTCAGTGGGTGGTGTGTGTGTATCTTCACTCAGAGGGTGGTGTGAGTGGAACTTCACTCAGAGGGTGGTGTGAGTGGATCTTCACTCAGAGGGTGGTGTGTGTGGATCTTCACTCAGAGGGTGGTGTGAGTGGAACTTCACTCAGAGGGTGGTGTGAGTGGAACTTCACTCAGAGGGTGGTGTGTGTGGATCTTCACTCAGAGGGTGGTGTGAGTGGAACTTCACTCAGAGGGTGGTGTGAGTGGATCTTCACTCAGAGGGTGTTGTGTGTGGAACTTCACTCAGAGGGTGGTGTGTGTGGAACTTCACTCAGAGGGTGGAGTGAGTGCAACCACTCAGAGGGTGGTGTGTGTGGAACTTCACTCAGAGGGTGGTGTGTGTGGATCTTCACTCAGAGGGTGGTGTGTGTGGATCTTCACTCAGAGGGTGGTGTGAGTGGAACTTCACTCAGAGGGTGGTGTGAGTGGAACTTCACTCAGAGGGTGGTGTGAGTGGAACTTCACTCAGAGGGTGGTGTGAGTGGAACTTCACTCAGAGGGTGGTGTGAGTGGATCTTCACTCAGAGGGTGGTGTGTGTGGATCACTCAGAGGGTGGTGTGAGTGGATCTTCACTCAGAGGGTGGTGTGTGTGGATCTTCACTCAGAGGGTGGTGTGAGTGGATCTTCACTCAGAGGGTGGTGTGAGTGGAACTTCACTCAGAGGGTGGTGTGAGTGGAACTTCACTCAGAGGGTGGTGTGAGTGGAACTTCACTCAGAGGGTGGTGTGAGTGGATCTTCACTCAGAGGGTGGTGTGAGTGGATCTTCCCTCAGAGGGTGGTGTGTGTGGATCTTCACTCAGAGGGTGGTGTGAGTGGATCTTCACTCAGAGGGTGGTGTGAGTGGAACTTCACTCAGAGGGTGGTGTGTGTGGATCTTCACTCAGAGGGTGGTGTGAGTGGATCTTCACTCAGAGGGTGTTGTGTGTGGAACTTCACTCAGAGGGTGGTGTGAGTGGAACTTCACTCAGAGGGTGGTGTGTGTGGATCTTCACTCAGAGGGTGGTGTGAGTGGATCTTCACTCAGAGGGTGGTGTGTGTGGATCTTCACTCAGAGGGTGGTGTGAGTGGAACTTCACTCTGAGGGTGGTGTGAGTGGATCTTCACTCAGAGGGAGGTGTGAGTGGATCTTCACTCAGAGGGTGGTGTGTGTGGATCTTCACTCAGAGGGTGGTGTGTGTGGATCTTCACTCAGAGGGTGGTGTGTGTGTATCTTCACTCAGAGGGTGGTGTGAGTGGAACTTCACTCAGAGGGTGGTGTGTGTGGATCTTCACTCAGAGGGTGGTGTGTGTGGATCTTCACTCAGAGGGTGGTGTGAGTGGAACTTCACTCAGAGGGTGGTGTGAGTGGATCACTCAGAGGGTGGTGTGAGTGGATCTTCACTCAGAGGGTGGTGTGTGTGGATCTTCACTCAGAGGGTGGTGTGAGTGGAACTTCACTCTGAGGGTGGTGTGAGTGGATCTTCACTCAGAGGGAGGTGTGAGTGGATCTTCACTCAGAGGGTGGTGTGAGTGGATCTTCACTCAGAGGGTGGTGTGAGTGGATCTTCACTCAGAGGGTGGTGTGAGTGGATCTTCACTCAGAGGGTGGTGTGTGTGGATCTTCACTCAGAGGGTGGTGTGAGTGGATCTTCACTCAGAGGGTGGTGTGTGTGGATCTTCACTCAGAGGGTGGTGTGTGTGGATCTTCACTCAGAGGGTGGTGTGAGTGGATCTTCACTCAGAGGGTGGTGTGTGTGGAACCACTCAGAGGGTGGTGTGAGTGGAACTTCACTCAGAGGGTGGTGTGTGTGGATCTTCACTCAGAGGGTGGTGTGAGTGGAACTTCACTCAGAGGGAGGTGTGAGTGGAACTTCACTCAGAGGGTGGTGTGTGTGGACCTTCACTCAGAGGGTGGTGTGAGTGGAACTTCACTCAGAGGGTGGTGTGAGTGGATCTTCACTCAGAGGGTGGTGTGTGTGGATCTTCACTCAGAGGGTGGTGTGAGTGGATCTTCACTCAGAGGGTGGTGTGAGTGGATCTTCCCTCAGAGGGTGGTGTGTGTGGATCTTCACTCAGAGGGTGGTGTGTGTGGATCTTCACTCAGAGGGTGGTGTGAGTGGATCTTCACTCAGAGGGTGGTGTGAGTGGATCTTCACTCAGAGGGTGGTGTGAGTGGAACTTCACTCAGAGGGTGGTGTGAGTGGAACTTCACTCAGCGGGTGGTGTGTGTGGAACTTCACTCAGAGGGTGGTGTGTGTGGAACTTCACTCAGAGGGTGGTGTGAGTGGAACTTCACTCAGAGGGTGGTGTGAGTGGAACTTCACTCAGAGGGTGGTGTGTGTGGATCTTCACTCAGAGGGTGGTGTGAGTGGATCTTCACTCAGAGGGTGTTGTGTGTGGATCTTCACTCAGAGGGTGGTGTGAGTGGATCTTCACTCAGAGGGTGGTGTGAGTAGATCTTCACTCAGAGGGTGGTGTGTGTGGATCTTCACTCAGAGGGTGGTGTGAGTGGATCTTCACTCAGAGGGTGGTGTGAGTGGATCTTCACTCAGAGGGTGGTGTGAGTGGATCTTCACTCAGAGGGTGGTGTGAGTGGATCTTCACTCAGAGGGTGGTGTGAGTGGATCTTCACTCAGAGGGTGGTGGGTGTGGATCTTCACTCAGAGGGTGGTGTGAGTGGAACTTCACTCAGAGGGTGGTGTGTGTGGATCTTCACTCAGAGGGTGGTGTGAGTGGAACTTCACTCAGAGGGTGGTGTGTGTGGATCTTCACTCAGAGGGTGGTGTGAGTGGAACTTCACTCAGAGGGAGGTGTGAGTGGATCTTCACTCAGAGGGTGGTGTGTGTGGATCTTCACTCAGAGGGTGGTGTGTGTGGATCTTCACTCAGAGGGTGGTGTGAATGGATCTTCACTCAGAAGGTGGTGTGTGTGGAACTTCACTCAGAGGGTGGTGTGAGTGGATCTTCACTCAGAGGGTGGTGTGAGTGGATCTTCACTCAGAGGGTGGTGTGTGTGGATCTTCACTCAGAGGGTGGTGTGAATGGATCTTCACTCAGAAGGTGGTGTGTGTGGAACTTCACTCAGAGGGTGGTGTGTGTGGATCACTCAGAGGGTGGTGTGAGTGGATCTTCACTCAGAGGGTGGTGTGTGTGGATCTTCACTCAGAGGGTGGTGTGTGTGGATCTTCACTCAGAGGGTGGTGTGAGTGGATCTTCACTCAGAGGGTGGTGTGAGTGGATCTTCACTCAGAGGGTGGTGTGAGTGGATCTTCACTCAGAGGGTGGTGTGAGTGGATCTTCACTCAGAAGGTGGTGTGTGTGGATCTTCACTCAGAGGGTGGTGTGAGTGGATCTTCACTCAGAGGGTGGTGTGAGTGGATCACTCAGAGGGTGGTGTGTGTGGATCTTCACTCAGAGGGTGGTGTGAGTGGATCTTCACTCAGAGGGTGGTGTGAGTGGATCACTCAGAGGGTGGTGTGTGTGGATCTTCACTCAGAGGGTGGTGTGAGTGGATCTTCACTCAGAGGGTGGTGTGAGTGGATCACTCAGAGGGTGGTGTGTGTGGATCTTCACTCAGAGGGTGGTGTGAGTGGATCTTCACTCAGAGGGTGGTGTGAGTGGAACTTCACTCAGAGGGTGGTGTGAGTGGATCTTCACTCAGAGGGTGGTGTGAGTGGATCTTCACTCAGAGGGTGGTGTGAGTGGAACTTCACTCAGAGGGTGGTGTGAGTGGAACTTCACTCAGAGGGTGGTGTGAGTGGATCTTCACTCAGCGGGTGGTGTGTGTGGAACTTCACTCAGAGGGAGGTGTGAGTGGAACTTCACTCAGCGGGTGGTGTGTGTGGAACTTCACTCAGAGGGTGGTGTGAGTGGAACTTCACTCAGAGGGTGGTGTGAGTGGAACTTCACTCAGTGGGTGGTGTGAGTGGATCTTCACTCAGAGGGTGGTGTGTGTGGATCTTCACTCAGAGGGTGGTGTGAGTGGAACTTCACTCAGAGGGTGGTGTGTGTGGATCTTCACTCAGAGGGTGGTGTGAGTGGAACTTCACTCAGAGGGTGGTGTGAGTGGAACTTCACTCAGAGGGTGGTGTGAGTGGATCTTCACTCAGAGGGTGGTGTGTGTGGAACTTCACTCAGAGGGTGGTGTGTGTGGATCTTCATTCAGAGGGTGGTGTGTGTGGAACTTCACTCAGAGGGTGGTGTGTGTGGAACTTCACTCAGAGGGTGTTGTGAGTGGAACTACACTCAGAGGGTGGTGTGTGTGGATCTTCACTCAGAGGGTGGTGTGTGTGGAACTTCACTCAGAGGGTGTTGTGAGTGGAACTACACTCAGAGGGTGGTGTGTGTGGATCTTCACTCAGAGGGTGGTGTGTGTGGATCTTCACTCAGAGGGTGGTGTGAGTGGAACTTCACTCAGAGGGTGGTGTGTGTGGATCTTCACTCAGAGGGTGGTGTGTGTGGATCTTCACTCAGAGGGTGGTGTGAGTGGATCTTCACTCAGTGGGTGGTGTGAGTGGATCTTCACTCAGAGGGTGGTGTGTGTGGAACTTCACTCAGAGGGTGGTGTGAGTGGATCTTCACTCAGTGGGTGGTGTGAGTGGATCTTCACTCAGAGGGTGGAGTGTGTGGAACTTCACTCAGAGGGTGGTGTGTGTGGAACTTCACTCAGAGGGTGGTGTGTGTGGATCTTCACTCAGAGGGTGGTGTGAGTGGAACTTCACTCAGAGGGTGGTGTGAGTGGAACTACACTCAGAGGGTGGTGTGTGTGGATCTTCACTCAGAGGGTGGTGTGTGTGGATCTTCACTCAGAGGGTGGTGTGTGTGGATCTTCACTCAGAGGGTGGTGTGAGTGGATCTTCACTCAGAGGGTGGTGTGTGTGGAACCACTCAGAGGGTGGTGTGTGTGGATCTTCACTCAGAGGGTGGTGTGAGTGGATCTTCACTCAGAGGGTGGTGTGAGTGGATCTTCACTCAGAGGGTGGTGTGTGTGGATCTTCACTCAGAGGGTGGTGTGAGTGGAACTTCACTCAGAGGGTGGTGTGAGTGGAACTTCACTCAGAGGGTGGTGTGAGTGGATCTTCAGTCAGAGGGTGGTGTGAGTGGAACTTCACTCAGAGGGAGGTGTGTGTGGAACTTCACTCAGAGGGTGGTGTGAGTGGATCTTCACTCAGAGGGTGGTGTGTGTGGAACCACTCAGAGGGTGGTGTGAGTGGAACTTCACTCAGAGGGTGGTGTGAGTGGATCTTCACTCAGAGGGTGGTGTGAGTTGATCTTCACTCAGAGGGTGGTGTGTGTGGAACTTCACTCAGAGGGTGGTGTGAGTTGATCTTCACTCAGAGGCTGGTGTGTGTGGAACTTCACTCAGAGGGTGGTGTGTGTGGAACTTCACTCAGAGGGTGGTGTGTGTGGAACTTCACTCAGAGGGTGGTGTGTGTGGATCTTCACTCAGAGGGTGGTGTGAGTGGAACTTCACTCAGAGGGTGGTGTGTGTGGAACTTCACTCAGAGGGTGGTGTGTGTGGAACTTCACTCAGAGGGTGGTGTGTGTGGAACTTCACTCAGAGGGTGGTGTGTGTGGAACTTCACTCAGAGGGTGGTGTGTGTGGAACTTCACTCAGAGGGTGGTGTGAGTGGAACTTCACTCAGAGGGAGGTGTGTGTGGAACTTCACTCAGAGGGTGGTGTGTGTGGAACTTCACTCAGAGGGTGGTGTGTGTGGATCTTCACTCAGAGGGTGGTGTGTGTGGAACTTCACTCAGAGGGTGGTGTGAGTGGAACTTCACTCAGAGGGTGGTGTGAGTGGAACTTCACTCAGAGGGTGGTGTGAGTGGATCTTCACTCAGAGGGTGGTATGAATGGATCTTCACTCAGAGGGTGGTGTGAGTGGATCTTCACTCAGAGGGTGGTGTGTGTGGAACTTCACTCAGAGGGTGGTGTGAGTGGATCTTCACTCAGAGGGTGGTGTGTGTGGAACTTCACTCAGAGGGTGGTGTGAGTGGATCTTCACTCAGAGGGTGGTGTGTGTGGAACTTCACTCAGAGGGTGGTGTGTGTGGAACTTCACTCAGAGGGTGGTGTGAGTGGAACTTCACTCAGAGGGTGGTGTGAGTGGATCTTCAGTCAGAGGGTGGTGTGAGTGGAACTTCACTCAGAGGGTGGTGTGAGTGGAACTTCACTCAGAGGGTGGTGTGTGTGGATCTTCACTCAGAGGGTGGTGTGTGTGGAACTTCACTCAGAGGGTGGGGTGAGTGGATCTTCACTCAGAGGGTGGTGTGTGTGGATCTTCACTCAGAGGGTGGTGTGAGTGGATCTTCACTCAGAGGGTGGTGTGAGTGGATCTTCACTCAGAGGGTGGTGTGTGTGGATCTTCACTCAGAGGGTGGTGTGTGTGGAACTTCACTCAGAGGGTGGTGTGTGTGGATCTTCACTCAGAGGGTGGTGTTTGTGGAACTTCACTCAGAGGGTGGTGTGAGTGGATCTTCACTCAGAGGGTGGTGTGAGTGGATCTTCACTCAGAGGGTGGTGTGTGTGGATCTTCACTCAGAGGGTGGTGTGTGTGGAACTTCACTCAGAGGGTGGTGTGAGTGGAACTTCACTCAGAGGGTGGTGTGTGTGGAACTTCACTCAGAGGGTGGTGTGAGTGGAACTTCACTCAGAGGGTGGTGTGAGTGGAACTTCACTCAGAGGGTGGTGTGTGTGGAACTTCACTCAGAGGGTGGTGTGAGTGGAACTTCACTCAGAGGGTGGTGTGTGTGGAACTTCACTCAGAGGGTGGTGTGAGTGGAACTTCACTCAGAGGGTGGTGTGAGTGGATCTTCACTCAGAGGGTGGTGTGTGTGGAACTTCACTCAGAGGGTGGTGTGTGTGGATCTTCACTCAGAGGGTGGTGTGAGTGGATCTTCACTCAGAGGGTGGTGTGTGTGGATCTTCACTCAGAGGGTGGTGTGTGTGGAACTTCACTCAGAGGGTGGTGTGTGTGGAACTTCACTCAGAGGGTGGTGTGAGTGGAACTTCACTCAGAGGGTGGTGTGTGTGGAACTTCACTCAGAGGGTGGTGTGTGTGGATCTTCACTCAGAGGGTGGTGTGTGTGGAACTTCACTCAGAGGGTGGTGTGAGTGGAACTTCACTCAGAGGGTGGTGTGTGTGGAACTTCACTCAGAGGGTGGTGTGTGTGGAACTTCACTCAGAGGGTGTTGTGAGTGGATCTTCACTCAGAGGGTGGAGTGAGTGGAACTTCACTCAGAGGGTGGTGTGTGTGGATCTTCACTCAGAGGGTGGTGTGAGTGGATCTTCACAGAGGGTGGTGTGAGTGGATCTTCACTCAGAGGGTGGTGTGAGTTGATCTTCACTCAGAGGGTGGTGTGTGTGGATCTTCACTCAGAGGGTGGTGTGAGTGGATCTTCACTCAGAGGGTGGTGTGAGTGGATCTTCACTCAGAGGGTGGTGTGAGTGGATCTTCACTCAGAGGGTGGTGTGTGTGGAACCACTCAGAGGGTGGTGTGAGTGGATCTTCACTCAGAGGGTGGTGTGTGTGGATCTTCACTCAGAGGGTGGTGTGTGTGGATCTTCACTCAGAGGGTGGAGTGAGTGGATCTTCAGTCAGAGGGTGGTGTGAGTGGAACTTCACTCAGAGGGTGGTGTGAGTGGAACTTCACTCAGAGGGTGGTGTGAGTGGATCTTCACTCAGAGGGTGGTGTGAGTGGATCTTCAGTCAGAGGGTGGTGTGAGTGGAACTTCACTCAGAGGGTGGTGTGAGTGGAACTTCACTCAGAGGGTGGTGTGAGTGGATCTTCACTCAGAGGGTGGTGTGTGTGGATCTTCACTCAGAGGGTGGTGTGAGTGGAACTTCACTCAGAGGGTGGTGTGAGTGGATCTTCACTCAGAGGGTGGTGTGAGTTGATCTTCACTCAGAGGGTGGTGTGTGTGGAACTTCACTCAGAGGGTGGTGTGAGTTGATCTTCACTCAGAGGCTGGTGTGTGTGGAACTTCACTCAGAGGGTGGTGTGTGTGGAACTTCACTCAGAGGGTGGTGTGTGTGGAACTTCACTCAGAGGGTGGTGTGTGTGGAACTTCACTCAGAGGGTGGTGTGAGTGGAACTTCACTCAGAGGGTGGTGTGTGTGGAACTTCACTCAGAGGGTGGTGTGTGTGGAACTTCACTCAGAGGGTGGTGTGTGTGGAACTTCACTCAGAGGGTGGTGTGTGTGGAACTTCACTCAGAGGGTGGTGTGTGTGGAACTTCACTCAGAGGGTGGTGTGTGTGGAACTTCACTCAGAGGGTGGTGTGTGTGGATCTTCACTCAGAGGGTGGTGTGTGTGGATCTTCACTCAGAGGGTGGTGTGTGTGGAACTTCACTCAGAGGGTGGAGTGAGTGGAACTTCACTCAGAGGGTGGTGTGTGTGGATCTTCACTCAGAGGGTGGTGTGAGTGGATCTTCACTCAGAGGGTCGTGTGAGTGGATCTTCACTCAGAGGGTGGTGTGAGTTGATCTTCACTCAGAGGGTGGTGTGTGTGGATCTTCACTCAGAGGGTGGTGTGAGTGGAACTTCACTCAGAGGGTGGTGTGAGTGGATCTTCACTCAGAGGGTGGTGTGTGTGGATCTTCACTCAGAGGGTGGTGTGAGTGGAACTTCACTCAGAGGGTGGTGTGTGTGGATCTTCACTCAGAGGGTGGTGTGTGTGGATCTTCACTCAGAGGGTGGTGTGAGTGGAACTTCACTCAGAGGGTGGTGTGAGTGGATCTTCACTCAGAGGGTGGTGTGTGTGGATCTTCACTCAGAGGGTGGTGTGAGTGGAACTTCACTCAGAGGGAGGTGTGAGTGGATCTTCACTCAGAGGGTGGTGTGAGTGGATCTTCACTCAGAGGGTGGTGTGAGTGGATCTTCACTTAGAGGGAGGTGTGAGTGGATCTTCACTCAGAGGGTGGTGTGAGTGGATCTTCACTCAGAGGGTGGTGTGAGTGGATCTTCACTCAGAGGGTGGTGTGAGTGGAACTTCACTCAGAGGGTGGTGTGTGTGGATCTTCACAGAGGGAGGTGTGTGTGGAACTTCACTCAGAGGGTGGTGTGTGTGGAACTTCACTCAGAGGGTGGTGTGTGTGTATCTTCACTCAGAGGGTGGTGTGTGTCGATCTTCACTCAGAGGGTGTTGTGAGTGGATCTTCACTCAGAGGGTGGTGTGAGTGGATCTTCACTCAGAGGGTGGTGTGAGTGGAACTTCACTCAGAGGGTGGTGTGAGTGGATCTTCACTCAGAGGGTGGTGTGAGTGGATCTTCACTCAGAGGGTGGTGTGAGTGGATCTTCACTCAGAGGGTGGTGTGAGTGGATCTTCACTCAGAGGGTGGTGTGTGTGGAACTTCACTCAGAGGGTGGTGTGTGTGGATCTTCACTCAGAGTGTGGTGTGAGTGGAACTTCACTCAGAGGGTGGTGTGTGTGGAACTTCACTCAGAAGGTGGTGTGAGTGGATCTTCAGTCAGAAGGTGGTGTGAGTGGATCTTCACTCAGAGGGTGGTGTGTGTGGAACTTCACTCAGAGGGGTTTTCACATCATCGACACAGGTCACATTTGGTGAAAGTTGAGATTTCTTTTGTCACCTGTAACACTCTAATTCCTATAAATGTTCCATGGAGAACATTCTGACTCACCATCTGGTATTGGGGTGGAAAGGGGCCATTGCACAAGATCAAACTTTGTTGCAGAAACTGATAAAATTAGTCTTCTCCATCAAGGGTACCAGTCTCTATAGTCTCCAAGACATCTTCATGAAGCAGTGCCTTTGGAAAGCAGTGTCCATCATTGTGGATCCTCACCACCCCGAAGGTGCCCTCTTCTCGTGGTTACTGTAGGGAAGGAGGTGCCCTGAAGGCACTCACTCAGTGATTCGGGAACAGCTGCTTCCCCTAAATGACATGATTCCTAACTGGACAGTGAACCCATCAACAGTAACTCACTACTTTTTAATCTCTGTATTTTTTGCATTACTTATTTTACATTAATTATTTAATAGACATCTATGTAATTAATGTCAGTTTTTCCCCTTACATCTATTTAATGATTAATATCCCATTAATGTGGTCACCCATTTCTTATCCCTTAGTTCCACCCTTATAGCTTCAGTAGTCGAGCTCTCCGGCCTGTCCTGTTGGAACACTGCTGTGACAATTTCCCTGACTAGTAATGTCACCTCTCCCCCTTTAATACCCCTGGTCGGTCGTGTCTGAAACAATGGATCCCCACAACATTGAGCAGCCAGTCCTGATCCTCCCGCAACCAAGTCTCACTAATGCTACAGTGTCATAATTCCACGTGCTGATCCATGCCCTGAGCTCATCTGCCTCTCCTATAATACTGATTGCATTGAAATATACACAACATTAGTCCCACCGTGCTCAACCTTCAGTTCCACACCTCCACAGTAGTTTAGCCAAGGGTGAGATGCCAGAGGACTGGAGGATAGCTGATGATCTATTGTTCAAGGAAAACTCTAAGAACAATCCAGGTAAATTACAGACTGGTGAGCCTGACATCAGTAGGAGCTGACATTGGCTCAGCGTGAGAGGACAGAGAGTCGTGGAAGCTGGTTGTCTCTCTACTAGAGGCCTGTGACTCATGGTGTCCACAGGGATCAGTGCTGGGCCAGTTGTTTGTCATCTGTATCAACGATCTGCATGATAATGTGGTAAACTGGATCAGCAACATTGCTGCTGACTTCAGGATTGTGTGTGTAATGGACAGCGAGGAAGCTATCAATGCTTGCAGTGGGATCTAGACCAGCTGAGAAAAGGGGCTGAGAAAGGGCAGATAGAATTTATTGCAGATGGGGGTGAGATGTTGAATTTGGGAGGACAAACCAGGATGAGACTCATAGTGAATGTTAGGGCTCTGAGGTGTACGGTAGAACCACGGGACCTGGAAATACAGATCCACATTTGCTTGAAAGCAGCGTCACAGGTAGATACAGTTGTAAAGAGAGCTTTACAACTGGCCTGCATAAATCAGGCATTGAGGAAGGAGTTGGGATGTTATGTTGAAGTTGTAAAAGATGTTCGTGAAGCTGATTTCAAAGTAATGTGTGCAGTTCTGGTCACCTACCGGTAGGAAAGATATGAATAAACTTGAAAGAATGCAGAGACAATTTACAAGGATGTGCTGGGACTTGAGGATCAGAGTTACAGGGACAGCTTGAATCCATTAAGAATTTATTCACTGGCGTACTTAGTGGGAACGATGAAATATTTTAGAGGAATCTGAGGGAGAACTTCACTCAGAGGGTGGTGTGAGTGGAACGAACTGCCAATGGAATTGTAACATGTAGGAAAAGTTTGGATAGGTGGATGAGATGAGAGAGGTCTGGAGGGCTACAGTCTGGGTGCAGAGAGATGGACCCGAGGCAGAGGAGCAGGCTAGCGTGGACTAAATGGGCTGAAGTTCTTGTTTCTATGCTCATGACTCTATGACCAACAACCCCCCCATAAGATAAATGTCAATGTGCCATTTGCATGCCTAACTACTGCCGCCCCTTCCTGCAGTCTGAGATAAACACCCCACAGTGGACCAGTGTGACTACACACTCGCATCTGTGTATAAACATCTTTACATCTTTCATAAAATTCTCTCTAAATTCCTTCTCCATTACCGACCCTGTCCATGATTCACTTCTCGTTACTGACCCTTTGCCAACCTGACCGGGGGTTTATCCTGTGTCCACTCCCCCTCTAATGTCTGCTGTCCATTACAGACGATCTACACCTTCCACTCCACAACACTGACCCATTATAAACCTGGCAACAGTAATCCTGTGACTATTTCCTCTCCAGCACCTGTGTCCATTCCTGTTCCTCTGCTCAATACTAACCCATCACTGAAACTGTGGTTGTTGAGGAAGTAGGTTCTTCATTTCAGAGCCTCAGGATACGTGATGTTTGTTTGCTTTGCATACTTCTCAAAACATACATCAACTGTTCCACCGCCCATCTCTGGCTTCATCGCTGCGTCTGACACCACTCACAGCAGAGAGTCAGGAGGTTGTAGGTGGTCACATCTCCCTCCAGTTCACACAGCAACACTTCATCGGGAGTCACACGTGAGTTGACATCACCCAAAACTGATCGAATCTGGAAATTTGTCTAGGGCTCTGTGTATGAATATGTGGGTGAGAGAGAGAGAGAATAACTGAAGGTAGGTGGAATCCTCTGTCTCATCCATCTGTGAGGTTTCCGGAAGAGTTTTGTCACCTCTGTCTCGTGTCTCAGTCACAGAGATTTCACTGTATGTGGGGTCCCAGAGAGAGACAGAGGAAGATCTCACCTCCTTTTGTGGGGACTTGGTGAAGGCAGAAGGAGATCCCACCTCTGTCGGTGGGGTTTCTGTGAGATAGTGACGCATCTATCCCATTATAGATGGATATCCCTTTCAATCCTCAGTTCCCATCCCCATTTACACCTTGTCCTCAGCCCCAGTGTGTCACCTCTCACAGAGTTAATTCCAGTCTTTCATTTCCAGAATGTCACCGGCTGAACTGAGGGTTGTGCTGCTGATCCTGGGTTTTCTGGGTGAGTAATGTCTTGTAGGGACAAACTGCGTGCTGTGTACAGTAAGAGGAAGTAGGAGTTATTTATTGTTTCTGTAGATGAGCAGAGACAGCCTGTATTTAATGGGGGGGGGGAAGTACTGAAGGGACCTCAGGAATATTATGAATCCAATTTGACACCGGGACACACGGCATTAGAGCTGGTGATCAGAAACGTCCAGATACCTGGTTTGGTGAAACAACAGTAGGGAGTGGAGGGAGATGGGGAGGCAGAGAGGTTTCAGCAGAGAATTTCAGGCTTGAAGACTGAGGAGAAGGCACGGCTGGAAATGCAGTGATTACACTCTGAGAGGCTGGGACTGGAGGGAGTGTTGAGAGGCAGGAGGAGATTACACTGGGAGGAAGTGGTGAGGCTATGTTGGGATGTGAAAGCAAAGTTGGGTTGTATGTTACATAACCAGATTAGTGATCACAGGGATGGTGGGAGAAGGGGCCTCTGGGCAATTTCAGGCATAACTGGCAAAGTTTATGGAGAGCAGAGGGCAGGAGTGGGAGGTGGCTGAAGGTGTGAATGAGATGCGGACTGAGACAGGGTGGAGGTGGGTGACATTACAGAGGTGAGCATCACAGTTGGGCATCGATTTCTCCTTCCAGTAATTTTATTTCCCTTCCCCTTCACTCTTCTACGATTCCCCAATCTGGTCTCTTACCACATTGCCTCATCTGCCTATCACCACCCCTGCTGCCTCTCCTCCTCCAGTTTCTCCCATGGTTCACTCTCCTTTTGGAGTGATAGAACACTACAGCATTGAAACAGGCTCTTTGGCCCATCTAGTCCATGATGAACTAAAATTCTGCATCGTCCATCTTGTATCAGATTCCTTATTTTCCAGTATCTGGGGAGTGTTGTACGATAGATGGTCAAGATGGTGTCTGGGGAGTGTTGTACAATACATAGTCAAGATGGTGTCTGGGGAGTGTTGTACAATACATAGTCAAGATGGTGTCTGGGGAGGGTTGTACAATAGATGGTCAAGATGGTGTCTGGGGAGTGTTGTACAATAGATGGTCAAGATGGTGTCTGGGGAGTGTTGTACAATAGATGGTCAAGATGGTGTCTGGGGAGTGTTGTGCAATCGATGGTCAAGATGATGTCTGGGGAGTGCTGTACAATCGATGGTCAAGATGGTGTCTGGGGAATGTTTTACAATCGATGGTCAAGATGGTGTCTGGGGAGTGTTGTACAATACATAGTCAAGATGGTGTCTGGGGAGTGTTGTACAATAGATGGTCAAGATGATGTCTGGGGAGTGTTGTACAATACATAGTCAAGATGGTGTCTGGGGAGTGTAGTACAATAGATGGTCAAGATGGTGTCTGGGGAGTGTTGTACAATACATAGTCAAGATGGTGTCTGGGGAGTGTTGTACAATAGATAGTCAAGATGGTGTCTGGGGAGTGTTGTACAATAGATGGTCAAGATGGTGTCTGGAGAGTTTTGTGCAATCGATGGTCAAGATGGTGTCTGGGGACTGTTGTACAATAGATGGTCAAGATGGTGTCTGGGGAGTGTTGTACAATAGATGGTCAAGATGGTGTCTGGGGAGTGTTGTACAATAGATAGTCAAGATGGTGTCTGGGGAGTGTTGTACAATAGATGGTCAAGGTGTCTGGAGAGTTTTGTGCAATCGATGGTCAAGATGGTGTCTGGGGACTGTTGTACAATAGATGGTCAAGATGGTGTCTGGGGAGTGTTGTACAATAGATGGTCAAGATGGTGTCTGGGGAGTGTTATACAATAGATGGTCAAGATGGTGTCTGGGGAGTGTTGTACAATAGATGGTCAAGATGGTGTCTGGGGAGTGTTATACAATAGATGGTCAAGATGATGTCTGGGGAGTGTTGTACAATACATAGTCAAGATGGTGTCTGGGGAGTGTTGTACAATACATAGTCAAGATAGTGTCTGGGGAGTGTTGTACAATAGATGGTCAAGATGGTGTCTGGGGAGTGTTATACAATAGATGGTCAAGATGGTGTCTGGGGAGTGTTGTACAATAGATGGTCAAGATGGTGTCTGGGGAGTGTTATACAATAGATGGTCAAGATGATGTCTGGGGAGTGTTGTACAATACATAGTCAAGATGGTGTCTGGGGAGTGTTGTACAATACATAGTCAAGATAGTGTCTGGGGAGTGTTGTACAATAGATGGTCAAGATGGTGTCTGGGGTATGTTGTACAATCGATGGTCAAGATGATGTCTGGGGACTGTTGTACAATAGATGGTCAAGATGGTGTCTGGAGAGTGTTGTACAATACATAGTCAAAATGGTGTCTGGGGAGTGTTGTACAATAGATGGTCAAGATGGTGTCTGGGGAGTGTTGTACAATAGATGGTCAAGATGGTGTCTGGGGAGTGTTATACAATAGATGGTCAAGATGATGTCTGGGGAGTGTTGTACAATACATAGTCAAGATGGTGTCTGGGGAGTGTTGTACAATCGATGGTCAGGATGGTGTCTGGGGAGTGTTGTACAATAGATGGTCAAGATGGTGTCTGGGGAGTGTTCTACAATAGATGGTCAAGATGATGTCTGGGGAGTGTTGTACAATAGATGGTCAAGATGGTGTCTGGGGAGTGTTGTACAATAGATGGTCAAGATGGTGTCTGGGGAGTGTTATACAATAGATGGTCAAGATGATGTCTGGGGAGTGTTGTACAATACATAGTCAAGATGGTGTCTGGGGAGTGTTGTACAATAGATGGTCAAGATGGTGTCTGGGGAGTGTTGTACAATGGATGGTCAAGATGGTGTCTGGGGAGTTTTGTACAATAGGTGGTCCCTTTCATCCTGGAAATATTAGCCACTTCCATCCAAGGAAAAAAAATTGTTGTTCCATGCACCCACCACTCTCTGTGTGTAAGAAAAATGGAGAAAAATGTTAGCTTTGAAAATTTGAATTTGAAAATTAAAAGTATTAGCCACATCCATCCTGGGGGAGAAATAGCTGGTTGTCCATTCGATCCATTCCTCTTCCCATCCTTCACACGTTTATCGTCCCCTCTCATCCTTCTTCACTCAGTCCATTCCTCTTCCCATCCTTCACACCTCCATCAAGTCCCCTCTCAGCTTCACTCCAGTAATTAAAGCCTGAGCACACTCTCGAAAGCTTCCTCATCCTTCCCATAATGAGGTGAGCAGAACCACCCAACCCAGTCTGCCCTGACACACATGGGGAGCACCGAAACATTGTAAAGGCCACGGTGGAGAGAAGGGAATGGGGAAGAGTGAAGGAGAATGGAGGGGTAGGACTGGAAAGACTAGGGTGGAGTGAAGACCATGGGGAGAGGAAGGAGGGTGGGGAGAAGGCATCAGGGGAAGGGAAAGTGCAGGGAGACTGGGGGATGGGATCAAGGTCTGGGGTGTGGGGTGAAGCGAGATTACTGGAGGTGGGGGGAGGTATGCTGAGACAGAGCCATGAAGGGGGTGGCAGTGATAGGGACATTTCTAGAAGTTTCCCTCAAAGCCACACACTCCCATGCCTTGGAAATACATTGCTGCTCCTTCAGTGTCACTGGGTCAAAACCCTGGAACTCAGGAACATCATTGTGGGTGCCCCACACATTAAGGATCACAGTACCACCACCACCACTTTCTCAAGAGCAACTCTAGTGGGGCAGTTAAACAGTAAATAATAAATAAATTGTTACCCAGGGCTTTCTGAGGGTGGAAATGTAGATGGGGGTTGTGGTTGGCAGAGAAAGAGGATGGGGAACGTGAGCTGTACATTGACACTAAACATCGTTCTGTCCCTCAGTCACAGACTCCAAACTCGGTGATCCGTGTGTAACCCACAGCGTCCTGGATCAGCCCTGGAGGAGCACGAATTGTTCCAACACTGAGTGTACTGGTGGACAATGGATGAGTGATGGAAATCTTACAGTCGGATGGTACAGATTTAACAGGTAAAGTGAGGAATCACTAAGAAACTGGACACAGAAGGGGAATGTAAACAGGGGAACAAGGGCTGTGTGAATGAGAAATGCAGGGAGACCGGGATCATCAGTGACTACACTGAGATGGGGAGTAAATACAGGGAGAGGGGAGATCCCACATTCTCGGGGTAGAGACAAGGGGGAGGTACAACAGAGAAGGAATTCCCAGGATTCAGGGGGTTCTATTGACCAGAGACAGGGTACGGACAGGGTGAGTGTAATTTCCCATGTCTCTCTGAGTGAATAAACTCCCTCAGATCAGGGACTGACTCTCTGATTGTTGTTTCAGTTCTGGAGGATGGAAGATTCCGGAGACGGTCGTTCCACAGGGTCGCTGCTCCGGGGAGACCCCAGGCTGGTTAAATGGTAGGGTCAGAGTTTACATCAGTGGGGCTCGGTCATTTTTGATGAGAGTCAAACTTACAACACAGATCTCTTCAGAGGTCCGTGAACATTGACACAGGATCTCTACACAGGATCTTAGCATGGACACAGAACCCCATCTCCCTGAGAGGTCTCCCCACGGTCACTCAGTCCGCTCTACGGTCCTGTATCGTCATGGAGTCTGGTGGAGGAGTGACAACTTCCTGGAGTTGGGTTACAGAACTGATCTGCCCACTGACCTCATTCTGGATATGACCCGGAGGAGTTTCAACAACCCCAGACTCATTTCAGTGGTGGGGCAATCTCCAGGGAGTTGGAGGAGTCTGCAGACATCATCATTCACCAAATAGTGGGATACATTAATGGTTGCTATGGTAACATAGTGGTTAGCGCGTCACTATTACAGCTCGGGGCATGGAGTTCAATTCCAGTGTCATCTGTAAGGAGTCTCTGTCCGTCCTCCCCATGGAATGAATGGGTTTTCCCCAGGTTCTCCGGTTTCCTCCAACAGTCCAAAAATGTGCTGGGTAGGTAAATGGGTCATTGTTAACTGCCCCATAGTTAGGTTAGGGCTAAATGGGGTTATTGAGGATTGCTGAGTTGGTGTGCCTGAAAGGCCAGAAGCCCCAACTCCATACACTTCAAATGTGGAGAAAATGTAAGGAAACAGGAATAATCCTGGAAACTACAGTGTGGAACGAGCTGCCTGAGCAAGTGGTGGATGCCATTTCGATTTCAATGTTTAAGAGAAGTTTGGTTGGTACATGGATGGGAGAGATGGACGCCTGTGATCCGGGTGCAGTTTAAATGGTTCAGCATGGACTGGATGGGCCGAAGGGCCTGTTTCTGTGCTGTAGCTTTCTGTGACTCTCTGACCAGTAAGTCTCACGTCAGTGGTAGGGAAGGCAGTGGAGAGGATTCTTATGGATGGGACTTCTGAGCATTGGGAAGACCGTGGGTGAATGAGGGATGGTCAGCATCTCTTTCTGCAGGGCAGGTCATGACTTCTGGACTCGTTTTGAGTTTGTTGAGGAGTTGACGGAGGTGGTTGATGAAGGTAGAGCTGTGGATGTTGTCTTCATGGATTTTAGACCAGATGTTAGCAGAATTAGGCCATTCAGCCCATTGAGTCTGCAACACCATTCCATCATGGCTGATTTTCTATCCCTCCAGTCCTATTCTCATGCCTAACCTTTGACACCATCACAAGTCAAAATACCCCTCAACCTCTGCTTTACATTTATAAATGATGTGAACTCCACAGCCATTTGTGGCAATGAATTCCTCAGATTCACCACCTTCTGGCTGAAGAAATTCTCCCTCATCTCTCTTCTAAAGGGTTCTTGTGTCCTGCGGCTGTGCCATCTGGTCCCAGACTCCTCCACTATAGGAAACATCCTCTCCACGTCCACTCTATCCAGGCCTTTCAATATTCGATAGGTTTCAGTGAGATCCGCCAGACGTTTGACAAGGTCCCTCATGGGGGGCTCATTCAGAAGATGATGGTGCTGCTGCGGGGAGGGTGGGATGGAGAGGGAGAGGGCAGCAGCTCAGTGCTGACTGAGGCCGGACCAGACCGTGGATTGTGAACCACTGATTTACAGTGGGTCCTGATTCACATTCCCCGCTGTACTGTGGGACCGGGTACATTTTACAGTGTTTATAAATCTCATTCCAGGTTCCCATCCCAACGTGGGAGAGAGGGAGGTGACCAGGACCGTCTGTTTCACCTGGGATAACAACACCTGTTACCAGAGCCGGGGGATCAATGTGAAAAACTGCTCCGGTTACTTTGTGTATTGGCTGTGGCCGACATCCTGGAGTAATTACGCTGTGTATTGTACAGGTCGGTCACCGTTCCCCAGTGACACTGCAGTGTGGTAGTTGTGGGGAAATTCTGGGATGTCCTGAGTCACCAACACACACCACAGGCTGAGTTTTCCAGTCGGCTGCCCTGCCCGTGGTCTGTGATCACCTTTCCCGTATCCCCCTTCACACCGGGGTCAGAATGAAACTGCCCAGTCTGACCTGTGACAGAGATCATAGAACACAGAACAGTACAGCACAGCACAGGCCCTTCGGCCCACAATGCTGTGCAGACCTACTCTGTGATCAATCTAACCCTTCCCTCCGACATAATCCTCCATGTTTCTGTCATCCATGTGTCTATGAGTTTGTTAAATGCCCCTAATGTATCTGTCTGTCCACACACCCACCCCTCTCTGTGTAAAGAACTGTACCTCTGACATTCACCCTATACTTTCCTCCAGTCACTTTAAAATTACACCCCCTGGTATTAGCCACTTCCTCCCTGGGGAAAAGTCTGGCTGTCTACTTGATCTGTGCCTCTTACCATCTTGTACACCTCCATCAATCACCTCTCATTCTGCTTCACTCCAAAGAGAAAAGCCCTCACTCACTCAACCTCTCCCCACAAGACCTGCTCTGTAATCCAGACATCATCCTGGTAAATCTATTCTAAAGCTTCCACATCATTCCTACAATGAGGTAAACTGAGGTCCACACCCCCCCCCCCCCCCGGGCTGCCCAGTCACACATAGGGACCATGCGAAGATTGTCAGGGGGAGAAGGGAGGGGGCATTGAGGAGAAGGGAGGTGCAGGATGGGAATGATTGGGGTGAAGTGTGAAGTGGCAAGAAAAAAGGAAAGTGAGGAGGAGGGAGGAGGAATGAGGACAATAGAGGAGGTTTGTAGGTGGGGTACGAGATGGGGACTGGAGGGAAGAGGGGTGCTGAGAGGGGGCTGTAGACAGTTGTGGGAGTGGAGGAGGGAGAGACAATGGATGCTGGACTGTCCACAGCTCAGGAATTGGTGGGGGGCGGGGGGGGGGGATCATCGAAGGGAATTCTGATCCCAGTGGTCAGTCCCAGAATTTCATCCCAACTCCAAATGGTGAGAGTCACCCATAGTGATGATGAAGATTTTGGAGGAGAATCAGTGGTTGGAGAGAGGGACTATGTTTTAGTGATTTTCTTTCTCCCACATCTCTGTTCCTTTATCGGAGAATTGGAGACTTCTCGTAGGGAACAGGTCAAAGGGTCATCGAATGAAGGGGCCACCCAGGAACTGCCCTCTGTTCCATCGGGAGACGCATCCTCAGGTAGAAAAGCATGTGACTGGGTGGGTGGGGGGTTCATTCCACAACTCTGTGGCCGACAGGCTCTCGTGAGCTGATTCAGTGGTTACGTGTTTCTCAGTGGGATGTGAACGATGGAGTCCGTTCTATCCCTACTGACAATCTCAGGAGTACATGTGCTCTCCAGAAAGGGTGTTTCACTCTTCCAGAATGACCTGCCTTGGATGGCGGTTGGTCTGGAAGAACATAAGGACATAAGAAATAGGCGCAGGAGTAAGCCATCTGGCCCATCGAGCTTGCCCCGCCATTCAAAAAGATCATGGCTGATCTGTCTGTAAACTCAATTCCATCTACCTGCGTTTTTACCATAACCCTTAATTCCCCCACTATGTAAAAATCTATCTAACTGTATCTTAAATATATTTAGTGAAGAAGTCTCAACTGCTTCCCTGGGCAGAGAATTCCACAGATTCACCACTCTTTGGGGAAAAACAGTTTCTCCTCATCTCCGTCCTAAATCTTCTCCCCTGAATCTTGTGGCAATGTCCTCTAGTTCTAATCTCACCTACCAATGGAAACAACTTTCCTACTTCAATCTTAATTATCCCTTTCAAAATTTTGTATGTTCCTATCAGATCACCTCTCATTCTTCTGAATTCCAGAGAGTAAAATCCCAAGTGACTCAATCTCTCCTCATAGGTTAACCCCTTCATCCCTGGAGTCAACCTGGTGAACCGCCACTGCACTGCCTCCAAAGCCAGTATATCCTTCCTCAAGTATGGAGACCAGAACTGCACACAGCATTCCGGGTGCGGCCTCACCAGTACCCTGTATAGTTGCAGCATGACCTCCCTGCTCTTGAATTCAATCCCTCTAGGAAAGAAGGCCAACGGAACGTTGGCCTTCTTAATAACCTGTTATACCAACTTCTTGCGATTCATGAACAAGCAGTCCCAAGTCCCTCTGCACAACAGCATACACCATTTAAACCATACACCATTTATATCATACACCATCTGCTCTTCTATTATTCCTTCCAAAGTGGATGATCTCAAGGTAGTATTCCATCTGCCAGACCTTGGCCCACTCACTTAACCTATCTATATCCCTCTGCAGACTCTCCACATCCTCTCTGTGCAATTTGCTTTTCCACTCAGTTTAGTGTCATCAGCAAATTTTGCTACGCTACACTCAGTCCTGTCTTCCAAATCATCAATGTAAATGGTAAACAGCTGCAGGCCCAGCACTGACCACTCAGGCACCCCACTCACCACTGACAGCCAACTGGAGAAACACACATTTATACCAACTCTCTGCCTTCTATTGGTTAACCAATCCACTATCCATGCCAATACACTTCCTCCAACTCCATGCAACCATATCTCATGTCTTTTGTGCAGCACCTTATCAAACGCCTTCTGGAAATCCAAGTACACGACTGCCACCTGCTCCCCTCTATCCACTGCACTCATTATGTCCTCAAAGAATTGCAGTAAGTTTGTCAAACAGGACCTGCCCTTTCTGAATCCATGCTGCATCTGTCAAATGGAACCCTTCCTTTCTAAATGTTTTGCTCTTCCTTCCTTAATGACAGCTTCAAGCATTTTCCCGACTACAGATGTCAAGCTAACTGGCCTATAGTTGCCCATCATTTGCCTACATCCTTTTTTAAAAAGTGGCGTGAAATTTGCTGTCTTTCAATCCGCCGGGACCTGCCCAGAGTCTAGACACTTTTGGTAAGTGATTACCAACACATCTACTAATACCTCCGCCAATTCCCTCAGCACCCTGGGATGCATCCCATTAGAGTCAGGGGTCTTATCAACCTTCAGGCCCTTTAGTTTTCTCATCACTATCTCTTTAGTAACAGTGATATTATCTCCCATTTCATCCATAACATCATTCTTTGGCATAATGGATGTGTCCTCCACCTTGAAGACCAACACAAAATTGTCGTTCAATACCTTAGTCATTTCCTTATCACTCAATATCAATTTCCCCTTCTCGTCTTCCAAGGGACCTACGTTCACTTTAGCCAACCTCATCCGCTTTATATATTTATAAAAACTTTTGCTATCTGTTTTTATATTTCATGTTAATTCACTTTGATACTCTATCTTTCCTTTCCTTATTTCTCGATTAGTTGTTCTTTGTTGCTTTTTAAATTTTCCAATCCTCCAGTCTCCCACTACACTTTGAGACTTCGTACAAATGAGCTTTTAATTTGATACTATTTTTTATTTCCTTAGTTATCCAAGGCTGGCTGTCCTCACACTTCTGGTCCTTAATTTTGATTGGAATATACTTTTGCTGAGCACTGTGAAAAATCTCTTTGAAAGTATTCCACTGTTCCTCAACTGTCCTACCAAATAGCCTGTGCTCCCAATCCACATTAGCCAACTCCTCCCTCACCCTGTCATAGTCTCCCTTCTTCAAGCATAATACACCAGTTTTAGATCTATTTCATCCTTCATGCGAAATTCAATCATACTATGATCACTCTTTCCAAGAGGATCCCTGACTACAAGATCGTTAATCTTACCTGTCTCATTGTAGAGGACTAGATCTAAGATAGCATTTTCGCTTGTAGTTCACTAACATGCTTCTCAAGAAAGCCATCATGGACGCATTCTATGAAACCCTCCTCAAGATTTCCTTGACCAATCTGATTCACCCAATCTAAAGTTAAAATTCCCCAAGAAATGTGGAGACAGTTGTGCGGAAATGAGTGGAGGCCTGTGACTAGTGGTGTGCCACAGGGATCAGCACCTTGCTCCATTGCTATTTGTCATCCATATCAATGATCTGGATGATTATGTGGTAAATTGGATCATCAAATTTGCTGATGATACAAAGTTTGGAGGTGTAGTGGACAGTGAGGAAGGTTTTCAAAGCTTGCAGAGGGACTTAGACCAGCTGGAAAACCATATAACAATCACAGCATGGAAACAGGCCATCTCGGCCCTCCTAGTCCATGCCGAACTCTTAATCTCACCTAGTCCCACCTACCCGCACTCAGCCCATAACCCTCCACTCCTTTCCTATCCATATACCTATCCAATTTTACCTTAAATGACACAACTGAACTGGCCTCTACTACTTCTACAGGAATCTCATTCCACACAGTGGGAAAATGGGCTGAAAAATGGCAGATGGAGTTTAATACAAACAAATGTGAGGTATTGCTGTTTGGAAGGACAAACCAAGGTAGAACATACAAGGTAAATGGTAGGACACTGAGGAATGTAGTAGAACAGAGGGATCTGGGAATACAGATATAAAATTCCCTAAAAGTGGTGTCACAGATAGATAGGGTTGTAACGAGAGCTTTTGGTACAATGGCCTTTATAAATCAAAGTATTGAGTATAAGACAAACACGAGGAAATCTGCAGATGCTGGAAATTCAAGCAACACACACAAAATGCTGGTGGAATGCAGCAGGCCAGGCAGTATGGTGAGGTTGTGTAAGGCATTGGTGAGGCTGAATTTGGAGTATTGTGTGCAGTTTTGGTCACTAAATTACAGGAAGGATATTAATAAGATTGAAAGAGTGCAGAGAAGGTTTACAAGGATGTTGCTGGGTCTTGAGAAACTGAGTTACAGAGAAAGGTTGAATAGGTTAGGACTTTATTCCATGGAGCATAGAAGGATGAGGGGAGACTTGATAGAGGTATATAAAATTATGATGGGTATTGATAGAGTGAATGCAAGCAGCCTTTTTCCACTGAGGCTAGGGGAGAAAAAAACAGAGGACATGGGTTAAGGGTGAAGGTGGAAAAGTTTAAAGAGAATATGCGGGGGGGGGGGGGATTTCTTCAGACAGAGTGGTGAGAGTGTGGAATGAGCTGCCAAATGAAGTGGTAAATGCGGGCTCACTTTTAACATTTAAGAAAAACTTGGACAGGTACATGGATGAGAGGTGTATGGAGGGATATGGTCCAGGTGCAGGTCAGTTAGACGAGGCACAAAAATGGTTCGGCACAGCCAAGAAGGGCCAAAAGGCCTGTTTCTGTGCTGTAATGTTCTATGGTTCTATTGCTCAGTGAACAGAGCAGGGGAGCTGAGTCCTGTTGCTCAGGGTGGAGGAAATGGAGGGCTGGGTGAAGTTTGGAGTGACGTTCAGGCAGGATATTTTCTCTATTTGTATAATTGTTACCACCGCTGTCTGTCAGGAGATTGTACATTCTCCCTGTGACTGTGTTGGTTTCCTCCCACATTACAAAGACGTCTGGGTTAGTAGGTTAATTGGTCACATGGGTGGTGTGGGATCATTGGGCTGGTTACTGTGCTCTATCTCTAAATAACTGATGGCCCAGTCCATCGCGGATAAAGCCATCCCCACCATTGAGCATATCGACATGGATTCGGAAAGAGAAGGCAGCGGGAGAGCACCTAAGGATTTCCAGTGAGAAGACATATTGAGTTCTCGGGGGAAGAGGGAGGCCAGACTGCGCAGGCAGGTGACGTCAGCCAGTTGAGCGCGAACAGTTTATAAAGAAGGCAGCCTTATCTAGCGGGCAGCGGAGTGAAAGGGCATTGGCTCCATGGTCTTCGGTGGTAATGGGACGAGGTGAGGCAGTTATTAATTGCTAAAGGGTGTAGTATGTGTGAGGCCAGTTTTCTGTGGTCGGTGTCAGATGTAGGAGGTCCTGGAGTCTCCCAGCATCATGGACGGCCACATTTGCACCCGGTGCATCAAGATGCAACTCCTAAGGGACTGTGTTAGGCAACTGGAGCTGCAGCTCGATGACCTTCGTCTGTCAAGGAGAGTGAGGAGGTGATAGGGAGGAGTTACCGGCAGGTGGTCACTGTGGGGCCATGGGGAACAGAGAAATGGGTCACAGTCAGGAGAGGGAAGGGAAGGAGTTAGGTACTAGAGAGTAGCCCTGTGGCTGTACCCCTTGACAATAAGTACTCCTATTTGAGTACTGTTGTGGGGGGACAGCCTACCTGGGGGAAGCAACAGTGGCCATGCCTCTGGCACAGAGTCTGGCCCTGTGGCACAGATGGGTAGGGAAAAGAAGAGGAAGGCAGTAGTGATAGGGGACTCTATAGTCAGGGGGTCTGATAGGTGATTCTCTGGATGCAGGAAAGAAACTCGGATGGTAGTTTGCCTCCCAGGTGCCAGGGTCCGGGATATTTCTGATTGCGTCCAAGATATGCTCCGGTGGGAGGGTGAACAGCCAGAGGTCATGGTACATATGGTACCAATGACATAGGTAGGAAAAGGGAAGAGGTCCTGAAAGAAGACTACAGGGAGTTAGGAAGGAAGTTGAAAAGCAGGACCTCAAAGGTAGTAATCTCGGGATTAATGCCTGTGCCTCGTGACAGTGAGAATAGGAATAGAATGAGGTGGAGGATAAATGCATGGCTGAGGGAATGGAGCAGGGAGCAGGGATTCAGATTTCTGGATCATTGTGACCTCTTTTGAGGAGGGTGTGACCTGTACAAAAAGGATAGGTTGCAGTTGAATCCCAGGGGGACCAATATCCTGGCGGGCAGGTTTGTTCGAGCTGTTGGGGAGGGTTTAAACTAGTGTGGCAGGGTATGGGGATCAGAATATGAGTGCAGGGATTAAGGTAGAAGGACAAGGGTATGATGCTAAGAGTTCTGAGTTGATGAGGAAGGTTAGGCAGGGAACAGAACATAATTGTAGCCAGTTAAAGGGGTTGAAATGTGCCTATTTCAATGCTTGGAGTATTAGGAACAAGGAGGATGAACTTAGAGCATGGATTGGTACGTGGAATTACAATGTTGTGGCTGTGCTGTCTTTACGGCAGTTATTTAGTTTATAATATTTTCGCTTGGTAATTCATTTGTTAGTATTTTCTAGTTAGAATTAGAAGTGTTTAAAGTATATTCATTGCATGTAAAATATAGCGGCATGCGATGACATCACATCCGGTTTCGCCGCGTCTTGTGCTAAAGTACCGGTTTGAGATTAACGCGAGGGTGGGGGCTCACCACGAGGCACACCTGAGCAGAGGTTGTTTTACAGGCATGAGAAATCACAGTGAGAGCAACGCTGTAAGTTAATAGATAATATTGAACTAAGATGTTAATGCCGATCCTGTTAAAAGTAACGACGGACGATAATGTTTATGCTTTCGTTAGTTAAAGAGTTGCGGATAGTTTGCATTGAAGTGTATTTAAAGTAGTCAATGGAGCAGGTAAACTCTGCCTGTATACTGCACCTTAGTGTAATGTAGTTATAGTCACCTTTGCAAGTATTTACAATTGAAATGTGATATTAAGGAAGGAACAAATACTGTATCGATCTTGTATTGTTTTATCAACAGTTTTCACCATATGTTAATGTGAAGAGTGAACAGTAAATGGTTAATCTTACTGCGATCTGGTCTCATTGACTGGTTTATCTCGACGTTGAATTCGGCGTTATTAGTACACGCGAAGGAGAACGTTACAGTGGCCATTACTGAAACTGGGTTGGAGGAAGGGCAGGATTGGATGATGAGGGGCCCGGGGTTCAGATGTTTTAAAAGGAATAGGATGGGAGGTAGAAAAGGGGGGGAGTGGCATTGCTGGTCAGGGATAGTATCACAGCTATAGATGCTGCAGAGGGAGTGTCTGCGGAGACGGTCTGGGTGGAAGTCAGAAATAGGAAGGGATCAATCTGTGCTGGGAGTAGTCTAGAGGCCCCCAAATAGCCCTCGGGACACTAAGGAGCAGATAAGCAGGCAGATTTTAGAATGGTGCAGGAAATACAGGGTAGTAGTTATGGGTGATTTCAACTTCCCTCATATTGACTGGCACCTCCTGAGTTCAAGGGGGATAGATGGGGCTGAATTTGTCAGGTGTGTTCAAGAAGGATTCCTGACACAGTATGTGGACCAGCCAACGAGAGGAGAGGCTATACTGGATCTAGTTCTGGGTAATGAACCTGGTCAGGTGACAGACCTCTTGGTGGGGGAGCATTTTGGTGAGAGTGACCACAACTCCCTTAGATTCAGCAAAGCTATGGAAAGGCATAAAATCAGACAAAATGTTAAAGTACTTAACTGGGGAAGGGCTAACATTAAAGGGATGAGGCAGGAACTAGCGAGAGTACATTGGAAACAGATGTTCAAAGGGGAAAGCACAGAAGTAATGTGGGAGAAGTTTAGGCATCACTTGAGCTGGGTTCAGGATAGGTTTGTCCCACTGAGGCAAGGAAAAAATGGTAGGAAAAGGGAACCGTGGCTGACGAAACACATGAGGCAACTCGTCAAGAGGTAAAAAGAAGCATATGTTAGATATAAGAAGCAGGAAGTAGGAGGGGCTCATGTGAAATATAGTGTAGCCAGGAAGGAGCTAAAGAAAGGACTTAGGAGAGCTTGAACGGGGCATGAGAAGGCCTTGGCATGTAGGATTAAGGAGAACCCCAAGGCATTCTATGTGTATGTGAAGAATAGGAGGATAACGAGAATGAAGGTGAGACCGTTAAAGGATAGAGTGGGCAACATGTGCCTGGAGGCAGAGGAGGTTGGGGAGGGCCTAAATGAATACTTTGCTTCAGTATTCAGAAATGAAAATGATCTCGATCAGGATGAGGTCAAAATAGAGCAGGCCTGTGTGCTGGACAATGTGGAGATTAAGGAAGAAGATGTGCTGGATCTTCTTAAAAGCATTAAGTTTGATAAATCCCCAGAGCCGGATATGATACACCCCAGGGTGTTGTGGCAACTGAGAGAAGAGATCACAGGAGCATTAGCTATGATCTTTGAATCCTCTTTGGCTACAGGGGAAGTGCCGGAGGATTGGAGAACGGCAAATGTAGTTCCCTTGTTTAAAAAAGGCAACAGGGAGAACAATAGAACGGTGAGTTTTACATCGGTGGTCTGCAAACTATTGGAAAGGATTCTTAAGGATAGGATCTACGAGCATTTAGAGAAGTACAGTCTACTCATGGGTAGTCAACATGGCGTTGTGAAGGGAAGATCGTGCCTCACGAGCCTAATTGAGTTATTGAAGAGGTAGCAAAAGAAATTGATGAGGGTAGGGCAGTAGATGTGGTCTACATGGACTTTAGCAAAGCTTTCGACAAGGTCCGTCATGAGAGACTCATCCAGAAAGTCATGAGGCATGGGATAAGTGGAACCTTGGCAATTTGGATAAAAGATTGGCTTAAAGGAAGAAAGCAGAGGGGAGTTGTGGAAGGGAAGTATTCTGCCTGGAGGTCGGTGACTAGTGGAGAGCTGCAGGGATCTGTCCTGGGACCCCTGCTATTTGTGATTTCTATAAATGACCTGGATGTAGAGGCGGAAGTATAGGTGAGTAAGTTTGTGGACGACACGAAGATTGGAGGAGTTGTGGATGCAGCTGTAGGTTGTTGAAGGTTACAAGAGGATATAGACAGGCTGCAGAGTTGGGCAGAGAAATGGCAGATGGAGTTCAATCCAGATAAGTGTGAGGTGATGCATTTTGGAAGGACAAACCAGAAGACTGAGTACAGGATTAATGGTCAGTTACTTCAGAGTGTGGATGAACAAAGGGACCTTGGGGTTCAAATCCATATATCCCTCAAGGTCGCTGCACAGGTTGATAGGGTAGTTTAGAAGGCCTATGGGATGCTAAGCTTCATTAACAGGTGGATTGAGTTCAAGAAGAGGTCATGTTGTAAATCTACAAATCTCTGGTGAGACCGCACTTAGAGTTTTGTGTTCAATTCTGGTCACCTCATTATAGGAAGGATGTGAAAGCTATGGAAATGTTACAGAGGTGATTTACCAGGATGTTGCCTGGTTTGGAGAACAAGTCGTATGAAGCAAGGTTAGCAGAGCTGGGACTTTTCTCTTGGGAACGTAGAAGAATGAGAGGGGACTTGATAGAGGTCTACAAGATTATGAGAGGCATAGATAGGGTGGACAGTCAGTACCTGTTTCCCAGGGCACCAATAGCAAACACTAGAGGGCATAGGTACAAAATTAAGGGAGGGAACTTTAGGGGAGACATCAGGGGTAAGTTTTTTACACAAAGAGTTGTGAGTGCCTGGAATGACTTGTCAGGGATGGTGGTGGAGGCGTGGATACTGGTCAGGAGTCTGATGGTTGTGGGGTGATAAGTGTTCCTGAAGCTGGTGGTGTGGGATGTCCTGCTGGGAATATTACCACTGATCAGGGTGAATATAACTAGAGGACATAGATTTATAGTCAGTGGTCAGAGATTCAGGATCAGAATCAGGTTTATTATCACTAATGTATCTTGTGAAATTTGTTGCTTCTTTGGCAAAAGTACAGAGCAAGATATAAAAATATTCCTGTACATTCCAATCAAAAATAAAATAAATGAATCGTGCAGAAAGTGGAATAGTGAGGTCATTTTCATGAGTTCATGGATCGTTCAGAAATCTGATGGTGGAGCGGAAGAAATTGTTCCTTTAGGGTCTTGTACCTCCTCTCTGATGTTGGTGATGAAAGGATGGTGACAGTCTTTAATGGTGGACTCCATTGGAGGTTGGAGAGAGTGGGGTTGGAGGAATGAACAGAGAGGGGTGGAGTGATTGAGTGACACAGGAGGGAGGGGAGGAGTGATGGAGGTGAGAGGGGAGGATGGTCACAGAGAGGAAGGGAGGAATGACTGTGAGGAGTTACACGGTGATTGATGAGACATAGAAATGACTGGAGTGGGATTTGAGTAATTCAGTACGTGGATAGAAGGAAATGGGTGAAAACACACAGGAGAAAGGGATGGAGAGACGTGGGATGCTGGAGTGGGAGGAATGAGGCGAGTGAAGAGAGAGTGATGAATGTGTCAAGAGAGTCGGGCAATGAGAGTGACGGTCCAACTGGAGGGAAGGAAGGAGAGATTGAAAAGAGAGTGATGCAGACAGAGTGAATGCCGAGAGAGGGAGATGTGAGGAGAGGGATTTGAGAGACAAGGGTAGAGATATGAAAGACCAAAGGAGAGGGGAGTGTGTGTATTTCAGAGGACAGATTATACCTGGACTTGAGCCTCCTGTTCCTGCCATTGAGTTCCTTCCTGATTGAATGTAAAACTTGTTTACTACTTTACCCTTCCTTTGTATTTATTCTTATTGCAGAACCTCTGTCAGACTCAACTCGGGAACGCCAAGGACCGGTGACTGGAGAGCCTGGTCCAGGGTTGATCACCAGCCCAGCAGGGTCTGTGAGCTCAGGTACAGATTCCCAGTCAGACACAACTCCAGAATCCTCAGGATCAGAGACAAGTGAGCTGAGTCTGGATTTGACCACCAGCCCAGCAGGGTCTGTGAGCTCAGGTACAGATTCCCAGTCAGACACAACTCCAGAATCCTCAGGATCAGAGACAAGTGAGCTGAGTCTGGATTTGACCACCAGCCCTGCAGGATCTGCCAGCTCCGGTACAGATTCCCAGTCGGACACAACTCCAGAATCTTCAGGATCAGAGACCAGTGAGCTGAGTCTGGATTTGACCACCAGCCCAGCAGGATCTCTGAGCTCAGGTATTCATGATGGGGTTTGTGAGGGTCAATGAATAGAATGATCTTTCCCTCCTTTAGTCCTCGATATTCATCTGGACTTTGACTGAGAGTAGTGACCGGTCACAGACATTCACGAGGGAGAGTTGTTGAACAGGGACTGGATGGTTTTGGTATCTCTTCAGATCAGAGACCTCCTTTTCAAATTGTTGTCCCAGTGGCTACCCATTTCAATTCAATTTCCCAATCCCATTCCACGTGTCTGTCCAAGGCCTCCGCCATTGATATGATGAGGCCAAACTCAGATTGCAGAGGCAACACCTCAAATTGTATCTGGGTATCCTCCAAACTGACAACATGAACATTGATTTCTCTAACTTCTTTTTCCATTCCCTCTCTGCTCCCCCATGCTTTACCGCTTCCACATATTACCTCCCAGTTTCTTAAATCACACCCTCCGTCACCCACCCACCTTCGCCTATCACCTGCCAGCTGTATTCCTCCCCACCTCTTTACTCTGGCTTCTTCCCCCTTACTTTTCAGTGCTGATGAAGGGTCTCAGCCCAACATATTCACTGTTTATTCCCCTCCAGAGATTCAGCCTGACCTGCTGAGATCTTCCAGCATTTGCAGAATATCTCATCTTTATGAATTATTGTCCCTGTTTAATCTCTGCCACTCTCCCATGTCTCTGTTACTTTGTTCCAGACCTGGAGGCTTCCACAATGGATCAGACCAACACATCATTTATAGGACAACCCACCCCATCACCATCCCCTGTCTCAGTGGGCGAGAGATCCTCAGGTATTAGATCTTGTGTCCATCGGGGTCTCTCACTCTGTGATGTCGATCTTCTCATAGACCAATTAGCTGTTGGATGTGCGACATAATGGGCTGTATTCAGTTGACTTATTCTCCTGTCTGTGTGAAATTTCTGCTCTGTCCAACATTATTCCCGGTTGGTGTGCATTGTAGTGGTGATGAATAAGCCTCTTTGTCTGAGGTGGTCGATGGGGCTGGGTAAGATGGGTTGTCAGGGAGAGGATGAGGATAGAAACCCGGGGGATTTATTGGCAGAGGGATTTGCTGGGAAAATGTTTACCAACCTTTGAAATGATGGAGATCTAGTTTGGAATTCAAGGGGTGTGCCGACTGACTGACATTGGGAAAGATGAAGTTTGTGGAGCTAAGATCATGGAATATGGGTGTAGCTCTAGAGAATGAGGGGATAAGGTTTGTTAAACCATGAGGAGTAAAGATAGGGTACATACAAGCAGGCTGCTTCCACTGAGGTTGTGTAAGACCAGAACTAGTGGTCACAGGTGAAAGGTGAAATGTTTAAGGGGAACATGAGAGAGAACGTCTTCACCCTGAGGGTGGTGCAGGTGTGGAACAAGCTGCTGACAGATGTGGTGGATGTGGGTTTGATTTCAACATCAAAGAGAAGTTTGGATGAATACATGGATGGGAGGGGAATGGACAGCTCTGATCTGAGGGCAGATTGATGGGACTATGCAGAATACTAGTTCAGCATGGAATAGATGGGCCAAAGGGCTTGTTTCTATGCTGTAGTTCTCTATGACTGAGTGGATAGTGGTGATTCAGATTGGAGAGATAGGGGATATGAGGGGAAGAGGAGAGAGTAGGAATGGGGGTGTCACTGAAAGAAGACGAGGTGAGGATGGGAGAGAGGTCTGGTGTGTGACGAAGAGAGAGGATGGGAGGGAAGAGGAGGGAACCGGGATGGGGGGTCACTGAAGGAGGACTGGGGATGGGCGAGAGGTCTGGGGTGTGTGACGAAGAGAGAGAATGGGAGCAGAAGAGGAGTTGAATTAGAGTCAGAATCAGGTTTAATATCACCGGTATGTGTTGTGAAATTTGTTGTTTTTTGACATGTAAAACATTGAGGTATTGTTCATGGGTTCCTTGTCCATTCAGAAATTGATGGCAGAGGAGAGACTGTTCCTGAAGCATTGCGTCTATGTCTCCAGTTACTCCTCCCTGATGGTAACACTGCTCCTGTACGCCTCATCACCATCTGAAATTCTGCCAACAGTCATGTCATCAGCAAATATGTAAATGGCATTTGAGTTGTGCCTCGCCACACAGTCGGGGGTGTAGGGAGAGTAGGGCTGTGGGCTAATCACGTATCATTGAGGTGTGCCAGTGTTGGTTGTCCGTGCACCACCCCAGCAGCTTCTGTGAGCCCAGGGACTGATATCCAGTTGGACAGAACTTGGGGACCTCAGGGATCATTAACAGAGGCCCTGGTTCAGGTTTGACCACAAGATCACAAGACAAAGGAGCAGAACTAGGCCATTCGGCCCATCGGGCCTGCTCCGCCACTCCACCATGAGCTAAACTATTCTCCCATCTAGTTCCAATTTCCGGAACACAAAACAACTCTTCCCAACACAAAACAACTCCAAACAAAACTAAACAAGAAGCGCAGTAGAAGCCCTTTATGTAATTATATAATCATGTAAAACCTGCCTCTTAAAGTAGAGGGGGAGGAGTCAGAGTGGGGGAAGTGCGCACTCAAGGGGGGAAGGGGAGGAGGGTGTGTGGGGGAGGGGCTTGGTGTGGAGGGGAGAGAGACAGAGAGAGATAC
This sequence comes from Hypanus sabinus, assembly GCF_030144855.1. Lineage (NCBI taxonomy): Eukaryota > Metazoa > Chordata > Chondrichthyes > Myliobatiformes > Dasyatidae > Hypanus > Hypanus sabinus. Next base: position 551,508 of record NC_082737.1, on the reverse strand, counting down.
ACATATACACACAGAGATACAGTAATACACACAAAATACTGTAGGAAGTCAGCAGGCCGGCAGCGTCTATGGAAAAGCGTACAGTTTCATACCGAGACCCTTCATCAGTCCTCCAGTCTTTCCTGCTCAGTTCCTCCGGCTTTTTGTGTGTGTTGCTTGGATTTCTAGCATCTGTGGATTTTCTCTTGTTTGTGATCACAGAGTAGCGCCCAGCAGAATTAGACCCAACAGCTTTTCATATCCATGTTGACTGACTGGTATTTACAACACTAATATCATTTTACCAGAACTTTCCTTAGACTTCTAAGCGCTTACAAATTAGCGGCTCAGTGAGATATTTCTTGTTTTACTCCGCCCTCACTAATTTCTCACGTAGTGCATTTCACAATCCAACCACCCTCTGAGGAATCTCCCCCGACTGTTTCACACCTCGCCTCAACCCTGTGTCCTGCAGCTTTCCATACCTTTGATATAAGGATAAATCTGCGCTCTCTGCCCATATAGCCCGTGGTCAGAGAGGCCCTGGGTGTCCAATGCTCCTCTGGCCAATATTCCTGTCCGGAAGTTCAGTATTGAGTGGGAATAACCACAGCTGATTCATTGTGAAGTCCCAGTGCCTGGCAGCATCGATGGGTATCCAACAGCTGACTTTCAAAGGACCTCATGCTGTAAATGTATATAGACTCTATTTTAAATATATCTAAGTCGAACATCTAGGAATAGCTAGTTAATCAGTTGTTGATACAAGACAATGCCAATAACGTTCATGGTTAATTCATATGTCAACTTTGAAATGAAATTAAAATTCACTGTGATTTCCAGACACACATTGGCTGAGAGAGGATTGGACCCCAAGGTGGGTGAACTTGGTTACATACAAAATTCCTTGTTTGTACAGCCGTATGACGTGGAAACCAGGTTCGGCCCATTAAGCTCGTTCTAGTCGTAATTCTCCACTCATCCAACGTTAATCCCATTTTAAATTATCTCTACATCCTCATCAACAGCCCCCATGACAACCCATATTCCAGCAATTATGAACACTAGAGTTAATTTAGGGTGAGAATATGGTGGAAGCTTTACAGAGGGACAGAATAGTTTTTTCCAGCATGCTGTCCGGGTGAGTGAATATGTTTCATGAGAATAGACTTCACTCTGGACTGAAGGGACATGAGAGGAGACTCGATAGTTTATTGTTTCACTCTGGACTGAAGGGACATGAGAGGAGACTCGATAGTTTATTGTTTCACTCTGGACTGAAGGGACATGAGAGGAGACTCGATAGTTTATTGTTTCACTCTGGACTGAAGGGACGTGAGAGGAGACTCGATAGTTTATTGTTTCACTCTGGACTGAAGGGACGTGAGAGGAGACTCGATAGTTTATTGTTTCACTCTGGACTGAAGGGACGTGAGAGGAGACTCGATAGTTTATTGTTTCACTCTGGACTGAAGGGACATGAGAGGAGACTCGATAGTTTATTGTTTCACTCTGGACTGAAGGGACATGAGAGGAGACTCGATAGTTCATTGTTTCAATCTGGACTGAAGGGACATGGGGGGAGACTCGATAGTTTATTGTTTCACTCTGGACTGAAGGGACATGAGAGGAGACTCGATAGTTTATTGTTTCACTCTGGACTGAAGGGACGTGAGAGGAGACTCGATAGTTTATTGTTTCACTCTGGACTGAAGGGACGTGAGAGGAGACTCGATAGTTTATTGTTTTACTCTGGACTGAAGGGACGTGAGAGGAGACTCGATAGTTTATTGTTTCACTCTGGACTGAAGGGACGTGAGAGGAGACTCGATAGTTTATTGTTTCACTGTGGACTGAAGGGACATGACAGGAGACTCGATAGTTTATTGTTTCACTCTGGACTGAAGGGACATGAGAGGAGACTCGATAGTTTATTGTTTCACTCTGGACTGAAGGGACATGAGAGGAGACTCGATAGTTTATTGTTTCACTCTGGACTGAAGGGACGTGAGAGGAGACTCGATAGTTTATTGTTTCACTCTGGACTGAAGGGACGTGAGAGGAGACTCGATAGTTTATTGTTTCACTCTGGACTGAAGGGACATGAGAGGAGACTCGATAGTTTATTGTTTCACTCTGGACTGAAGGGACGTGAGAGGAGACTCGATAGTTTATTGTTTCACTCTGGACTGAAGGGACATGAGAGGAGACTCGATAGATGTTTGAAAAATGATAAGCGCAAATGACTGATACGAGGGGATCATAATATTAATGTATTGGGGTGGGGCATGTCAACTAAAAGTATTTTCCAAAGAGCGTGTGATAGCTGAGGCAGACGTATCAGCGATATTGAAGAAGCTCTCAGGTAGACAGATGGATGTAGAAAAATGGACTATATAGGGGACAATGGGTATATTGATAATAGAGCATGTGAAAAAGAAAGCACAACATCTGGGTCTGAATTAATGAATTGTGGTTTAGTGTCCTGTTCCGTACTTTAATTCTCCAAACACACCGGTCTGGTGGTGGCGGGTTTGGGTGTAGAATCCAGAGGACACCCACCGGTCACAGAGAGAAAGCGAAAATCCCCTACCTACAGCAATGGAGGTCAGGGTGAACACAGATTTCTGGATTAATGTGGTAATAACTGAACTTGTTGCGCCAGTTTTTTCGCCTTTTCGTAGAACCGGCTGTTAATGTCAGTAGCTTTTGACACGTGATCATGGCCGTAACAACTTTGCATTGTTTATGTGATTTACAATGACGTTTGTTCATGCCCCTTGTTTTGTGACTAGCTTGCACATAGTTTCGTTTACATACGATGCGATGAGAGGATTTTCAAACACACCACTTTTTCCGATGTGTAACAACCCAAATGAACCACAGAGGCTTTAATATGTTTTAAAACGTGCAATAGGGGCGATCTTTGTGTTCATATTTCATAAGAGAGGTGCGGAAGGAGTCACAAATTGCAATCATGTGGTCGTAACACCGGTGATTTTTTGGGAACGGGTCTGCATTCCGAAAGCACGTTCTCAGTATATCAGTTCTGATGGCTCATTCCGTGCCCTTGTTCGCCATTTCAGGAACAGACGCCCGGACGATCTACTCGACAGCAGGCGGGGTGGGAGCCGGCCTTGTCATTCTGATTGTCGTCCTGTGGACAACTGCAGTGTGCCGGTTTGTAACGCGGGGGAGGGAGTGTCCAATGCCATCCAGCTTTGGTAAATAATCCAACTTTCGTTCATTACCCACTCAAATGAAATCTGACCATCTGTCTTAAAGTAGCAATAGATTGGAATTTGCAAGGACAATTTCAGAAGCTGAATTAAGACACGTGGGATTGAACAAGGAATTCTACACATGTTGTTTCACTTAATTTAATGTTTCCTTGTGTTTTCACTCTGTAAACTTTTAAAAGTTTTTTTTGTTTGTTTTTAAACGGCCACGCTCTGTGATTATGCTCACCCGTTTTTAACTTGGGCAAACATTAAAGGCTGTACAATAAATAACCCTCACGTTTACTTGTGCGGCGACGTGATCAGGCGGCTCCACTCGAACTGTTCTGAACCAGAATGCCGAGGAGAAACCGTAAGGGACACAGTTGTTGAAATTTTGTTCCTCGTCGCGGTGCCACTTCAAATCATTTCTATGGTTTATAACCAATCTGTAACCCGTCTCTGTTTGGTGCTTTAGGAAGCAACGACGAAAAGCTGCCGCTGTTTCCGAGCTTTCTGTCGACTACAGTACTGTGACGCCTTCAACAAATTTCGTGGTAAGCAGCGTCAAACTGCAGTGACATGTTCATGTAACGTGGCTTGCTTTTATTCAGCTGGTGATACTGCACAGGCAAGAGTTGTGGAACCGTGCTGTCGCCTGTATTGGGGCGTTGGACACTGAAGGAATGGAAAATCTCTGCTTTCATGTTTTGATGGTCTCTTCTTTGATCCTGGTTTGATATTTGCTAATAACCCTTTCTCTTTTTCGGTGCCTTGATGAGAATTGAATCAGCGGCTAGGTTTAGTGTCTCAGCAGTTTGGGAAAGTAGTAACCTGCAATCAGTCAGGGGTCATACTCTATCCGCGTAAAGTTTACACGGTCCCCTCCTTGTATTACCCGTGCGTGTTCCACCCCGAATGTCAAAGGTCACGATGCAACCAATTGTTGGAGATCAGCGACAAAAATGTATCAACATGGAGAGACGAAAGAGGGGTTAAGGTGGATGGATTCGGAGAAAAGATAGATGGTTTAAATAACCTTGAGACAGCGGGTTAATGGATGGTGAGGGAGTAGAGAGGAGGGAAAAAGGGTAGGAGGGATCCTCATATGAGCTAGTCCCATCTTCTTGCATTTGGGGGTATCTCACTGAACCTGTCCTACTCATATATCCAGTCCTTTAGAATGCCTTCCACTAACTTCCCCACTGCTGATGTCAGGCTCATCGACCGATAATTCCCAGTTCACATTTCGAGTCGTTCTGAAACAGCCGGACAACATTAGATACCCTCCGATCCTCCGGTACCTCACCTGTCACTAAGGATGATCTAAATATCTCTGCTAGGGCCCCTGCAATTTCTCCACTTGCCTCCCACAGGCCCTGGGGAATTATCCACTCTAATTCACCCCAAGTCAGCAAACTCCTCCTCCTCGGTAGTCAGTATAGGATCCATGACCTCCCTGCTGCTTTTCCTCACTTCTCTAGAGTCTGTGTCCATCTCCCGAGTAAATACAGATGAAAAAAATCAGTTTACCATCTCCCCATCTCTTTCAGCTCCACACATCGTTCACCATTCTGATCTTCCAGCAGACCAATTTTGTCCCTTGCAAAACTTATGCTCTTAAAATACCTGTAGGATCCTATTTCACCTTGTCTACTAAAGCAACCTTTCATGTTGTATGGCACTGTAACCTCACGTCCTCTATCACCCTCCTGATTTCTCTCTTAAGAGGTCTCTTGCACTTCTTATACCCCACAAGTGCCTCATTTGATCTCAACCTCGCCTCTTTTTCCTACCCTGGGTCTCTAAACCTGTTAGTCTTGCCTTTTACTCCAAATGCAAGGTACAAATTCTGTGCTCTCAATATTTCACTTTTGAAAACCTCCCACTTACCAAGCATCTCTTTAACAGAAAACCACCTCCACCAACCCATACCTGCCAGATCCCTTCAGATGCCACCAAAACTGGCCTTTCTCCAGTTTAGCATCACAGTCCGAGGACCAGTCCTATCCTTCTCCGTAATTATCTTGAAACTAATGGTTCCTTCAGGTTGTCACTGAAGTGGGAGGGGAGGTGGTAGTCAGGATAACCTCCCAATACCCATTAAATGTTCTCAATGGCCTGCGTCTCAAACAGGCTCTGACAACCAAGTCCAGCTCCTGGCTTCCACGTGTGGTTTAGCTGATATGTCCAGAGGAACTGGTTCTACTGACGGGACAAGGGACAAAGGCAGATTATTCATGCCTTAAAAGCATTCGCTTCAGGCAGACTGGGCTTGTCGGCCGTGGTTGGGAACTTATCTGGAGAAGGAAATCTCTGAGCTCAAACCTCCACTGTATTTCAGCGATACCCACTCATGTGTATGGGTTTGGGAGTAAACCCTGAGGGATAACCTGGAGCTGGGGTCTCTAGGACAATCCTACCCACTCATGTGTACGGCTTTGGGAGTAAACCCTGAGGGATAACCTGGAGCTGGGGTCTCTAGGACAATCCTACCCACTCATGTGTATGGGTTTGGGAGGAAACCCTGAGCAATAACCTGGAGCTAGGGTCTCTAGGACAATCCTACCCACTCATGTGTATGGGTTTGGGAGTGAACCCTGAGGGATAACCTGGAGCTGGGGTCTCTAGGACAATCCTACCCACTCATGTGTATGGGTTTGGAGGAAACCCTGAGGAATAACCTGGAGCTGGGGTCTCTAGGACAATCCTACCCACTCATGTGTAAGGGTTTGGGAGTAAACCCTGAGGGATAACCTGGAGCTAGGGTCTCTAGGACAATCCTACCCACTCATGTGTATGGGTTTGGGAGGAAACCCTGAGGAATAACCTGGAGCTGGGGTCTCTAGGACAATCCTACCCCTCATGTGTATGGGTTTGGGAGTAAACCCTGAGGAATAACCTGGAGCTGGGGTCTCTAGGACAATCCTACCCACTCATGTGTATGGGTTTGGGAGTGAACCCTGAGGAATAACCTGGAGCTGGGGTCTCTAGGATAATCCTATTCCTCATGTGTACGGGTTTGGGAGTAAACACTGAGGAATAACCTGGAGCTGGGGTCTCTAGGACAATCCTACCCCTCATGTGTATGGGTTTGGGAGTAAACCCTGAGGAATAACCTGGAGCTGGGGTCTCTAGGACAATCCTACCCACTCATGTGTATGGGTTTCGGAGTAAACCCTGAGGAATAACCTGGAGCTGGGGTCTCTAGGACAATCCTACCCACTCATGTGTATGGGTTTCGGAGTAAACCCTGAGGAATAACCTGGAGCTGGGGTCTCCAGGACAACCCTATTCCTCATGTGTATGGGTTTGGGAGGAAACCCTGAGGAATAACCTGGAGCTGGGGTCTCTAGGACAATCCTAATCCTCATGTGTATGGCTTTGGGAGTATACCCTGAGGAATAACCCGGAGCTGGGGTCTCTAGGACAACCCTACCCACTCATGTGTACGGGTTTGGGAGTAAATCCTGTGGAATAACCTCAAGCTGGGGTCTCTAGGACAATCCTACCCCTCATGTATATGGGTTTAGGAGTAAACCCTGAGGAATAACCCGGAGCTGGGGTCTCTAGGACAACCCTATTCCTCATGTGTATGGGTTTGGGAGGAAACCCTGAGGAATAACCTGGAGCTGGGGTCTCTAGGACAATCCTAATCCTCATGTGTATGGCTTTGGGAGTAAACCCTGAGGAATAACCCTGAGCTGGGGTCTCTAGGACAACCCTACCCACTCATGTGTATGGGTTTCGGAGTAAACCCTGAGGAATAACCCGGAGCTGGGGTCTCTAGGACAATCCTACCCACTCATGTGTATGGGTTTGGGAGTAAATCCTGTGAAATAACCTGGAGCTGGGGTCTCTAGGACAATCCTACCCACTCATGTGTACGGGTTTGGGAGTAAATCCTGTGGAATAACCTGGAGCTGGGGTCTCTAGGACAATCCTACCCACTCATGTGTACGGCTTTGGGAGTAAATTCTGTGGAATAACCTCAAGCTGGATTCTCTAGGACAATCCTACCCACTCATGTGTACGGCTTTGGGAGTAAATCCTGTGGAATAACCTCAAGCTGGATTCTCTAGGACAATCCTGTGTTGAGTTCTACACAGACTGGCAATTCCTTAGATGCCCCTGGTTCCAAACTTTCTATTTCTCTGGATTAATTAGCTTCGAGGAGAATGGATCCTCCTACATGGACAAAAGCTTGCTCTCCATATCCTACAGTCCTGGTTGTGTACTGGCTCTCATATCATGTAGACTGCTAGGGTGCAATCACCATGGGAGATAGCGACCCACTGAGGGTCTCAGTGGAATTGTGATCACTAGATCCAAAGTGTGTTCCTGCACACACTTCTGTCACCTGTCCTGTCTCGTCCCCAAGGGGAGATCCAGTACCTTTCTCAAATTAAACAGTCCATATTCATAATAGAATTTACCAGTATAAACCATTCAATGCCTTTTATTTTTTTACACATGTGATGAAAGCATTAGCTTTTGGGACACCGTTAAGAAGGTGACTCCTGTAAGTAGCTCCGATGGTAATTGTCCAATATTCTCATTTTAGACTGCTGCATCTGAAACACAGCTACACCCATGGACAATACAGGATGTGACGTGGTGTTAAGGCATTTACAAAGGTGGAGTGGGCTTTATGATTAACTCCTTGTGGTGGTCAAACGTAAGGGTTCTGTCCAACTCCTACTCACCTAACCTGGATCATCCACTGACCAAGTGTCATCTAGTTTACGTGTCAGGACTTACCAGCCATAGACTTGGACCGTTAGATATCAGGGCAGAATTAGGCCATTTGGTCCATCGAGTCTGCTCTGCCACTTTCATCATTTCCCTCTCTAATATCTACTATTAGGCAGCCCTAATATCCTGCCTTCCTGACCCAGCAAGAATCGATCAACCTCTGCCTTAAATATACCCAATGTGGAGAAAATTCCACAGATTCACTCCAGTGGCTAAAGAAATTCCTCCTAATCTCCGTTTTAAATGGACGTCCCTCTGTTCTGAGGATGTGTCCTCTGATCTGAGACCCCCACCAGAGGAAACATCCTCTCCAATGTGGAGAAGAATTCCACAGATTCACTCCTGTGGCTAAAGAAATTCCTCCTTATCTCCGTTTTAAATGGACGTCCCTCTGTTCTGAGGATGTGTCCTCTGATCTGAGACCCCCACCAGTGGAGACATCCTCTGCACATTCACTCTATCGATGCCTGTTACATTTGAGAGGTTGATTGAGATCTCCCCTCATTATCCTGAATTCCACAAAGAACAGGCACAGAGCCACCAGACTCTCCTCACATGATAAGCATTTCACTCCTGGAATCATGAACCCTCTCCAATGCCAACACATTTTTTCTTAAATAAAAGGCGTAAACCTCTCGCAATACTCCAAGCGAAGCCCCACTAGGGCCTTATAAAGCCTCAACCTTACATCCTTCCATTTATATACTAGTCATCTTGAAATAAATGCTAACGTCGCTCTTTTCTTCCACTCCACCAACACAACCTGCAGATTAACCTTCAGGGAATCCTGCACGAGGACTCCCGAGTCCCTTTGCGTCTCAGATTTTTAAATTTCCCTCCATTTAGAAAACACTCTACACTTTTATTTCTTCTACCAAAGTGCATGATCATACAGTTCTTGACACTGTGTTCCATCTGCCACTCCACCTATGTTCATATTGTCTGAAAACCTGGCCACAAATTCATTAATTCCATCACTGAAATCACTGACATACTGTATAACATAAAAAGAATCGGTCCCAACACAGACCCCGTGGAATACCAATAGCAGCCAAACAGAAAAGGCTCCCTTTATTCCCACTCTTTGCCTCCTGCCAATAAGCCAATGCTCTATCCGTGCTATATTCCTTCCTCCAACACCATGGGCTCTCAACTTGTTAAACAGCCTCATGTGTGGCACCTGGTCAAAGGCCCTTTGTAAATCCAAATACACAACATCCACTCATTCTCATTTGCCAATCCTGGGTGTTATTTCCGCAAAGAATTTCAGTGGATTTGTCAGGCAAGATTTTCTCTTAAGGAAAGCACATTGACTACGGCCTATTTTATCATGTGCTTTCGAGTCCTTAACCACATCCTGAACGATTGCCTTCGATATCTTGCCGACCACTGCGGTCAGACTAACTGGCTGATAATTTCCTTTCTCCTTCTTGAATAGTGGAGTGAATTTTGCAATTTTCCAGCCCTCCGGAACCACAGCAGAATATATTCATTCTCATCACTCTTGCCCCCACAATGTCCTCTGCCACCACTTTTAGACCTGGGGTGTAGACAATCTGGTCCAGGTGATTTATCTACCTTCAGACCTTTCTGTTTCCCAAGCACCTTCTCCTTAGCAATGACAACTTCACTCACTCCAGCTCCTGACACACTTATACTTCCAGCATACTGTCAGTGTCTTCCACAGTGAAGACTGGTGCAAAATACTTATTCATTTCATCCACTATATCCGACTCCTCACATCCTACCTCTCCAGCGTCGTTTTACAGCAGTCCAAAATCTACTCTTGCCTCTCTTTATATATCTGAAGTAACTTTTCAGAATCAGAATCAGGTTTATTATCACTGCCATGTGACATTAAACTTGTTAACTTAGCAGCAGCAGTTCAATACAATACATAATCTAGCAGAGAGAAAAAAGTTAATAATAAATAACTAAATCAATTATGTATATTGAATAGACTAAATAAAATGTGCAAAAAGAGCAATACTGTATATTTTTTAAAAAGTGAAGTAGTGTCTAAAGATTCAATGTCCATTTAGGAATTGGATGGCAGAGGGGAAGAAGCCATTCCTGAATCACTGAGTGTGTGCCTTCAGGCTTCTGTACCTCCTACCTGATGGTAACAGTGAGAAAAGGGCTTAATAATGGACGCTGCCTTTCTGAGACACCACTCCCTGAAGATATCCTGGGTCCTTTGTAGGCCAGTACCCAAGATGGAGCTGACCTTTGTATTCCATCTTTTTGTCTTCTTTTAGTTGCCTCTGTTGGATTTGAAAAGCTTCCCATTGCTCTAACAGTCTGGTTGTTCTGGGAGAAGAAAGAGAAAGTAAATTCACAGGCTTACGATGAGATGAGAGAACCACTTACACTGAGAGTCACGGATTTACACAGCATGAGAATCCGTCCACACCTTCTTCACTCCGCATGTCTACCTGTGTGCCTCTTTCAGGGAACTCTATACATCTCCCCATCGGTCTCTCTGTTCTACAACTCTCCCTGGACCCTGTCATTCACTCTGTGTGTTCCACTCTGGTTTACCTTCCAAAGTCGTGCTTGTCCGGTTAAGTTGCCCCAACCATTCCTGGGCCCACTATCCCGGGTGGCCTCCATCCCACTGTAACCTCCGACAACCCTCATCCTCACCATTGTGGTGTTGTGCTCACCCTCACTGACTGTTCAAGCTGAGATTTTGGAGCATGAACAGAAACTCGGGGACGAGCTGTCACTGGATCTTCTGAACCATCCGTGTAGACGTGTTACAGCCCATAATATCTGCCTTGCATCTGTTTGTCTCCGGTCTCCAGGCAACCAGAGATGAAACCCTGTGGTGATGCTGCATCGCATTGTGATGTGTCCCGCCCGTGTCACAGTGGCCTTGTGATGTCAGGCCTTGACCTCTCCCTGATTGGTCACTCCTCAACACCTCTGCATGTAGTAAAGGCCTTGCTTGGCCACATTACAATGGTGTGAAGATGGTGAAAAGATTAACTGGTTTCCATGGTGACCCTGGGAATGGTAGAGGTGGGATTGTTCACTTTCCCGGCCCCTTGTCCGGGTTAAGGGAGATTCAGTGTGAAAATTGTGCTTGCCTGTCCAAATACAGAAGGTTCTGATTAAATGGGGTCCAATTAAATGGCTGTCCCTAATTAGACCAAGTTTCATGGAAATAATTTGAAAAAGACAATCTAATTGATCAACAATTGACACATTTAAATGAAATACAGAACACATAAGAACACTGCTAATACTACGACAGTATGATGAAACTCTGTATTAGTTCCTAATAGTTATAGACAGAAGAACTCAGTGCACATTGCCGTGTTCTTTTGATTGACTGTCAAAGAACAAGTCAGCACAGACACCGAGTGTTGATAACAGACTGCTTGCATTGCTTTCCAGCTTCCGGTACTCTCGAAATCCAACAGTAATTTTCCTGGCATCTTGTGCAGGCACCAGCTCAAGTTCAGACGTGTCTAAGGGCCACACAAGTCACCTGACTGACACTAGTTAGAAACTGTTCAGCAAAAATCTTCTGTCCCAAATAAACAAATGGAACGCTGGCTAATTTCTCCATTAGTTTTTGTTCTTTATGAGATGTCCCAGCTGCCCCAGTGAGCCAGAATCCATTGAATTTATTAATCCCACCCTTGTGAATGCCTTCCAATAATTTACCCATGACTGACGTCAGGCTCACTGGCTGATAATTTATCAGAGTCCTCTGTATTTATTAATCCTGCCCTTTAGAATGCCTTCCAGTAATTTACCCATGACTGACGTCAGGCTCACTGGCTGATAGTTTACCAAATTCCACTGTATTTATTAATCCTGCCCTTTAGAATGCCTTCCAGTAATTTACCCATGACTGATGTCAGGCTCACTGGCTGATAATTTACCAGAATCCACTGTATTTATTAATCCTGCCCTTTAGAATTCCCTTTAATAATTTATCTATGATTGATATCAGGCTCACTGGCTGATAATTTACCTGCTATATCTTAGAAACTTTCAGAACAATGGAACAAAGTCAGTTCTCCTCCAGTCCTCTGACATCCCACCCATGACCTAGGACATTTTAACTCTTCCTGCCAGGGCCTCTGGAGTTCCTGCATTCGCCTCCCACGAGGTCCAAGGGGATACCTTGTCAGACCCTTTGATTTATCCACCCTAATTTGCCTGACAACAGCCAGCACCTCCTCCTCCGTAGTCCAGACAAGGTCCATGACCTCACTACTCTGTTGCCCCAGTTCTACAATCGGTGTCAGTCTCCCAAGTAAATACTGATGCGGAAAATGCATCTCTCCCCTCTCTTTCAGTTCCATGCACCAATGGTCACGCTGATCTTCAAGAAGACCAACTCTGTCTCTTGCTACCCTTTTGCTCTGAAGATAGTGAGAGAAACTCTTGGGATTTTAGTTCATCTTGTATGGCACTGTAACCTCGTGTCCTGTTTTCCCCTCCAGATTTCCCTCTTAAGCGGTCACGTACATTTCTTATACTCTTCAGGTGCCTCATTTGATCCTACCCTTCCTTCCTTTTCTTACACGAGCCTCAATATCCCTTGATAACCAACAGTCTCTGAACCTGTTAGCCTCACCTGTTACTCCAAAAGGAAGACCTCACCTGTGGCTCCTTGTCAAAAGCTTTCTGAAAATCCAAATACACAACATCCACCAATTCTCATTTGTCTATCCTGTGATATTTCTGCAAAGGATTCCAACAGATTTGTCAGGCAAGATTTTCCCTTGAGGAAACCATGTGGACTATGGTCTATTTTATCACATGTCTCCAAGTACCCCAAAACCACAACCTCAACAACCGACCCCAAGACCTTCCCAGACTGAGGTCAGACAAACTGGCCCATAGTTTTGTTTCTTTTGCCTCCCTCCCTACTTGAAAAATGGAGTGAAGTTTCCAATTTTCCAATTTTCTGGAACCATGCTACAATCTCGAAAGACCTTTACTGAAACCTCCACAATCTCTTCAGCCACCACTTTCAGACTCTTGAGGTGAGGACCAAATGGTCCAGGGGACTTATCTCCCTGAGGCCCTTTCAGTTTCCCAGGCAACTTCTCCCTGGCAATGTCAGCGTCACTCACTCTGCACCCGATACTCTCGAACCTCCGGCACACTGCTTGTGTCTTCCACAGTGACGACGGATGCAAAATACTTCTTCCGTTCCCCCACCATTTCCACCTCTCCAGCATCGTTCTCCAGTGATCTGATCTGCATTCTCTCTTCTCTTTTGCTCTGTATATATCTGATGCAGCTTTTCACATCCCCTTTACTATTATCGGCCAGCTTTTGCTTCTTCATGACTATTTTAGTTGACTTGCTTTGGTTTTTATACGTTTCCCAGTCCTCAAACTTCCTACTAAATTTACTCTATTCTATGCCCTATCTTGGAGTTTTATGTTGGCTTTGACTACTCTTGCCAGCCACGGTTGGATCAGGCTGCCTTTAAAATGCTTCTTATTCAAGGCAGGTATCGATATGTCCCTGATTAATCAGGGTCAAAGGTTACCAGGGGAATGCAGGAGAATATGGTTTAGAGGAATAATGTATCAGCAGTGCTGGAGGCAGTGCAGACTCAATGGGCTGAATGGCCTCGTGCTGCCCCTATGCCGCAAGGTCTTACAGTCTGACGGGCTTACTTCACCAAGGCATCGAGCAGCAGTTACAGGCTGTATGCTGGCCAACCCAGGCTGTGCCGTAACCGTCACAAGTCAGGACACGTCTCGGCCCGATGCAGGGCAGCGATGTGTGAAAACTGCAAGCAGGAAGGCCACCAGACAGAGGACTGGCAGGAGAGGAAACGCGCCAAACTCTGGAGACTGCGGTCACCTCCACAGAGCCCGCCCCACACTCGCTGGCCCCTCCACACTGGAACGAGAAGGAGAGCTGGCACCCCAACCATAATTATTTTTTATTTATTCATTCACGGGATGGAGCATCGCCAGCTGAGCCAGCATTTATTGCCCATCCCTTGTTGCCCTTGAGGAGGGGGTGATGAGCTGCCTTCTTGAACTGCTGCAGTCCCTGAGGTAGTTATATGGTTATAATGCACAGAGAGGGTGAGAGAGGGTCAGTTCACAGGATAAATTCCCCCCCCCCCCCCCCACACCAGCAATGTGTCAGTGTCGGACACTGGGCTGATTTCACAGGAATATAATGGACAGAGAGGGAGAGAGAGGGACAGTTCACAGGATAAATCCCCCCACACCAGCAATGTGTCAGTGTTGGACACTGGGCTGAGTTTACTGTTCAGTTAATCTCCCCGCTCGGTGAGCCGCACCTCCTGCCCTGCGCAGGGTTGCCAGACTGAAATACTAATCTAAACCCAAACAATACTAGAAAAAAGCCAAACAAATTACAATATGTTTCTCACACTCACATCACATGAAAAGCTCCAGATCCAGGTCATTACTATTCTCTTCACAGGAATGAGTGGAACGTGCAGCACAAACCTTGTCCAATGTGAAGTTTTTTAGCATTTTTGGAGATGCAGTGAAGTCTTTACAACACATTCCTGATATCAATAATTTTGCCCTGATTCTCACCGTAGCATCAAGAAGATTCAGCTGCATTCTGTTTCTTGCCTTTGTTCTACCGGAGGATACAAGAGAAAATATCCTCACAACTACAGCATTGCTGACAGGGGTAGTTAGGCAAGTAAGGGCAAAGGTGGCAACCTCTTTAAATGCCTGATGGTGAAGTACACCAATCCAAAACTGTTCTGTGTCTGTCGGGAGTCCGTCTTTCTTAAATGGAGCTTCTTCGTTCCAATCGACAAAAGGCATTTTTCTGTGTTGTTCTTCAATAATGCCGACGTTGTTTCCTGCAAGGTGTATAAAGGGTAACTCGGAAAACATGGGCCTTGAGTCCTCATTTAAAAATATCACAGGGCTCAATTTTGATAAACTTTCAAATGTATCTCTCGTTGATGGAAGTCTACATGTAACTTGACTGAGAGCTTCTTCTAGCATAGACATACATCTTTCTTTGACATTTTTTATTTCTAGATGGGCCAATGTTCTGCTGTAGGACCTTATTACATGCTGTTAAGAATTTGATACCAAAATCAACTTCATCAATATTTTTTTTTCTGTCTTTTGGCATCATACAGTCTGCTCTGAAGACTCTTCTGGTGTAAGAATACTTGTTGGTAAAATTCATAAGTATCAGCTTTGGTTTGCTGAAAAAGGCTGTTCAGTCTTTCAAATTCATGCACAACAGCTGTTGCAAACTCAAAGAACAAATAGTTTTTGTAGTCTGAATGACAACATTTCCTTTAAGCGTCTTGCTTTGAATTTTGTACCAAACTTTGATTGGGCTGGTTCAGCAGAAGTGAAATAACCCTTTAGCTCTTCCCAGTTCATCAAAACTTTTCCATGCAGAAGCCACCAAGCAGATGAAGGGTTTACACCGAAAGGAGACATCTTTTAGTCTAGACCACACAGAATTGTTGCATCCAACCATGTCTGATGCACCATCAGATGCAAAACCAATGCAATTTTTCATTTCCTTGTCAATCAAATTGAATACGTTTTCTCTTGCACTGGAATTAAACCTAGAAACCCAGTTACAACTTCCTTTGTCCTGTCACTTAAAAATCAAACTAAAATACATAAGTGTTTTTCTGTTGCAATGTCTGTAGATTCATCTATGATGATGGCATATTTCTTGTTCTGAAAGTCATCAATAAGATCAGTTGTCAGTGCAGGCAAAATGATGTTTTTGATTTAGCATGCACATTTAGTTTTATGTAACTCTATGTGCTCCAGTGTACTCCCCTGCCCATGTGCTATCATGATTTCACTAAGGTGGTCAACTGTACATATCGCACAATGGCAGGTCATGCTTACAGCAATTTGCAGCTCTGCTGCCTTAACTTTATCATTATCTTGCCTAAGTCTTTGTTACATTAAGCTGCGTCTGGAGTTCTCCGCTAGTGTCTCTCCGATTTTTCATGATTTGAAAGGTTGCTAACTCTATTACCAATGATGATATTACCAATAACACTAGTAGGTAGAGTAAATGCCGTATAAATGAATATATTCCCTAGATTACAATGCTTATTCCAATCACTACCAATACAACTACCTCAGAAGTTTTTTCAACAGTTAAATAAATATGTGAGGAAGTTCCTTTGGAAAGGTAAGATCTCAAGAATATCGTTGGAAAAATTGACATGGAAATTTGATCTAGGAGGGTTACAACTTCCAAATTTTAAGAATTATTATAAAGCAAATCAACAGATTTATTCCATCTTTTTTTTTGATAAAGATAAACCAGCATGAACTAGAATAGAACTAGATAAAATAGGAGAAAATACACCAGAAGATTTTATATATAAATGGGAATCTAAATGGATACGGGAAAAGAAAGAATCTCCTATATTAAAACATTTGATTGATTTATGGAATAAATGTTGATGATGAAATAAGGAATTATTTATTAGAAAAGAGATCTTCAATTCAAAATAGACATTCCTTTTACAATGGATAAGCAACTTTTATATAATTGGTTTCAAAAACCGATTAGATATATAAGAGATTGTTTTGAAGGAGGTATATTAATGTCATTTGATCAATTAAAGAATAAATATAAAATATCAAACACTCTTTTTTGTTACTTCCAATTAAGGGCTTATTTCCGAGAAAAATTGGGTCAAACAATGTTATTGCCGAAATCTAATGAAATAGAAACTTTAATTCAAAAAGGAAAAACTAAAACATGTATTTCTTGTATGTAAAGTTTGATTCAAAAACAGGCAATTAAACAAGGAATCCATAAGTCAAGACAAAAATGGGAAACTGGCTTGAATATTAAAATTGAAGAAACAAATTGATCAAGACTATGTCTTGACAGTATGACAAATACAATAAATATCCGGTTAAGATAAGTGGAATATAATTTTTTACATCAATTATATATTACACCACAAAAAATATATAAATTAAACCCAAATTTATCTGATCAGTGTTTCCGATGTAACCAAGAAATTAGTACCTTTTTACATTCTACTTGGTCTTGTTCTAAAATTCAACCTTTTTGGACAAATTTAAGAGTTTTACTGGAACATCAGCAGCCTGTTGTACCCAGACAAGTTTTTCTTCCCATTTGCTGTTGTACTTACGATTGCTCTCGGAACAAGCTTTCCATTTCTTTGACGACATGTGTTGATGATAAATGATTTATAAAAAGAGCCGAAGGCGGCACAGTTTCATCACAAAACGTGATTCCGTATAGAAAGTCGATGTGTGTGATTATAAATCACATCCGAGACAAACTGGAGCCGGATCACGTGACCGGCCGTGTTGCCGGTTTGGATATTGCCGAATGGAACTGACCGAAATACATCTTTCTCAAAGGAAAATGTTTCAGAAACAGGATGGCTTGTAATTTTCGTGCAGATAATGTCAGCAAGTGAAAAAGCCGGGAAAAAGCCAAATGAATCTTCTGAAGCCAAACAAATTGAATAAAAAGCCAATTTTCTGGAATTTGCTCCGAAAAAGCCAATCAGGTGACCGCGCACCGTCGCGCGCAGTTCGCCTTACGTCACTGCTCAGGTAACACCGCCCACCCCGTTACGTCATTGGGCAGGTAAACCGTTGGCTCGTGAGCTCCTCCCTCCGCCTCTGGTCGGTTCGTTTCCCGCAGCGCGAGCCCCACCTCCCTCGCTTCGTTATTGGTCGCTCAGTCCGTCAATCTTGCTAGCCCCACCTCTCTCCCTCCGTCATTGGTCGATTAATCTGCCCGAGGCTCGAGCTCCGCCTGAAGGTGTCGGAGTGTCTGAATGGGCGGGGGCGGTCTGAGGGAGGGTCTCGGTGAGGGTGTTTTTGGAGTGACTGAGGGCGAGGAGGGTTTGAGAGTGAGGGAGGGTTTCGGTGAGGGGGGTCTGTGGGGTAGAGAATGTAGTAGCTGAGGATGATTCAGTGAGGGAGGGTCTGGTAGTGATGAGGTTTTCAGTGAGGGAATGAGGATAAGCAGCAGGAGGGACTGAGGGTGAGGAATGTTCTTGGTGAGGGAGGGTATGAGAGTTTCTCAGTGAGGGAAGATTTGGGGGTGAGGGTCTTGATGAGGGAGGTTCTTGGGGTGTGGAGGGTCGGTGAGGGAGGTTTTGAGTGGGGAGGGTCACAGTCAGGATGGTGTTAGTGAGGGGTGTCTGAGGGTGAGGAGGGTGAGGGAGAAGCTGAAGCTGAGGAGGGTCTCAGACCATGGGACCTCTTACATTGAGTGTTGGTCTGAGTATCTCCTGAGGTCGAGATGGGTCTGAGGTGAGGGAACACTCTAGGATATGGACTGAGGAAACTCATGGGGTAAGAGGACAGTCTGTTGTAGCAGCTCCAGGGATGGGCTGAGAAAACTCCTGAGATAGCGGGAGGGATCGAGGTGAGGTAGCTCCTGAGATCAAGGGACCATCTGACTTGAGAGATCTCCGTAGGGTGAGAGATGGCTGGGTCTAAGGGACTGACTTGAGGGAGCTTCTGAGGTAGTGGGGTAGTCGGAGTGAGGGGACTGCTGAGGGT
The DNA here is from genome assembly GCF_030144855.1 of Hypanus sabinus. NCBI lineage: Eukaryota > Metazoa > Chordata > Chondrichthyes > Myliobatiformes > Dasyatidae > Hypanus > Hypanus sabinus. The sequence goes on along the minus strand of NC_082737.1, from coordinate 533,024 downwards.
GAGGGACAGTGTGTTGAGAGGGAGCTCCTGAGGGTGAGGGACGGTGTGTTGAGAGGGTGCTCCCGAGGGTGAGGGACGGTGTGTTGAGGGGGAGCTCCCGAGGGTGAAGGACGGTGTGTTGGGAGGGAGCTCCCGGGGGTGAAGGACGGTGTGTTGAGAGGGGGCTCCCGAGGGTGAGGGACGGTGTGTTGAGGGGGAGCTCCCGAGGGTGAGGGACGAGTCTGAGGTGGGCAGAGTCCCAATGGTCAGAGTCCACTGATGACGGGTCTGTTACAGGAAGGTGTCAGACTGAGAGCGATGGACTCTCCGTGTCAGAGGCAGAGGCAACGTCTGGTGAGGAGCCACAGGGGAACATTGAACAACAGATGGAAACCAGGCTGAGGTGAGAGATGGAGCTGAGACTGGGAGGGTGAACATTTCCTCTGGTCTGACTCCCCACTGAGATATCACTGCTGTCCCATCCCTGCCCTTATTATCCTGAATTAATCTCTTCAACACTGTCCACCATGACCCTCTGCTCTAGAATTACCTCCCGAGACCCCTCCACCACTGAGTGTATGTCCCTCATGATTGTCTACCCCTCTATAAGATGACCACTCATTCTCCTACACTCCAATGGGGACAAAGCAAAAAGTCCCAACCTGCTCACCCTCTGTCCATAACTCAGTCCCACGAGTCCTGGCAACATCCTGGTAAATCTCCTCTGCACTCCGTCCAGCTTCATGATATTGTTCCTGTCGCAGTGTGACTAAACCTGAGCATAGTATTCCAAATCTGGCCTCACCAACATCTTGTACAACGAATAATGTCAGAACATAGAAATAGGAGCAGGAGAAGACCCACAGACACGAGACAATCTGCAGATGCTGGAAATCCAAAGCAACACACACAAAATGCTGGAGGAACTCAGCAGGTCAGGCAGCATCTGTGGAAAAGAGTAAACAGTCGACGTTTCAGGCTGAGACCCTTCATCAGGACAGAAGGGAAAGAAGGGAAGTCCGATTAAGAAGGTGGGGGAGTGGAGGAGGAAGTACAAGGTGGTGGGTGATAGGTGAAACCGGGAGAGGGGGAGGAGGTGAAGTAAAGAACGGGGAAGTTTGATGGAAGAGATAAAGAGCTGGAGAAGGGGGATCTGATCGAGGGCAGAAGACCATGGGAGAAAGGGAAGGGTAGGAGCACCTGAGGCAGGTGATGGGAGGGTAAGGAGGTAAGTTGAAAGAGGGAAAAGGGAATGGGGAATAGTGAAGGGGATTGGGGCAATTACCAGAAGCTCAAGAAATTGATGTTCATGCCATCTAGTTAGATGCTCCCCAGACAGAATATAAAGTGTTGCTCCTCCAACCTGAGTGTGGCCTCATCACGACAGTAGAGGAGGCCATGGACTGACGTGTCGGAATGGGAATGGGAATGGGAAACAGAATTGAAATGGGTGGTCACTGGGAAATCCTGCTTTTTCTGGCAGATGGATCGTAGGTGCTCGGTGAAGCGGTCCCTCAATTTCACTGGGTCTCTCTGATATACAGGAGGCCACACCAGGAGCACCGGATACAGTAGATGCCCCAACAGACTCACAGGTAAAGTGTCAGCTCACCTGGAAGGACTGTTTGGGGCCCTGAATGGCGGTGAGGTAGGAGGTGTAGGGACAGTTGTCACTCCTGTTCCGCTTGCAAGGATGAGTACCAGGAGGAGATCAGTGGGGAGGGACGAGTGGACAGGGAGTTGTATTGGGAGTGATCCCTGTGGGAAGTGGGGGGAGTACAGGGGCAGGAATGATTTTCTTGGTGGTGGGGTCATGTTGGAGCTGGCGGATGTTATGTAGAATTATGGGCTGTACGTGAAAGTAGGTGGGGTGGTAGTTGAGGAAAAGAACTCTATTCCTGGTGTGACGACGGGAGGATGGGGTGAGGGCAGATGTGTGTGAAATGGAAGAGATGCGGGTGAGGGCAGCGTTAATGGAGGAGGAAGGGAATCGCTTTTCTTTGAAGGAGCAAGACATCTCAGTCATTCTGGAATGAAGGGTGATGGGGATTTTACAAGTGACGGGGTGGGACGAGGTATGGTCCAGGTAGCTGTGAGAGTCAGTGGGTTTGTAAAAGATATCAGTAGATAGACTGTCTCCAGAGATGGAAATAGAGATTGAGAAAGGGGAGGTATAGACGAGGTAAATTTGAGGGCAGGGTGGAAGTTGGAAGCAAAGTTGATGAAGTTGACGAGCTCAGCACGGGTGCAGGAATCAGCACCAATGCAGTCTTTGATTAGCATAGGAAGAGTTGGGGAGCAATACCAGTGTACGCTTTGAACAGGAATTTTAAATGTAGCCGACAAAAAGGGAGGCACAGCTGGGACCTATGTGAGTGCCCATGGCCACACTTTTGGTTTGAAAGTGGTGGGAGGAACCGAAGGAGAAATTATTGAGGATGAGGACCAGTTCCACCAATCGGAGGAGAGTCGTGGTAGATGGGAACTGGTTGACTGTTGTTCTGAAGAAAGTGGAGAGATTTAATGCCCACCCGATGGGGGATGGAAGTGTATTGGGTCTGGACATCCATAGTGAAAATGTAATGATCAGGACCAGGGGGCTTAAAGACATTGAAAAGATCAAGAGCACATGAAGTGTGACGGATGTAGGTAGGAAGGGACTGACCAAGGGGAATAAAACAGTGGAGGTATGCAGATGTAAGTTCAGTGGGGTAGGAGCAGGCTGAAACACTGGGTCTACCTGGACAGTCAGGTTTGTGGATCTTGAGTGGGAGGTGGAAACAGGAGGTGCAGGTTAAGGGAACTATGAAGTTGGTGGCAGTGGATGGGAGATCCCAGAGTCGAGGTCAGTGACGGTGTGGGAGACAATAGTCTGGTGCTCCTTAGTGGGGTCCTGTTCAAGGATTAAGTAGGAGGAGTTGTCTGAGAGTTGGTTCGTGGACTCAGCAGGGTAGTGGTCAGTCCACCAGACTACTACAGCACCCCACCCTTACCTGGAGGATTGATAGTGAGGTTAGGATTAGTGCGGAGAGAGTGGAGAGCAGCGTGTACAGAGGGGTGAGGTTGGAATTGGAGTGAGGAGGGTTAAAGTTGAGACAGTTGGTGTTTCGCAGGCAATTGGCTATAAAAAGAAGAGCAGGCAGAAGACCAGAGCACGGTGTCCAGGAAGAGGAGGGTTGGAGATGGGAGACTGGGTAATCGGTGCGGTCTGCAGAGTCCTTGCCAAAGACGTAAGCATGGATACAGAGGCAATGGAAGAAGAGTTCAATGTCACGGTGAGTGCAGTGGGGCAAAAGTGAGGCCTTAATGAGGACAGAATGTTCTGCCTCAGAGAGGGCAAGGTCAGAGGGAATTGTGAAGACCCGGCACGGATGAGAGTTGGGATCAGAATGGGGAAGAGGGTTGGTAGTGTCTGAGGAGAGAGGAGGGTTGGAGTGTCCAGGGAAGGTGGGGTTGGAGGACGATGGAGGCTCTGTGGACCCAAGAGCTATCGGTGGGGCCTGAGAGACCCGGGACTGCAGAGTGGTGGTGGGGGAAGGGGAGACTGGGGTTCCAGTGGCAGCGTGTAAAGTCTCGGCCTGGAGGCGACATTGTCAATGTCCAGGCTGGAGTCGGAGTTAGATGTTCTGCAGTTAGCAGTTTGAAGGTGTCCATGGTCATTGGAACCAGCACTGACGGCAGTGGAAACCGGGTTCTGAATCCGCTCGGGATCATTGGAACTGGAGTTGGTGATATTAGTGTCACTGGTACGGAGATGTCCAAAGCCTTTGGGACTGGGGATGGATTCAGAGAGATTCGTAATCTGGGGGCATCCGATGGTATCGAGGTCCAACCGGGCGGCAGCAGGGACTGTGGTCTCGGGGTGTCCAGGGCCACCGGTGTTAGAGACGGTGGGTCTGTGTTCTGCAGCTTGCAGGGATAAGTGCCAGGAGGAGACCAGTGGGGAGGGACGAGTGGTCACCAGGTATCTCCTCATGGTGGAAAGGGTGGAGCGTAGAATACGTAGGGAGAAGCAGCAAGAGAAGCAGTCAATTGAACGTGGGGCTGGGGAATGGCTTTATATGCTCCTGGTATGTTAGTATAAACCAGGTCCAGTGTATTTTCACCTCTGGTACCAAAACCAACATGGTGGTGGAATTTAGGCAGATGACAGGTCAAAATTGCAATCACTGGGATAGGGTGAAGTTTGTCTTTAAACTAAATAATAGGTTCAACATTTCAACAGTTTGGAAAGTGAGGATGAAGTAAAAGGGATGGAGAGCGCAGGAGAGGTTACAAAAGTCTCCAGAAAGGGATATAAATTTAACTTCTGGTAACATGGGGGTAAAATTGAAAAGGGTGATGAATACAGCACTGAAAGTGTTATCTGTTAATGCTCAGGTATGACATTGTGGGCATCACTGAGTCGTGGTTGGGAGTTTAACATGCATAGTGTATTGAATGGATAGGAGGGTAAGCAGAAGGTTGGGGTGGGAATTGAATTCTGAGAAGGAGTTGGCATAGGATTGAAAATACGTCGAATCCTTGTGAGTAAAATTCAGAATCTGCAAGGCTAAAAAATCCCTGATGAGAGTTGTATCACTCTGACACAGTGTTGTCAAGAAAACAACCTCTCCCTCAATGTCGTTAAAAATAAAGGAGCTGGTTGTGGACTACAGGGGGAATGGAGACAGGCTCGCCCCTATTGACATCAATGGATCTGGGGTTCAGAGGGTGAACAGCCTTAAGTTCCTCAGCATTAATATCACCGAGGATCTCTCGTGGCCTGTACATACCGGCTGTGTGTTAAAAAAAGCACAATAGTGCCTCTTTCACCTCAGACAGTTGCAGAAGTTTGGTCTGGACCCCCAAATCTTGAGAACTTTCTACAGGGGCACAATTGAGAGCATCCTGACTGGCTGCATCACTGCCTGGTATGGAAACTCTACTGTACAGCCCAGTGCATCTGTAGATGCGAACTTCCAACTATTCAGGACATTTACAAAGACAGGTGTTTTAAAATGGCCCGAAGGATCATCGGGGACCCAAGTCACCCCAAGCATAATCTTTTCCAGCTGCTACCATCCAGGAAACGGTACCACAGCATAAAAGCCAGGACCAACAGGCTCCGGGACAGCTTCTTCCACCAGGCCATCAGACTGATTAATTGACACTGATGCAACTGTATTTCTATGTTATATTGACTGTCCTGGTGTACATAATGTTTATTACAAATTGCACATTTAGATAGAGACGTAACATAAGTATAGCATCTGAGCCCCCAATTTACCCCCATTCGCCTACGGTGAACCCTACCAATAGTGCAATACTTAAGTGTAAATACGGTGTAATGCCCCCCCCCGCCAAAAACATGCTCACAACACAAATATCAGACAATACTCCAAAGGCGAGTAAGTAATTACAACTTTATAATTATTTCTTAGTGATGGGTTAGTAGAAACAGATAACCTAAAAATGCCAAATCAGTAAGTTTATCAGTTTGTGCACATAATATTTTAATACGTTGGAGCTCACGCCTCCGGTTCCATCCACAACGACCTTCCGAGCCTTCGGCCACCGTCCGAACCACCGACATCCAGTATCCGCTGCCCTGGAACCGCTGTCCGCTCCTCACACGTCATCCTCCTCGCTCGCCTCCCGTAAAAAGACTATGAACTCCTGCTCAGCTCACTAATACAAGATAGCATAACAATTCTCCATTGGCTAGTTCCCCCCTTAGCTACAGTTATAACCCAAACATTCCAGATACAGAAACCCATTACAGCATTAAGTAACATTACAGGGAAGCCATTTCATTATAACAATACAAAGAAACCATTTTGTTGGCCTGAACAGTTAAAACCACAGTTACTGGTTCTGAGAGCCCCACATAAGACTTTTACTCCTGTATATGAAGGTTGTAAGTTGTAAGTTCAATTCCAATTCAATGTACACAGGCCTCAGAACAGTAACTAGGATGCAGACTACAAATTGCAACAGGAGATGGGAAGGGCATGTAAAAAGGACAATGTAATGATAACCATGGGGATTTCAATTTGCAGGTAGATTGGGAAAATCATGTTGCTGCTGGATCCCAAAAGAAGGAATTTGTAGAATGCCTACGAGATGGCTTTTTAAAGCAGCTCGTGGTTGAGCCCACTGGGGAAAAGATGTCTGGATTTGGTGTTGTGTAATGATGCAGAGATCATGATATGATAGAATTCACCCTGCAGTTTGAGAGGGAGAAGCTAAAATCAGATGTATCAGTGGGGTAAAGGGAACTACAGAGGCATGAGAGAGGAGCTGGCCAAAGTTGATTGGAAGCGGACATTAGCAGGGATGATGGCAGAGCAGCAATGGCTGGAGTTTCTGGGAGTAATTTGGAAATGCAGGATAGATAAATACCAAAGATAAAGAAATATTGCAAAGGGAAGATGAGGCAACTGTGGCTGTAAAGTGAAGTCAATGACAGCATAAATTCGAAAGCAAGGGCATACAGTAAATCAATAATTAGTGGGAAGCTGGAGGGTTTTAGAAACTAAATGAAGGCAATAAAAAAGCAAAAACGAGAAAAGATTAAATGTGAAGGTTAATTAGCCAGTAATTTAAAAGAAGAAAACAAAGGTTTTTCAGGTATGCAAAAAGTAAAATAGAGACAAGTGGAAAATGACACTGGAGAGGACATAATGCAGTATTAAGAAAGGCGGACAAACTTAATAAGTATTTTGTATTTTTCTTCACTGTGAAAGACACGATCAGTCTGCCAGAAATTCGAGTGTCGGGGGCAGAAGTCAGTGTAGTTGCTATTACGAAGGAGAAGGTGCTTGGGTTGGTGTAAGGTCTGAAAGTCGATAAGTCACCTGGACCAGATAGACAACACCCCAGGGTTCTGAAAGAGGTGGCTGAAATGATTGTGGAGGCATTAGTAGTGATCTTTCAACAATCACTAGATTCTGGGATGGTTTGGGAGGAATGGGAAATTGTAAATGTCACTCCACTCTTTAAGAAGGGTGGGAGGGAAACAACAGGAAGTCATTGGCAACAAAAAACACACAGGTTGCGAACAATGGACTGTTTATTTCACACACGCAGGTGTCATGTATTGAAAGCCACAGATGCAAATTCACCCACTAACAGAACTGAGAGCAGCTCCTGGAATAGGGTGCTGAGCTGATATGGAGAGTGAGACAGAAAGGTGGGGGGAGTGGGTCGGTGGTGAGAGAGGGTCAGAGAGATGCCCATGTAGTTTGTGGGGTTGAATATTCAGTTTCTCTGCAAAACATTTCAAATTATTCACTCTGCTTTTGTGGCCATTACAGTTCCAATAGGAACATCCCTCTGGTTAATTCTGCCCGGTTTTGTTCTCCTGTTTGCCACTGGATGTGAACAGACTGAGAACAGAGAGGTTTTCACATCAGAGACACAGGTCACATTTGGTGAAAGGTCACAGGTCAGAAACAATGTATTGAGGTGTTAGAGGGGAGGGGGATTGGGAGATTGAGAATGTGAAAGACAGCAGAGGTGAGAGAGGACGGAGAGATAGTTACAGTCATAGAACACAGAGACAGGCTCTTTGGCCCACTGGGTACGTGCTGACCATCAAACACCGTTGACACTGATCCGACCCTAATCACACGTTATTGTCTCCACATTCCCAGGGACTGTGGCCATTTTATCTACTGATCAGTGTGTGGAATGAAAACAGGACACCCTGCTCAAGAGTTACCTCCTGAGGCCCCTCCATCTCATTATGCAAGAAGACAACACACCAGGAGCAGAAGATGTCACCAGCCCCTCAAGCCCGGGCCACCACTCATGGGTTGATATGTCCCAGTGCCACACCAGTATACAAGAACAGAGAAGCCTATTAAAAGTGGTGGATACAGCCCAGTGCCCAGGAAAAGCTCTCCCCACCATTGAGCACATCGACAAGGAGCGTTGACACAAGAAAGCAGCATCCATCATCAGTGACCCCCATCATCCAGACCGTGCTCTCTTCTCACTGCTTCCATTGGGCAGGAGGTACAGGAGCCTTGGTCTCACATCACCAGGTCTAGAACAGTTATTACAGTTCCATTGAGGATAACTTCACTCACCTCAATACTAACCTGATTCCACAACCTATGGAGTCACTTTCAAGGAGTCTACATCTCATGTTCTCAGTATTATTTATTTATCTATTTTTCTTTTTACAGTGCCTTGAAAAAGTATTCAGGCCCTGACACATTGTTCACAAAAATGAGTATTGCAGCCAAGGATTTTGACCAATTTAATTGGGAATTTTTATTTGTAAATCACATGCTCCTTGTTTTTGCAGTGGAGCCAGGAAAAGAAACAGGGGAAATTGTAAAGCGTGAAAAACTAAGAATTCAAAAACTGAAATATCAGCAGTTCCAGAGTATTCATCCCCCCGCCCCTTTGTTCTGTACAGAAGAGGCCAGGCTGACTCGAGGGATTTGGAGTGAGGTCGAGGCAGTTTTGGGGCATGCAGAGTGGAGAAAAGTTGGATCAGCAGGCCCAGCATAAATACATCCCAGAGAAGAAGTGTTCTAACTGGAGGCTGAGGCTGACAAGGGAAGTCGAAGATAGCATAAAAGCAAAAGAGAGGGCATGGATCGCAAAATCAGTGTGAGGCTGAAAGATTGGGAAGCCGATGAAAACCAACAGAAGGCAACTTCAAAAGCAATCAGGAGAGAAATGTGAAATATGAAGGTAAGCTATCCAATAAAAGTGGATACAAAAGTTTTTTCAGATATATAAAGAGTAAAAGAGACGGGAGAGTGGATATTGGACCAGTGGAAAACCGCTGGACAGGTTCTAATGGGGGACAAAAATAGTGGATGAATTTACAAGTATTTGTGTCAGTCTTCACTGTGGAAGACAGGATGCCAGAGATTCAAGAGTGTCAGTGTGCAGAAGTGAGTGCAGGTGCCTCTAATGCCATTCATAAATTTGCCGATTCCACAACTATTGTTGGCAGCAGTTCAGGTGGTGATGAGGAGGTGCACAGGAGTGGGATAGATCAGCTGGTTGTGTGGAGTCAAAACAACAACCTTGCACTTAATGTCAGTAAGACGAGGGAATTGACTGTGGACTTCAACAAAGGGAAGTCAAGGGAACACACACCAGTCTTCAATGAGGGATCAGCAGTGGAAAGGGTGAGCAGTTTCAAGAACCTGGGTGTCAACATCTCTGAAGATCTCTCCTGGGCCCAACATTAATGGAATTACAAAGAAGGCACAACACTGGCTGTATTTAAGAGTTTGAGGAGACTTAATTTTTCTCCAAAGATGCTCACAAATTCCTGCAGAGGTCCCGCAGAGAGCATTCTAACTGGTTCATCACTGTCTGGAATGGAGGGGATACTGTACAGGATCAGAAAAAGCTACAGAACGTTGCATACTCAGACAGTAATTCATAGGCCAGTTAGTCTGACTTCAGTGGTTGGTAAGATGTTGGAGTCCATTACTAACCATGAGGTTCTGGGGAAAGAAGGCACATGAAAAAATAGGCCATAGTCTGCATGGTTTCCTTAGGGGAAATGTTGCATGAGAAAGCTCTGAAATTCTTTGAGAAAATAACAGGCAGGAGAGAGAAAAGAGAGTCAGTGGATGTTGTTGACTTGGATTTTCAGTTTTGATTGCCAATTATAAACCCATTTTTCCAGCTGGTCTCGATCTTGCTGCAAGCTTTCATAGCTTTCCGTATTCTCCATTACAGCCCAAATCTTGGTGTCATTGGCAAATTTGTCGACATAGGTGACAAACAAGTGCAGTCCCAGATCTGAGCCCTGTGACACACATCACTAGACACAGTCCTCCAGTCAGAGAGACAGCCATTTACAAGTACAGACCCAGCTCTGATCCCTGTGACACACACCACGAGTCAGAGGCCTCCAGTCAGAGAGGCAGCCATTTACAAGTACAGACCCAGCTCTGATCCCTGTGACACACACCACTATTCACAGGCCTCCAGTCAGAGAGGCAGCCATTTACACGTACAGACCCAGCTCTGATCCCTGCGGCACACACCACTAGTCACAGGCCTCCAGTCAGAGAGGCAGCCATTTACAAGTACAGACCCAGCTCTGATCCCTGTGACACACACCACTAGTCACAGGCCTCCAGTCAGAGAGGCAGACATTTACAAGTACAGACCCAGCTCTGATCCCTGTGGCACACACCACTAGTCACAGGCCTCCAGTCAGAGAGGCAGCCATTTACAAGTACAGACCCAGCTCTGATCCCTGTGGCACACACCACTAGTCACAGGCCTCCAGTCAGAGAGGCAGCCATTTACAAGTACAGACCGAGCTCTGATCCCTGTGGCACACACCACTAGTCACAGGCCTCCAGTCAGAGAAGCAGCCATTTACAAGTGCAGACCCAGCTCTGATCCCTGCAGCACACACCATTAGTCACAGGCCTCCACTCAGAGAGGCAGCCACTTACAAGTACAGACCGAGCTCTAATCCCTGTGGCACACACCACTAGTCACAGGCCTCCAGTCAGAGAAGCAGCCATTTACAAGTACAGACCCAGCTCTGATCCCTGTGGCACACACCAGTAGTCACAGGCCTCGTCAGAGAGGCAGGTATTTACAAGTACAGACCCAGCTCTGATCCCTGCGGCACACACCACTAGTCACAGGCCTCCAGTCAGAGAGGCAGCCATTTACAAGTACAGACCCAGCTCTGATCCCTGTGGCACACACCACTAGTCACAGGCCTCCCGTCAGAGAGGCAGCCATTTACAAGTACAGACAAAGCTCTGATCCCTGCGGCACACACCCCTAGTCACAGGCTTCCACTCAGAGAGGCAGACATTTACAAGTACAGACCCAGCTCTGATCCCTGCGGCACACACCATTAGTCATAGACCTCCAGTCAGAGAGGCAGCCATTTACAAGTACAGACCCAGCTCTGATCCCTGCGGCACACACCACTAGTCACAGGCCTCCAGTCAGAGAGGCAGCCATTTACACGTACAGACCCAGCTCTGATCCCTGTGGCACACACCACTAGTCACGGGCCTCCAGTCAGAGAGGCAGCCATTTACAAGTACAGACCCAGCTCTGATCCCTGCGGCACACACCACTAGTCACAGGCCTCCAGTCAGAGAGGCAGCCATTTACACGTACAGGCCCAGCTCTGATCCCTGTGGCACACACCACCAGTCACAGGCCACCACTCAGAGAGGCAGCCATTTACAAGTACAGACCCAGCTCTGATCCCTGCGGCACACACCACTAGTCACAGGCCTCCAGTCAGAGAGGCAGACATTTACAAGTACAGACCCAGCTCTGATCCCTGTGGCACACACCACTAGTCACAGGCCTCCAGTCAGAGAGGCAGCCATTTACAAGTACAGACCCAGCTCTGATCCCTGTGGCACACACCACTAGTCACAGGCCTCCAGTCAGAGAGGCAGACATTTACAAGTACAGACCCAGCTCTGATCCCTGTGGCACACACCACCAGTCACAGGCCACCACTCAGAGAGGCAGCCATTTACAAGTACAGACCCAGCTCTGATCCCTGCGGCACACACCACCAGTCACAGGCCACCACTCAGAGAGGCAGCCATCTACAAGTACAGACCCAGCTCTGATCCCTGCGGCACACACCACTAGTCACGGGCCTCCAGTCAGAGAGGCAGCCAATTACAAGTACTGACCCAGCTCTGATCCCTGTGGCACACACCACTAGTCACAGGCCTCCATTCAGAGAGGCAGCCACTTACAAATACAGACCCAGCTCTGATCCCTGCGGCACACACAACTAGTCACAGGCCTCCCGTCAGAGAGGCAGCCATTTACAAGTACAGACCCAGCTCTGATCCCTGTGGCACACACCACTAGTCACAGGCCTCAAGACAGAGAGGCAGCCAGTTACAAGTACAGACCGAGCTCTGATCCCTGTGGCACACACCACTTGTCACAGGCCTCCAGTCAGAGAGGCAGCCATTTACAAGTACAGACCCAGCTCTGATCCCTGTGGCACACACCACTAGTCACAGGCCTCCAGTCAGAGAGGCAGCCATTTACAAGTACAGACCCAGCTCTGATCCCTGCAGCACACACCATTAGTCACAGGCCTCCACTCAGAGAGGCAGCCATTTACAAGTACAGACCCAGCTCTGATCCCTGTGACACACACCACTAGTCACAGGCCTCCAGTCAGAGAGGCAGACATTTACAAGTACAGACCCAGCTCTGATCGCTGCGGCACACACCATTAGTCACAGGCCTCCACTCAGAGAGGCAGCCATTTACAAGTACAGACCCAGCTCTGATCCCTGCGGCACACACCACTAGTCACAGGCCTCCACTCAGAGAGGCAGCCATTTACAAGTACAGACCCAGCTCTGATCCCTGCGGCACACACCACTAGTCACAGGCCTCCAGTCAGAGAAGCAGCCATTTACAAGTACAGACCCAGCTCTGATCCCTGCGGCACACACCACTAGTCACAGGCCTCCAGTCAGAGAAGCAGCCATTTACAAGTACAGACGCAGCTCTGATCCCTGCAGCACACACCACTAGTCACAGGCCTCCAGTCAGAGAGGCAGCCATTTACAAGTACAGACCCAGCTCTGATCCCTGCGGCACACACCACTAGTCACAGGCGTTCAGTCAGAGAGGCCTGTGACTCGTGGTGTCCACAGGGATCAGTGCTGGGCCCGTTGTTTGTCATCTATAACAACGATCTTCATGATAATGTGGTAAACTGGATCAGCAATGTTGCTGCTGACCAGGATTGTGTGTGTAATGGACAGCGAGGAAGCTATCAATGCTTGCAGTGGGATCTGGACCAGCTGAGAAAAGGGGCTGAGAAAGGGCAGATAGAATTATTGCAGATGGGGATGAGATGTAGAAGTTGGGAGGACAAACCAGGATAAGACTCACATAGTGAATGTTAGGGCTCTGAGGTGTACGGTAGAACCACGGGACCTGGAAATACAGATCCACATGTGCTTGAAAGCAGCGTCACAGGTAGATAGGTTGTAAAGAGAGCTTCATAAATCAGGGCGTTGTGTACAGGATTGGGATGTTATGTTGCAGTTGTAAAAGATGTTAGTGAAGGTGATTTCAAAGTAATGTGTGCAGTTCTGGTCACCTACCGGTAGGAAAGCTATCAATAAACTTGAAAGAATGCAGAGAACATTTACAAGGATGTTGCTGGGACTTGAGGATCTGAGTTACAGGGAGAGTTTGATTCCATTAGGAATTTCTTCACTGGTGTTTTTAGTGGGAACGATGAAATATTTTAGAGGAATCTGAGTGGAACTTCACTCAGAGGGTGGTGTGAGTGGATCTTCACTCAGAGGGTGGTGTGTGTGGAACGAGCTGCCAACGGAAGTGTTAGATGCAAATTCAATTGTAACATTTAGGAAAAGTTTGGATAGGTGGATGAGATGAGAGAGGTCTGGAGGGCTACGGTCTGGGTGCAGAAAGATGGGAACGAGGCGGAGGAGCAGGCTGGCATGGACTAGATGGGCCGAAGTTCCTGTTTCTATGCTCCATGACTCTATGACCAACACCCTCCCATACAATAAATATCAATGTGCCATTGGCTCTCCGTACTACTGCTGCCCCTTCCTGCAGTCTGAGCTAAACACCCCACGGTTGACCAGTGTGACTACACACTTGCATCTGTGTAGAAACATCTTTGCATCTTTCATTAAATTCTCTCTAAATTCCTTCTCCATTACCGACCCTGTACACAATCCACTCCCCGTTACTGACCCATTGCCAACCTGACAGGGGGTTTGTCCTGTGTCCACTCCCCCTCTAATGTCTGCTGTCCATTACAGACGATCTACACCTTCCACTCCACAATACTGACCCATTATAAACCTGGCAACAGTAATCCTGTGACTATTTCCTCTCTGGCACCTGTGTCCATTCCTGTTCCTCGGCTCAATACTGACCCATCACTGTGGTTGTTAGAGGAAGCTCACTGACTGGGAACAATAGGCTCTTCACTGCAGAGGCTCAGGCTAGATGATGTTTGTTTGCTTTGCATACTTTTTCAAAACATACATCAACTGTTCCACCACCCCGCGCTGGCTTCATTGCTTCGAGAAGCCGGTGCGGAAAGTAGTCGTTGAACTGCCGCTGTGTCTTACACCACTCACAGCAGAGAGTGAGGAGGTTGTAGGTGGTCCCATCTCCCTCCAGTTCACCCAGCAACACCTCATTGGGAGTCACACGTGAGTAGACATCACCCAAACTGATTGAATCTGGAAATTTGTCTTGTGTTCTGTGTTTGTGTGTGGGTGTTGCAGAGAGAGAGAGAGAGAGGGGGAGAGAGAGAGTGTAAATAAATGAAGGTAGATGGAGCTCCTCTGTCTCATCCACCTGTGAGGTTTCAGGAAGGGATTTCTCACCTCTGTCTGGGGTCTCAGTCACGGAGATCTCACTGTATGTGTGATCCAGAGAGGGAGAGCTCACCTCCTTCCATGGGGACTCTGGAGTATCTCACCTCTGAGTTCTCACTGAGGGAGGTTTCATCTCTATCTTTGGGTTGTCAGTGAGGGAGATAAAGAGATCCCACTTCTGTCTGTGGGGTCTCCATGAGGGAGATCTCACCTCTGTCCATGTGGTTTCAGTGAGGGAGTGATGAATCTATCCCACTGTAGGTGGATATCCCTTTCCATCCTCAGTTCCCATCCCCATTTACACCTTGTCCTCCGCCCCAGTGTGTCATTTCTCACTGAGTTAATTCCAGTCTTTCATTTCCAGAATGTCACCGGCTGAACTGAGGGTTGTGCTGCTGATCCTGGGTTTTCTGGGTGAGTAATGTCTTGTCGGGACAAACTGCGTGCTGTGTACAGTAAGAGGAAGTAGATGTTATTTATTGTTTCTGTAGACGAGCAGAGACAGCCTGTATTTAATGGGGGAAAAGTACTGAAGGGACCTCGGGAACATTATGAATCCAATTTGACACCGGGACACACGGCATTGGAGCTGGTGATCAGAAACATCCAGATACCCGGTTTGGTAAAACAACAGCAGGGAGTGGAGGGAGATGGGGAGGCAGAGAGGTTTCAGCAGAGAATCTCAGGCTTGAAGACTGAGGAGAAGGCACGGCTGGAAATGCAGTGATTACACTCCGAGAGGCTGGGACTGGAGGGAGTGTCCAGAGACTGGAGGAGATTACACTGGGAGGAAGTGGTGAGGCTATGTTGGGATGTGAAAGCAAAGTTGGGTTGTATGTTACTGAACCAGATTAGTGATCACAGGGATGGTGGGTGAAGGGGTTGGGGGCAATTTCAAGCACAGCCTGCAGAGTGTGTGGAGAGCAGGGTGCAGGAGTGGGAGGTGGCTGATGGTGAGAATGAGAGATGGACTGGGTCAGGGGCGGAGCTGGGTGACGTTCCAGAGGCGAGCGTCACAGTGGGGCAGAGGTGCCTTTTAAATGTCATTATCATACCGAAGCGGGCCAGGCAGCATCGATGCAAAAGAGTAAATACTCGATGTTTCGGGCCAAGTTCCTTCATCGGGACCGGAAAGCAAGAGGAGAAGTCCATCTTTTTTCCCCCCAGCCCTTTCTTTCCAGTCGTGATGAAGAGTCTCAGCCTGAAATGTTGACTGTTTATTCTTTTCCATCTGTGCTGACTGACCTGCTGAGTTCATCCAGAATTTTGTATGTGTTGCTCTTGAAACCAGTGTCACTGTGTGTCCTCAGTGACCACTTTATTATGTGCGGAGTATAATTGGCTAATTAGATATTTGTATTAATGGACAAGTGTGCAGGTGTACCTGGTAAAGTGGCCACTGAGTGTATCCCCAATGACGTGACCCCCACAGTCGTCTGTGGTAATGAATTTCACTGGTATATGTTATGTAATTTGTTGTTTTGTGGCAGTACACTACAATACAAGATAAAAAACTATATATTACAATAAGAAATATACTTAAATAAAAAAGAAAGTTGAGCACAGAGAGAGCAAAAAAGTTTTTACAGTGGTGTAAATGGGTTCATTGTCCATTCAGAGATCTGATGGTGGAGAGGAAGAAACTGTTCCTGAAGCGTTGAGTGTGTGTTTTCAGGCTCCTGTACCTCCTCCCTGACAGTAGCAAGGAGAAAAAGGCATGTCCTGAGTGATGGGGGTCTTTAATGATGGATGCTGCTGTTTCGAGGTGTTACTTGTGAAGATGTCCTCGATGCTGGGGAGGCTTGTGTCCATGATGGAGCTGGTTGAGTTTACAGTATTCTGCACCTTTTTCTGATTCTGTGCTGTGGCCCTCCATACCAGACGGTGATACAACCAGTTAGAATACTCTCCACTGTACATCTGTAGAGATTTGCGAGTGTACTTGGAGTCAGACCAAGTCCTTCAAACTCCTGATGAAATGTAGCCACTGTTGGGCCTTCTTTACAATTGGCTCAATATGTTGGTCTGAGGATCGATCTTCAGAGATGTTGACACCCAATAGCTTGAAACTTCTTCTGTGGGACTCGGCAGTATTTACAAGCAAGGATAAGTTTTTTTTTAGCCGGGCTGCTTCTTTGACATTCTTCCATAAATACTTCTTTTGTGGAAGGCTTTAAAGATTGTGGAGCCATGAACTTCATCTCCAGTGTCAGCCACTGACTCCTGCAGCTCACTCAGAGTGACTGTTGTTGTCACAGTAGCCTCTCTTACAAGTGCCAATCTTCTCCGGTGACTAAGTTTAGAGAGATCGCCTGACCTGGGCACTGTGGCTGTGGTTTTGTATTTTTCCACTGATTCACGATGGACTACACTGAGTTCTAAGGAATGTTCAGTGCCTTTGAGATGGTCTTGTACCCTTCCCCAGATTTGTGCTTCGATATTATCACTTGTCTTGAATGCTCTTTAATACTCATTTTGGTTTGGTGTGTTGAAAATCTACCATACTGTTGGCCCTTACCGGGGCAGGGGTATTTGTTCAAATGACACTCCAATTTTCTCCATCAGCAAATGGAGTGAGTTGAGGATGAATACTTTTTCAGCCTCACCATTTTGGTTTTTAATTTTCAGCTAATTGTTGACTGAATTTGGAATTTTCTTTTGATTCGACATGTTGCACACTGTTTTATAGATTAGCTCAAAATATCCTACTTCAATATATTTTAAATTTAGGAACAGAGTAGGTAATAGATGAAAATAGTTGTGGGGACTGAATACTTTTTTAAAGCACTGTATATAACACCAAGAGGAGAGGGAGACGGGAGTAGACCCGGGGTGGAGGGTAGTAGGGAGAGACCGTGGAGGGGGAGTTAGAAAGTGACCAAAGGAGATGGGGGTAGGCATGCTCCGAAGGGAGACAGTGGTAGTGAGAGACCGAGGGAGGTAATGAGACACAGAGGGGAGAGGAAAGTAGGGAGAGAATGAGGAAAAAGGAAGGTCGGGAGAGTCCGAGGCAGAGGGTGGTAGGGAGAGACGAGGGGAGACGGATATAGACAGAGAACAAGGGGACATGGAGTTTGGCAGAGTGAGGGGCAAATGACTTGGGGAGAGCCTGAGGGCAGAGTGAGTTGGAAACAGCAAGGTAAGGAGAGACCGAGGAGGGAATGAGGTAGGGAGTGGAGGAGGGGTGAATGAAGTGAGGAGAAACCTAGTAGAGAGGGAGTTACGGTGAGACCAAGGGATGAGCGAGATGGGAAGAGATCGAATTAAACTTATTTTTGGAGAAGGAAATCGGAGGATCAGAAAGAGAGTGTGGCGGCAGCCATTTTGATTTTTTCTTCCTCTCATCGGAGTTAAGAGAGACGGGACTGTGGGGCGTGTGACGTCGGGCAGTGAAGCGGGGAAGATTTAAAAAGGGCAGAAATCCTGAATCGGGTTTCATTTGGAGAAGAAAGTCGGAGGATCAGAACGGGAGTGCGGCAGGAACCATTTTGATTTTTTTCTTCTTCTCATCGGGGTTAAGAGAGGAGGGACTGTGAGCCGTGTGACGTCGGGCAGTGAAGCGGGGAAGATTTAAAAAGGTCACAGCCTTATACAGCGGGCAACGGAGTGAGCTGGGAACAGAGTGAAGGCTTAACAGCTTTGGCTCAATGGGCTGAAGTGGAAAAGGGTGAGGCAAGGTCGGTTCAGGTTTCAGTTTTTCCTGTTATTTGAGGAAAGGGGAAGTATGAGTTTGAGGGCAGCTTGTTGTTCTCGGTGTCGGATGTGGGAGGTCCTGGAGTCTCCCAGCCTCCTGGACGTCCACATCTGCACCAGGTGCGCCGAGCTGCAGCTCCTAAGGGACCGTGTTAGGGAACTGGAGCTGCAGCTCGATAATCTCCATCTGGTCAGGGAGAGTGAGAAGTTGATAGAGAGGAGTTACAGGCAGGTGGTCACACCGGGGCCACAGGAGGCAGACAGGTGGGTCATGGTTAGGAGAGGGAAGAGGAAGAGTCAGGTACAAGAGAGTACCTCTGTGGCTGTACCCCTTGACAATAAGTACTCCTGTTTGAGTACTGTTGGGGGGGGGACAGCCTACCTGGGGGAAGCAACAGTGGCCGTGCCTCTGGCACAGAGTCTGGCCCTGTGGCTCAGAAGGGTAGGGAAAGGAAGACAAAGGCTGTAGTAATAGGGGACTCAATAGTTAGGGGGTCAGATAGGCGATTCTGTGGATATAATCAGGAGACCCGGATGGTAGTTTGCCTCCCTGGTGGCAGGATGTTTCTGATCACGTCCAAGATATCCTGAAGTGGGAGGGTGAGGAGCCAGAGGTCGCAGTACATATCGGTGCCAATGACAGAGGTAGGAAAAGGGAAGAGATCCTGAAAGGAGAATATAGGGAGTTAGGAAGGCAGTTGAGAAGAAGGACTGTAAAGGTAGTAATCTCTGGATTACTGCCTGCGCCACGTGACAGTGAGAGTAGGAATGGAATGAGGTGGAGGATAAATGCATGTCTGAGGGATTGGAGCAGAGGGCAGAGATTCAAGTTTCTGGATCATTGGAACCTCTTTTGGGGCAGGTGTGACAAAAAGGACAGTTTACACTTGAATCCTAGGAGGAACCAATATATTCTGGTGGGGAGATTTGCTAAGGCTACTGGGGAGATTTTAAACTAGAATGGTTGGGGAGTGGGAATCAATTTAAAGAGACTAGGGGAGAGGAGATCAGTTCACAAATAGAGAAAGCTTGTAGACAGTGTGAAGGAGGATAGGCAGGTGATAGTGAAGGGGAGCACTCTGACCGAAGATGTAGAGGAGAAGGAAGAAAAAGATAATAATGTTGTTTGCACCGTTCGGGATAAACAGAGAGTAAGAGGTGGAGAGTTTCTTAAATGCATCTCTTTTAATACTAGGAGCATTGTAAGAAAGGTGGATGAGCTTAGAGCATGGATTGATAACTGGAAATATGATGTTGACGCTATTTGTGAAACATGGTTGCAGGAGGGGTGTGATTGGCAACTACAAACAGTAAATATTCCTGGATTTCATTGCTTCAGGTGTGATAGAATTGGAGGGGCAAAAGGGGGAGGTGTTGCAATGCTTGATCGAGAAAATATTACAGCGGTGCTCTGGCAGGATAGATTGGAGGGCTTATCTAGGGAGATTATTTGGATGGAATTGAGGAATAGGAAAGGTGCAGTAACACTTATAGAGGTGAATTCCAGACCAGCTAATGGGGAACGAGAATTGGAGGAGCAAATTTGTAAGGAGATGGCAGATATTTGTTGTAAGCACAAGGTTGTCATTGTGGGAGATTTTAATTTTCCACACATAGACTGGGAAGCCCATTCTGTCAAAGGGCTGGATGGTTTGGAGTTTGTAAAATGTGTGCAGGATAGTTTTTTGCAGCAATACATAGAGGTACCAGCTAGAGAAGGGGCAGTGTTTCATCTCCTGTTAGGGAATGAGAAAGGTCAGGTGACTGAGGTATGTGGTGGGGAGCACTTCGGGTCCAGTGATCTGAGGGGAGAGGGAATTAGTGAGAGTGAGGGGAGAGTGTGAGGTAGTCAGAGTCTGAGAGGAAAGGGATGTAGGGAGAGACCAGGGGTGAGGGAGGTGCCAAGAGACCGGGCAGAGAGGCAGTTGGTGAGAGTCCAAAGGGGAGAGGGAAGTGGTGATGCACCAAGGGGAGATGGAGAGGTAGGGACGGCCAAGGGGAGAGGGTGAGGCAGGGACTGTCCGAGGGGAGAGGGTGAGGCAGGGACGGTCCAAGGGGAGAGGGTGAGGCAGGGACTGTCCGAGGGGAGAGGGTGAGGCAGGGACGGTCCGAGGGGAGAGGGTGAGGCAGGGACTGTCCGAGGGGAGAGGGTGAGGCAGGGACAGTCCGAGGGGAGAGGGTGAGGCAGGGACGGTCCAAGGGGAGAGGGTGAGGCAGGGGAGGACTGAGGGGAGGGGGGAGAGGCTGGGGAGGACCGAGAGGAGGGGAGAGATGTGGGGAAGGACCGACGGGAGAGGGAGGTAAAGGAGACTGAGCGGAGAGGGACAGGAAGGATGAAGGGAGAGGAAGGGAGATAGACACCAGACTGAGAGAGCATGAGGGAGAGACCAAGGGGAGAGATTGCGAGGAAGAAAGAGACGGAGTAGTTGGACATAAGAAGAGTATGAGGTAAGAGGGAGGGAGACCCTGGGTGGAGACGGAATAAGGGAGAGTTCAAGGGGAGTATGAGGTAAGGAGGGACCGAGGACAGATGGGAGTGTCCGAAGGGTGAGACCTTGGGGAGAGGGAGGGAGGGAGGCACCAAGGGGAGAGAGCGTGAGGGAACACCAGGGGTATACTGAGTTAGGGTGAGATCGAGGGGTGAAGGAGGTAGGCTGAGAGCTGAGGGAGGTAGGGAGAAGCCAAGTGGAGACCCTGAGGGTAGTGTGAATAAGGGAAAGACAGAGAGGAGTTGGAGGTAGAGAGAGACCAAACGGAGAGGGATGTATGCAGAGATTGAGTGGAGGGGGAGGTTGTGGGGGACTGAGGAAGGAGAGGGTAGGGAGAGACTGAGGGAAAGCGTAGCTGAGGGAGACCAAAGGAGGGAGGCAGGTGGAGAGCGACCAATTGTAGAGGAAGTCAGGAGGAGACCGAGTGGAGGGGGTAGTGTGGAGATTCCAAATAGAGAGGGAGGCAGAGACCGAGGAGTGAGGAAGGTAGGGAGTGACTGAAGGGAGAGATAGAAGGAAGTAGGAGCTTGGTGGATATGAAGGGTAGAGAGAGACTGAGGTGGGAGAGGGGTAGGTGGAGAGACTGAGACGAGAGGGAGTTACTGTGTAACCGAGAGTTAACTATGGTAGGAAGACATGGAGGGGAGGGGGAGACTGAGGGTGGAGGGTAGTAGGGAGTGTGAGTGGAAAGGGAGGAAGGGAGTGACTCGGGAGAGGAAGGTAGGGTAAGACCAAAAAGGGGAGGGTTAACAAGAGACAAGGGGAGAGGAAGGTAGGGAATGACCAGAGTGGATGGTGGTAGGGAGAAATCAAAGGGAGGCAGAGTGAGGACGTATAGAGGTGGGGAGAGGGAGGTACAGCGAGTTCAATGGGAGAGGGTGGTAGGGAGAAGCTGAGGCACGAATAAGGTAGGGAGAGACTGAGGGGAGAACATGAGGAGAGACCAAGGATAGGAGGTGGTGGGGTGAGACCGAGGGTAGAGGGCGGGGGAAACCATGGGGAGAGGGAGGTGGGGAAGGACTGAGGGGAGATGTGGTTATTGAGAGAACGAGGGAAGAGGGATGTACACAGAGACCAAGGGGATGGGGAGGTTGGGAAAGTCTGAGGGGAGAAGCAGGTCGCGAGAGACTGAGGGGAGAGGAAGGTTGGAGGAAGCCAAGGGGTGAAGAAATGAGGGAGGCGAGGGTGAGGTGGTGGTGTCTGAGGGGAGGTGGAGGTAGAGAGAGGGAGACCAAGGGGGGAGGGTGGCAGAGTGATCTCGGCTAGATGGAGTTAAGGAGGGAAGAGAGGGTGTAGGGAGAGACCGAGGGGTGAGGAAGAGTTCGAGGTGTGAGGGAGGTGGGGAGAGGGAGTCTGTGAAAGTCAGAGGGGAGATGGAGGTAGAAAGAGAGACTGTGGAGGGAGGGAGATGGAGAATTGAATTGACTTTATTTCTTACAACCTTCACATGCATGAGTAAAAATCTTTACGTTACGTCTCTGTCTGAAGGGGCAAAGTGCAATATATAGTAATTTGTAATAAATAGTATGTACACCAGGACAGTCAATATAACATAGACATACAGTTGTATCAGTGTGAATTAATCAGTCTGATGGCCTGGTGGAAGAAGCTGTCCCGGAGCCTGTTGGTCCTGGCTTTTATGCTGTGGTACCTTTTCCCGGATGGTAGTAGCTGGAACAGTTTGTAGTTGGGGTGACTCGGGTCCCCAATGATCCTTTTTACACACCTGTCGCTGTAAATGTCCTGAATAGTGGGGAGTTCACATCTACAGATGTGCTGGGCTGTCCACACCACTCTCTGCAGAGTCCTGTGATTGAGGGAAGTACAGTTCCCATACCAGGCAGTGATGCAGCCAGTCAGGATGCTCTCAATTGTGCCCCTGTAGAAAGTTCTTAGGATTTGTGGGTCCAGACCAAACTCCTTCAACTATCTGGGGTGAAAGAGGTGCTTACCTACTGCCCATGTCAGTTACAAACACACAGGATTCTGCAGATGTTGAAAATCTACAGAAAATGCTGAGAAACTCAGCAGGTCAGGCAGCATCCATGGTGAGGAATGAACAGCGGACGTTTTGTGCTGAGACCCTTCATCAGAACTGGAAAGGACGGGGGAAGGAACTGAAATAAGAAGGTGGGGGGAAGAGAAGCAACACAGGCTGTGAGGTGATAGGTGGAGCCAGGCGAGGGGGAATGTAAGTGAGTGGGAGGGTGAAGTGAGAAGCTGGGAGGTGATAGGTGGAGCCAGGCGAGGGGGAAGGTAAGTGAGTGGGAGGGTGAAGTGAGAAGCTGGGAGGTGATAGGTGGAGCCAGGCGAGGGGGAAGGTAAGTGAGTGGGAGGGTGAAGTGAGAAGCTGGGAGGTGATAGGTGGAGCCAGGTGAGGGGGAAGGTAAGTGAGTGGGAGGGTGAAGTGAGAAGCTGGGAGGTGATCGGTGGAAAAGGTAAAGGGCTGAAGAGACCCGAAACGTTGACTCTTTATTTCTCTCCATCAATGCTGCCTGGCCTGCTGAGCTCCCCAGTATCTTGTGTGTCCGATACACATCCCAGTGAAGAATGTTTTGTCAGGGGTTTATCCCACTCCCTAATTCATGGGTTTAATTCGACTCTCTGGTCTGTGTGTCCATTCCTGTCCCGACACACAGAGCCCTTTTCCTGGCCTGAGCTGTTGCCGATGCTGTGTCCGTTGAGGAAGTTTGGGAAATGAGAACAATGGACTCTTCATTCTAGGCGGCCGGGATACATGTCAGCTCCCTTACTTTGCATGTTCTCCCATATCATATCTTCAGCCGTGTCACTACCCAGCCCTGTGTTCTTTCACACCAGCAGCCGGTGTGGAAGGTAGTCAGGGTCAAGGCTGACACCACTGACGGACGGACCCCAGAACTGAGGAGGATGCAGGTAGGTCCATCTCCCTCCGTCTCTCACACAGACTGTAAACCGTGGTCAGGCACAGGTATCTGTGATCTGTGCCGTTAACAGACATGTGTGTGTGCATGTGTGAGATGACCCCGAGTGAGGGTCGGTGTGTGAGACTGACGGGGTGCCGTTCCCCATTGAGGGTCAGAGTGTGTGTGACTGACGGGGTGCCGTTGCCCATTGAGGGTCAGAGTGTGTGTGACTGACGGGGTGCAGTTCCCCATTGAGGGTCAGAGTGTGTGTGACTGACGGGGTGCCGTTGCCCATTGAAGGTCAGAGTGTGTGTGACTGACGGGGTGCCGTTCCCCATTGAGGGTCAGAGTGTGTGTGACTGACGGGGTGTCGTTCTCCATTGAGGGTCAGAGTGTGTGTGACTGATGGGGTGCTGTTCCCCATTGAGGGTCAGAGTGCGTGTGACTGACAGGGTGCCGTTCCCCAATGAGGGTCAGAGTGTGAGTGACTGACCGGGTGTCGTTCTCCATTGAGGGTCAGAGTGTGTGTGACTGACAGGGTGCCGTTCCCCATTGAGGGTCAGAGTGTGTGTGACTGACGGGGTGCCATTCCCCATTGAGGGTCAGAGTGTGTGTGACTGACGGGGTGCCGTTCCCCATTGAGGGTCAGAGTGTGAGTGACTGACGGGGTGCCGTTCCCCATTGAGGGTCAGAGTGTGAGTGACTGACGGGGTGTCGTTCTCCATTGAGGGTCAGAGTGTGTGTGACTGACAGGGTGCCGTTCCCCATTGAGGGTCAGAGTGTGTGTGACTGACGGGGTGTCGTTCTCCATTGAGGGTCAGAGTGTGTGTGACTGACGGGGTGCCGTTCCCCATTGAGGGTCAGAGTGTGAGTGACTGACGGGGTGCCGTTCTCCATTGAGGGTCAGAGTGTGTGACTGGTGGGGTGCCGTTCCCCATTGAGGGTCAGAGTGTGTGTGACTGATGTGGTTCCGTTCCCCATTGAGGGTCAGAGTGTGTGTGACTGACGGGGTGCCGTTCCCCATTGAGGGTCAGTGTGTGTGTGACTGACGGGGTGCCGTTCCCCATTGAGGGTCAGAGTGTGTGTGACTGACTGGGTGCCATTCCACATTGAGGGTCAGAGTGTGTGTGACTGACGGGGTGCTGTTCCCCATTGAGGGTCAGAGTGTGTGTGGCTGACGGGGTGCCATTCCCCATTGAGGGTCAGAGTGTGTGTGACTGACGGGGTGCCGTTCCCCATTGAGGGTCAGAGTGTGTGTGACTGACGGGGTGCCGTTCTCCATTGAGGGTCAGAGTGTGTGTGACTGACAGGGTGCCGTTCCCCAATGAGGGTCAGAGTGCGTGTGACTGACGGGGTGCCGTTCTCCATTGAGGGTCAGAGTGTGTGACTGGTGGGGTGCCGTTCCCCATTGAGCTACAGAGTGAGTGTGTGTGTGTGTGTCTGTGTGTGTGTGTGTGTGTGTGTGTGTGTGTGTGTGTGTGTGTGAGAGAGAGATTGATTTCACCCTCTCTATGTGGTGGGAGGGAGAGGGGAAAAGGGCAAGTGAGAGGGAGAGGTATCAGCCCTCTCAGTGTGACAGAGAGATGGAGATTTCACCCTCTCCATTTGGTGGGAGGAAGAAGGGGTGACTGAGGGAGAGGTATCTCACCCCTCTCTGTGTGAGAGAGATGGGCAGACAGACTCAGATGGTCTCTCTGAGATCCAGAGAGAGAGAGAGATCTCACCTCTGTCACGTCCCGTTGAGAACGTGGTGTTCCACACCCACTGTCGATAGATCCTCAGTTATTGTCCCAGTTTGCGCTCTGGTCTGTACCCCACTGCCTCATTTCTCTCTGATTTAAATTACGTTCAGCAGCAGGTGTGTTATCACTGACATATCCTGTGAGATTTGTTTTACGGATGGGTGCAGTGCATTGAATAAAATTTACATTAGATTATAATAAATATAGAAATATATTGATCTGAAAATTAAATTATGTTTTCCCCTCTTTAGCCAGCAGGGTGAGGGTCCCATCACTGGTTCTGGCTTCTCTGGGTGAGAAATTTCCATCAGCAAGGGGAAATCGTGTGGAAGTTGTGGCAAGGCAAAGGTTAATTAATGTCCAGGCAAGGGTAAATTGTAGATGGAGTGCAGACAGCCCTGGCAGCAAAGGCCCTTAAAGAGCATCACTCCCATTTTGTTTTACAAAATTATAGAAGTTTGTTCACTCACAAAACACAAACATCTGTGATTTACGAGGTTGCTAACAATTTCAAGTTAAATATGGTTTCTACAATCTACAAAGCATATAATTCCCTGGAGGACCCACCATTCCCGGAAATCCCCCCTGTACCCATAGTGACTGCATTCTTCTGCTTTACAGAAACTTTGGTATAAACATAACCCCAGAAGAGGGACAGGCATTCAGCTCGGGCAGAGCCCTTGACTGCCTGGACCCACGAATGGCCATCTTGGCCAGGTCCAGGAACAAGCTCACCAGTAGATTCTCTGAGTGACCCAACCCCCTCCGTACTGGGTGACCATATATCAGGAGCACAGGGCTGAAGTACAACCAAAACGTGAGCAGCAGCCCCTTCAGATACTCAAACAGGGGCTGCAACCTCTCACACTTCATATAAACATTGTACACTTGACTCCTCTCGGCCTCACAAAGGACAGGTGGACCGGGTGTCTGTGAAACGGCTCAAAAATCTATTGCACGGCACAGGGGAAAAGTTCACTCAACTTCACTGGCCCCGTCATTGAAATGTTCCCACAACCTATGGACTCACTTTCAAGGACTCTTCATCTCATGATCTTGATATTTATTGTTATTTATTTATTTATTTATCAGTATTATTTCTTCTTTTTGTATTTGCACAGTTTGTTGTCTTCTGCACTCTGGTTGAATGGCCTAACTGGTCGGTCTTTCATTGATTCTTTTGTGGTTATTATTCTATAGATTTATTGAGTATGCCCACAAGAAAATGAATCTCAGGGTTGTATATGGTGACATCTCTGTACTTTGATAATAAATTATTCTGAACTTTGGAATGCACCTTATGCTAAATGTCAATCTTCTGGAATATGTTTTATAATTTGTTAATTTATTTGTGGAAGTATTACTTGACGTGTTGTTGTGAATTATATGCACTGCGTTGTACTGTGGTCTGCAACTTACTCCAAAGGAACGTTGATTTGTTTAGTGGTGTAGGTTTATATAGTTAAATGACGATAACCTTGAACTTGAGAGTCCATTTGTTCAGTGACAGGAGATTCACACCCAACTTCTGCAGGAATGGGATGATAACACGGATGAGTGAGTGACTGGGGAGCTGGTGCAGGGGACAGGGTTTCAAGTTGTTGGTTCATTGGAACTTTTACTGGGAAAGGGGTGACCTGTACAAGCGGGACGGGCTGCACCTGAACTATAGGGGAACCAATATCCTGGCTGAAACGTTCACCAATGCTACTCGGGGGAGTTTAATCTGGTTTAGCAAGGAAATGGGAAACTGGAGCATCAGGTGAGTAAGGGAAGGTCGATGTCAGGGAAAGTATTGAAAGACAAAATCAAAATTACAGGTATGATGGGTGGGATAGTTTGAAGAATGTATATGTTAATGCTAGGGGTATTATGGGTAAAGGTGATGAACTCTGAGCATGGATCAAGTACGTGGAACTACGATGTTGTGGCCACTACTGAAACTTGGTTGAGAGAGGGGCAGGAATGGGTGATTAATGTACCAGCTTTTCAAAGTTTTTGAAAAGACCGAACTAAAAGAGGTGGTCACACAGCTGCACTCAGGGGAGACATAATGGAGGGGTCAGACCCTGAGTCCATTTGTGTAGAACTCAGGAATAGGAAGAGTGCAATCACACTGATGGGATTGGATGACAGAACCCCCCAGTAGCCAGCAGGACTTCGAGGAACAGATTTGTAATTAGATTAAGGAAATGTGAAAAAATAATCGTGTTGTTGTCATTGGGGATTTCAACTTCCCTAGTATGAATTGGGACCACCTTAGTGCAAGGGGGTGAGAAGGAAAATAATTCATTAAGTGGATCAGGGTGGTTTCTTAAATGAATATGTATATGGTCAATCGAGAGGAGGGGCCATACTGGACATGGTGTTGGGTAATGATCCTGGCCAGGTGTCTGACCTTTCAGTGAGTGAGCAGTTAGGGAACAGTGACCACAACTCCTTAACTGTCAGGATAGCTATAGATAAGGCTAGGTATGGTCTTTGCAGGAGAAATTTAAGTTGGACTAGGGCAAACTACAACAGTATAAGGCAGGAACATCTGGTGTCCACATCAGACATGTGGAGGGTGTTTAAAGATCAGCTGCACTGAGTACAGGATAGGTGTGTTCCCATTAGAAGGAAGGATAGGGATAGAAAGATAAGAGAACGTTGGCTGTCCAGAGAGGTGATGAATTTTGTCAAGAAGAGAAAAGACAAGTATGTAAAGCTTCAGGTTAGGTTCAAACGAAGCACATGAGGAGAATAAAGAAGCCAGAAGAGAACGAAAGAGAATTAGGAAAGCCAGGAGGATCAATGGAAAGTCCTTGTCAAGTAGAATCACCGGTGAGATCCCAGAGGTCTGGCGAGTGGCTAATGTATCTCTGTTTACTAAGGGGACACGGGAAATCCTGGGAAATATAGACCGGTGAGTCTCACATCAGATATAGGGAAATAGTTCGAGAAAATTCTTCGGGATAGGACAGATGAGCATTATGGACAGCCAATGTGTCTCCGTGAGGGGCCGGTCGTGTCTTACTAACTTGATTGGGTTTTTTGACAATGTGATGAGAGAGATTTAAGAGGGTAGGACAGTGGATATTGTCTACGTGGATTTTAATGATCTGTGTGCTAAAATCCCTCATTGGAGGCTAATCGAGAAGATTAAGATGCAAAAGGTCCATGGCAACTTTGCTGTTTGGGTTCAGAACTGGATTCAGCAAATGAGATAGAGGGTGGAGGTTGAAGGGATTCGAGCTAGAGGTCTCTAATTAGTGGAATTCTGCAGGGATCTATATTGGGACTTCTGCTGTTTGTGATGTCTAAATGACCTGATGAAAATCTGGATAGGTGGGTGAGTAAGGTTGAAGATGATACCAAGATCAGTGAAGTTGTTGATCATGTGGAAGACTGACAAAGAATACAATGCGATACAGATCAGGTGCAGGTATTGGCTATTAAATGGCAGGCGGTGGTTAATCCAGATAAATATGAGCTGTTGCACCTTGGTTGGGCAGATGAAAGAAGACAGTACACTGTTAAGGGCAAGAACTTTAAGAGTGTTGCTTAGCAGAGAGATCTTGGGATCGATATTCATAGCTCATTGAAAGTAACTACATAGATTGATAAGGTAATATACCAAATCTCCTCAAATTCCTAATGGGATTCACTGCTGGCGTGCCTTATTAGTGATGGGGTCAATGTGTGGGGCACAGAATGGATCTACAGAGATGTTGATGGCTTCTCTCCACCGGCTAACTCCCAACCCATTCCACATTATTTACATCCACTGACCGATTGACATTTGTGAAATGTTACTTTGTGTCAGTGATAATGAAACGTCCTTTGTTCTCTCATGAAATATTAACCCGTGGGGTGGTTCTATTAGAAATGTTATAGTTGCAACATCAATAGACAGTTATTCAGAAGATGCTGTACAGGAATGTGTAAATCAGCCCAGCAGTCCAATGAAAGTGATGGATGGTGCACAGGGAGTGTTGTACAATCGATGGTCAAGGTGGTGTCTGTGAAGTGTGGTACATTCGATGGTGAAGGTGGTGTCTGGGGAGTGTTGTACAATCGATAGTCAAGATGGAGTCTGCGTAGTGTTGTACAATAGATGGTCAAGATGGTGTCTGAGTAGTGTTGTACAATTGATAGTCAAGATGATGTCTGAGGAGTGTTGTACAATAGATGGTCAAGATGGTGTCTGAGTAGTGTTGTACAATCGATGGTCAAGATGGTGTCTGTGGAGTGTTGTACAATCGATAGTCAAGATGGTGTCTGAGGAGTGTTGTACAATCGATGATCAAGATGGTGTCTGGGGACTGTTGTACAATCGATGGTCTAGATGGTGTCCGGGGAATGTTGTACAATCGATAGTCAAGATAGTGTCTGGGGAGTGTTGTACAATCGATGGTCAACATGGTGTCTGTGAAGTGTGGTACATTCGATGGTGAAGGTGGTGTCTGGGTAGTGCTGTACAATCGATAGTCAAGATGGTGTCTGCGCAGTGTTGTACAGTAGATGGTCAAGATAGTGCCCATTTTTTTTATATTACAAAATCCTTTATTACAAATTTCGGTGCTATACAATATATACAAAACAGTGGCAAACACAATTACTGCACTACAAATAGACAATAGACATTATACCAGAATGTTGCCATCCCTACCCACGATGGCATTTACACCCCGCGGAGCCCAACGGTCTCGAAACTCCTCTAAGGTCGCCGTGGACTGCGCGAGTTCTTTTTCAATAGTTACCCGGGCACGAACATACCCCCTAAACATCGCCAGGCAGTCTGCCCGGGGAGATCCTCCTGCCACCCGTTTCCAAGACCCACGGATGGTGGATTTCGCCAGCCCCAGGAGCAAGTTGACGAGGACATCCTCATACCTCCATGCCCCCTTCCTTACTGGATGACTATATATAAACAGGGTGGGACTAAAATGCAGCCAGAAGGCGAGGGAGAGTTCTACAATCGATAGTCAAGATGGTGTCTAGTAAATGTTGTGCAATAGATGGTCAAGTTGGTGACTGGGGAGTGTTGTACAATCAATAGACAAAATGGTGTCTAGGGAGTGTTGTAATATAGATGATCAAGATGGAGTCTGGGGAGTGTTCTAAAATAAATGGTCAAGATGGTGTCTGGGGAGTGTTGTACAATAGATGGTCAAGATGGTGTCTGAGTAGTGTTGTACATTTGATAGTCAAGATGGTGGCTGGGGAGTGCTGTACAATCGATGGTCAAGATGGTGTCCGGGGAGTGTTGTACAATCGATGATCAAGATGGAGACCGGGGAGTGTTGTACAATCGATAGTCAAGATAGTGTCTGTGGAGTGTTGTACAATAGATGGTCAAGATGGTGTCTGGGGAGTGATGTACAATCGATAGCCAAGATGGTGTCTGGGGAATGTTGTACAATAGATGGGCAAGATGGTGTCTGGGGAGTGTTGAACAATTGATGATCAAGATGGTGTGTGGGGAGTGATGTACAATCGATAGTCAAGATGGTGTCTGGGGACTGTTCTACAATAGATGGTCAAGCTGGTGTCTGGGTAGTGTTGTACAATCGATAGTCAGGATAGTGTCAGGCGAGTGTTGTACAATAGATGGTCAAGATGGTGTCTGGGGAGTTGTACATTCAATAGTCAAGATGGTGTCTGGGGAGTGTTGTACTGTAGATGGTCAAGATGTTGTATGGGAGTGTTGTAAAATCGATAGTCAAGATGGGGTCTGGGGAGTGTTGTACTGTAGATGGTCAAGATGGTGTATGGGAGTGTTGTACAATCAATAGTCAAGATTGTGTCTAGGGAGTGTTGCAGAATAGATGGTGAAGATGCTGTCTGCTGAGTTTTGTACAATTGATGGTCAAGATGGTGCCAAGGGAGTGTTGTACATTGGATAGCCAAGATGGTATCTGGGGAGTGTTGTGTAATATATGGTCAAGATGGTGTCTGGGGAGTGTTGTACAATCGATGGTCAAGATAGTGTCTGGGGTGTGTTGTACTATAGATGGTCAAAATGGTGTCTGGGGAGTGTTGTTCTATTGATGGTCAAGAAGGTGGCTGTGGAGTGTTCTTCAATCGATAGTCAAGATGGTGTCTGGAGAGTGTTGTACAACAGATGGTCAAGACGGTGTCTGGGTCGTGTTGTACAATCGATAGTCGATGTTGTCTGCGGAGTTTTGTACAATAGCTGGTCAAGATGGTGTCTGGGGTATGTTGTACAATCGATGATCAAGATGCTGTGTGGGGATTGTACAATCGATGATCAGGTTGGTATCTGGGGAGTTGTACAATCGATGGTCAAGATGGTGTCTGGGAATGTTGTACTGTAGATGGTCAAGATGGTGTCTGGGGAGTGTTGTACAATAGATGGTCAAGATGGTGTCTGGGGAGTGTTGAACAATTGGTAGTCAAAATGGTGTCTGGGGTTTGTTGTCCAATAGATGGTCTGTATGGTGTCTGGGGAGTGATGTAAAATCGATAGCCAAGCTGGTGTCTGGGGAGTGTTGTACAATCAATAGTCAAGATGGTGTCTGGGGAGTGTTGTACAATAGATAGTCAAGATGGTGTCTGGGTGGTGTTGTACAATCGATAGTCGAGATGGTCTCTGGAGAATGTTGTACAATAGATGGTCAAGATGGTGTCTGGGGTGTGTTGTCCAATTGATGGTCAAGATGGTGTCTGATGAGATTTGTACAATAGATGGTCAAGATGGTGCGCAGGGAGTGTTGAACAATTGATGGTCAAGATGGTGCCAATGGAATGTACATTCGATAGTCAAGATGGTATCTGGGGAGTGTTGTGAAATAGATGGTCAAGATGGTGTCTGGGGGGTGTTGTACAATCGATGATCAGGTTGGTATCTGGGGAGTGTTGTACAATCGATGGTCAAGATTGTGTCTGAGGAGTGTTGTACAATAGATTATCAAGATGGTGCCGGGGGGTGTTGTACAATCGATAGTCAAAATGGTGTCTGGGGACTGCTGTACATTCAATGGTCTAGATGGAGTCTGGGGAGTGTTTTACATTTGATAGTCAAGATAGTGTCTGTGGACTGCTGTACAATAGATTGTCTAGATGGTGTCTGGGTAGTGTTGTACAATTGATAGTCAAGATGGTGTCTGTGGAGTGTCACACAATAGATGGACAAGATGGTCTCTGGGGAGTGTTGTACAATTGGTAGTCAAAATGGTGTCTGGGGTTTGTTGTCCAATAAGTGGTCAGTATGGTGTCTGGTTAGTGTTGCAGAATCGATAGTCAAAATGGATTCTGGTGTATGTTAAATAATAGAGGGTCAAAATGGTGTCTGGGAAGAGTTGTACAATCAATAGTCAAGATGGTGTCTGGGTGGTGTTGTACAATCGATAGTCGAGATGGTCTCTGGAGAATGTTGTACAATAGCTGGTCAAGATGGTGTCTGGGGTGTGTTGTCCAATTGATGAACAAGATGGTGTGTGGGGATTGTTGTACAATCGATGATCAGGTTGGTATCTGGAGAGTGTTGTACAATCGATGGTCAAGATTGTGTCTGAGGAGTGTTGTACAATAGATTATCCAGATGGTGCCGGGGGAGTGTTGTACAATCGATAGTCAAAATGGTGTCTGGGGACTGCTGTACAATAGATCGTCTAGATGGTGTCTGGGTAGTGTTGTACAATTGATAGTCAAAATTTAGTCTGGTGTGTGTTGTACAATCAATAGTCAAGATGGTGTCTGGGGAATGTTGTACAATAGATGGGCAAGATGGTGTCTGGGGACTGTTGTACATTCGATTGTCAAGATAGTGTCTGGGGACTGCTGTACAATAGATCGTCCAGATGGTGACAGGAGAGTTTTGTACAATTGGTAGTCAAAATGGTGTCTGGGATGTGTTTTCCAATAGGTGGTCAGTATGGTGTCTGGTTAGTGTTGTACAATCGATAGTCAAAATGGATTCTGGTGTGTGTTAAATAATAGATGGTAAAAATGGTGTCTGGGTAGAGTTGTACAATCAATAGTCAAGATGGTGTCTGGGTGGTGTTGTACAATCGATAGTCGAGATGGTCTCTGGAGAATGTTGTACAATAGCTGGTCAAGATGGTGTCTGGGGTGTGTTGTCCAATTGATGAACAAGATGGTGTGTGGGGATTGTTGTACAATCGATGATCAGGTTGGTATCTGGAGAGTGTTGTACAATCGATGGTCAAGATTGTGTCTGAGGAGTGTTGTACAATAGATTATCAAGATGGTGCCGGGGGAGTGTTGTACAATCGATAGTCAAAATGGTGCCTGGGGACTGCTGTACAATAGATCGTCTAGATGGTGTCTGGGTAGTGTTGTACAATTGATAGTCAAAATTTAGTCTGGTGTGTGTTGTACAATCAATAGTCAAGATGGTGTCTGGGGAATGTTGTACAATAGATGGGCAAGATGGTGTCTGGGGACTGTTGTACATTCGATTGTCAAGATAGTGTCTGGGGACTGCTGTACAATAGATCGTCCAGATGGTGACAGGAGAGTTTTGTACAATTGGTAGTCAAAATGGTGTCTGGGATGTGTTTTCCAATAGGTGGTCAGTATGGTGTCTGGTTAGTGTTGTACAATCGATAGTCAAAATGGATTCTGGTGTGTGTTAAATAATAGATGGTAAAAATGGTGTCTGGGTAGAGTTGTACAATCAATAGTCAAGATGGTGTCTGGGTGGTGTTGTACAATCGATAGTCGAGATGGTCTCTGGAGAATGTTGTACAATAGCTGGTCAAGATGGTGTCTGGGGTGTGTTGTCCAATTGATGATCAAGATGGTGTGTGGGGATTGTTGTACAATCGATGATCAGGTTGGTATCTGGGGAGTTTTGTACAATCGATGGTCAAGATTGTGTCTGAGGAGTGTTGTACAATAGATTATCAAGATGGTGCCGGGGGAGTGTTGTACAATCGATAGTCAAAATAGTGTCTGGGGACTGCTGTACAATAGATCGTCTAGATGGTGTCTGGGTAGTGTTGTACAATTGATAGTCAAGATGGTGTCTGTGGAGAGTCGTACAATAGATGGTCAAGATGGTGTCTGTGGCGTGTTGTACTGTAGATGGTCAAGATGGTGTCTGGGGAGTGTTGTTCAATCGATAGTCAAAATTTAGTCTGGTGTGTGTTGTACAATCAATAGTCAAGATGGTGTCTGGGGAATGTTGTACAATAGATGGGCAAGATGGTGTCTGGGGAGTGTTGAACAATCGATGATCAAGATGTTGTGTGGGGAGTGATGTACAATCGAGAGCAAGATAGTGTTTGGGGACTGTTCTACAAAAGATGGTCAAGTTGGTGTCTGGATAGTGTTGTACAATCGATAGTCAAAATGGATTCTGTTGTGTGTTAAATAATAGATGGTCAAAATGGTGTCTGGGGAGTGTTGTACAATCAATAGTCAAGATGGTGTCTGGGGAGTGTTGTACAATAAATAGTCAAGATGGTGTCTGGGTGGTGTTGTACAATCGATAGTCGAGATGGTCTCTGGAGAATGTTGTACAATAGATGGTCAAGATGGTGTCTGGGGTGTGTTGTCCAATTGATGGTCAAGATGGTGTCTGATGAGATTTGTACAATAGATGGTCAAGATGGTGTCTGTGGAGAGTCGTACAATAGATGGTCAAGATGGTGTCTGTGGCGTGTTGTACTGTAGATGGTCAAGATGGTGTCTGGGGAGTGTTGTTCAATCGATAGTCAAAATTTAGTCTGGTGTGTGTTGTACAATCAATAGTCAAGATGGTGTCTGGGGAATGTTGTACAATAGATGGGCAAGATGGTGTCTGGGGAGTGTTGAACAATCGATGATCAAGATGTTGTGTGGGGAGTGATGTACAATCGAGAGCAAGATAGTGTTTGGGGACTGTTCTACAAAAGATGGTCAAGTTGGTGTCTGGATAGTGTTGTACAATCGATAGTCAAAATGGATTCTGTTGTGTGTTAAATAATAGATGGTCAAAATGGTGTCTGGGGAGTGTTGTACAATCAATAGTCAAGATGGTGTCTGGGGAGTGTTGTACAATAGATAGTCAAGATGGTGTCTGGGTGGTGTTGTACAATCGATAGTCGAGATGGTCTCTGGAGAATGTTGTACAATAGATGGTCAAGATGGTGTCTGGGGTGTGTTGTCCAATTGATGGTCAAGATGGTGTCTGATGAGATTTGTACAATAGATGGTCAAGATGGTGCGCAGGGAGTGTTGAACAATTGATGGTCAAGATGGTGCCAATGGAATGTACATTCGATAGTCAAGATGGTATCTGGGGAGTGTTGTGAAATAGCTGGTCAAGATGGTGTCTGGGGGGTGTTGTACAATCGATGATCAGGTTGGTATCTGGGGAGTGTTGTGCAATCGATGGTCAAGATTGTGTCTGAGGAGTGTTGTACAATAGATTATCAAGATGGTGCCGGGGGGTGTTGTACAATCGATAGTCAAAATGGTGTCTGGGGACTGCAGTACATTCAATGGTCTAGATCGGGGGTCGGCAACCCGCAGCTCCGGAGCCACATGTGGCTCTTTTACGTCTGTGCTGCGGCTCCCTGTTGCTTTGGGAAATAATTGGTCAGTATTTAATTAAAATGTATTTTATGTTTGTTAGTTTTTGAAATGTAATTCTAAATTTGAAGATTATGGTGATCTTGTACAATCTAATTAAGACGTTGTGGCGACCCATTTCCTGACACATCCGAACCGGCTCACAATTAGCCAGCGTTCAGGCTAAGGGAGATCGGCTACGGGGGTTTGTGAGTACGTGTCTTTTGCAGCATCCGCGCCCATGGGGGGCGGGTTGAGGGAGGCTTAAAAGCAAGGCTGTTTAGTTCGAATAAAGCTATCTTTGACTGCAGTTTACTGACTGCGTGTAGCACACCGCTACAACGTGTTTTTATCGCTGGCTGTCCAGAGGGGAGGTGCTGAAACGTTTTGTCGCGTGTCTGGAAAACTTTCCTGGGCAGCAAAGGGCCCACCTTTCCTAAGCTGGAACAGCCAGAGTGGCTGGAAAAGCTACACTTCATGGTAGACATGAAAGCGCACATGAACACGCTGAACACAGCTCTTCAGGGGTAAGGACGTACAGCCCTGCACATGTTGGAGGATGTTTTGGCATTCGAGCGCAAGTTGACAGTGCTTGCCAGAGATTTACAGAAAGGCACATTGTCTCACTTCCCCAATTTGAGAGAGTTCAAACAAGGTCACGACATGATAAATTCGGAATATTTACATTCTGCAATCTTCGCAATGCAAACATCATTTGGAAAACGCTTCTGTGAGTTCAGAGAGGAAAAAAACACATTATCCTTCCCGGTCACTCCCCTAAGCATCGATCCATCCCTACTGAATACGACTGCATTGTCAGGTGTGAGTCAACCTGACCAAGTATGATAAATATTTTAATTGCCTATTATTTTACGTATATTCATATGTTTTCATTGTTCAGTGAAATAGTCCTTTTATTTTTCTGGTTGACAGCTGGCTGACGTTATTTTTGGTTTGCTGCTGGCGGCAAATTTAAGTTTGGCGTTTTTCATAAATACAAGAAGGACTCAAATAGACGTTGAGTATTTTACTTAAAAGTAACCTTCAACCCAACGTCTTTTTTTCGGAGTTCAAAATGTTTTTGTTGCATGCAGAAATGTAATTTCGTTTTCTCTGCAGGAGTTCATCAATTTCATAAATGCAACACATTATAGTTTGTTTATACATAGCATAAAGGCAAAACAAAACGTTGTATGCAGTGTTATTTCATTTTAAATGTCAAACGGGTTTTGAGGCTCCCAGTGTTTTCTTTTCTGTGGGAAACGGGTCCAAGTGGCTCTTTCAGTGGTAAAGGTTGCTGACCCCTGGTCTAGATGGAGTCTGGGGAGTGTTTTACATTTGATAGTCAAGATAGTGTCTGGGGACTGCTGTACAATAGATGGTCAAGATGGTGTTTGGGGAGTGTTGTACAATTGGTAGTCAAAATGGTGTCTGGGGTTTGTTGTCCAATAAGTGGTCAGTATGGTGTCTGGTTAGTGTTGCACAATCGATAGTCAAAATGGATTCTGGTGTATGTTAAATAATAGATGGTCAAAATGGTGTCTGGGAAGAGTTGTACAATCAATAGTCAAGATGGTGTCTGGGTGGTGTTGTACAATCGATAGTCGAGATGGTCTCTGGAGAATGTTGTACAATAGCTGGTCAAGATGGTGTCTGGGGTGTGTTGTCCAATTGATGGTCAAGATGGTGTCTGATGAGATATGTACAATAGATGGTCAAGATGGTGCGCAGGGAGTGTTGAACAATTGATGGTCAAGATGGTGCCAATGGAAAGTACATTCGATAGTCAAGATGGTATCTGGGGAGTGTTGTGAAATAGATGGTCAAGATGGTGTCTGGGGGGTGTTGTACAATCGATGATCAGGTTGGTATCTGGGGAGTGTTGTACAATCGATGGTCAAGATTGTGTCTGAGGAGTGTTGTACAATAGATTATCAAGATGGTGCCGGGGGGTGTTGTACAATCGATAGTCAAAATGGTGTCTGGGGACTGCTGTACATTCAATGGTCTAGATGGAGTCTGGGGAGTGTTTTACATTTGATAGTCAAGATAGTGTCTGTGGACTGCTGTACAATAGATTGTCTAGACGGTGTCTGGGTAGTGTTGTACAATTGATAGTCAAGATGGTGTCTGTGGAGTGTCACACAATAGATGGACAAGATGGTCTCTGGGGAGTGTTGTACAATTGGTAGTCAAAATGGTGTCTGGGGTTTGTTGTCCAATAAGTGGTCAGTATGGTGTCTGGTTAGTGTTGCAGAATCGATAGTCAAAATGGATTCTGGTGTATGTTAAATAATAGATGGTCAAAATGGTGTCTGGGAAGAGTTGTACAATCAATAGTCAAGATGGTGTCTGGGTGGTGTTGTACAATCGATAGTCGAGATGGTCTCTGGAGAATGTTGTACAATAGCTGGTCAAGATGGTGTCTGGGGTGTGTTGTCCAATTGATGAACAAGATGGTGTGTGGGGATTGTTGTAGAATCGATGATCAGGTTGGTATCTGGAGAGTGTTGTACAATCGATAGTCAAGACAGTGACTGGGGACTGCTGTACAATAGATCGTCTAGATGGTGTCTGGGTAGTGTTGTACAATTGATTGTCAAGATGGTGTCTGTGGAGTGTCATACAATAGATGGTCAAGATGGTGTCTGGGGAGTGTTGTACAATTGGTAGTCAAAATGGTGTCTGGGGAGTGTTGTACAATTGGTAGTCAAAATGGTGTCTGGGGTTTGTTGTCCAATAGCTGGTCAGTATGGTGTCTGGTTAGTGTTTTACAATCGATAGTCAAAATGGATGCTGGTGTGTGCTAAATAATAGATGGTCAAAATTGTGTCTGGGGAGTGTTGTACAATCAATAGTCAAGATGGTGTCTGGGGAGTGTTGTACTCTAGATAGTCAAGATGGTGTCTGGGTAGTGTTGTACAATCGATGTTCAAGATGGCCTCTGGGGAGTGTTGTACAATCGATAGTCAGGATGGTGTCAGGCGAGTGTTGTACAATAGATGGTCAAGATGGTGTCTGGGGAGTTGTACATTCAATAGTCAAGATGGTGTCTGGGGAGTGTTGTACTGTAGATGGTCAAGATGTTGTATGGGAGTGTTGTAAAATCGATAGTCAAGATGGTGTCTGGGGAGTGTTGTACTGTAGATGGTCAAGATGGTGTATGGGAGTGTTGTACAATCAATAGTCAAGATTCTGTCTAGGGAGTGTTGCAGAATAGATGGTGAAGATGCTGTCTGCTGAGTTTTGTACAATTGATGGTCAAGATGGTGCCAAGGGAGTGTTGTACATTGGAGAGCCAAGATGGTATCTGGGGAGTGTTGTGCAGTAGATGGTCAAGATGGTGTCTGGAGAGTGTTGTACAAGATAGTGTCTGGGGTGTGTTGTACAATAGATGGTCAAAATGGTGTCTGGGGAGAGTTGTTCTATTGATGGTCAAGAAGGTGTCTGTGGAGTGTTCTTCAATCGATAGTCAAGATGTTGTCTGCGGAGTTTTGTACAATAGCTGGTCAAGATGGTGTCTGGGGTAAGTTGTACAATCGATGATCAAGATGCTGTGTGGGGATTGTACAATCGATGATCAGGTTGGTATCTGGGGAGTTGTACAATCGATGGTCAAGATGGTGTCTGGGGAGTGTTGTACAATTGATAGTCAAAATGGTGTCTGGGGTTTGTTGTCCAATAGATGGTCAGTATGGTGCCTGGTTAGTGTTGTACATTCGATAGCCAAGGTGGTGTCTGGGGAACGTTGTACAACAGATGGTCAAGATGGTGTCTGGGGAGTGTTGTACAATCGATGGTCAGGATGGTGTCGGGGTAGTGTTGTACAATAGATGGTCAAGATGGTGTCTGATTAGATTTGTACAATAGATGGTCAAGATGGTGCGCAGGGAGTGTTGTACAATCGATGGTCAAGATTGTGTCTGAGGAGTGTTGTACAATAGATTATCAAGATGGTGCCGGGGGGTGTTGAACAATCGATAGTCAAAATGGTGTCTGGGGACTGTTGTACATTCAATGGTCTAGATGGAGTCTGGGGAGTGTTTTACATTTGATAGTCAAGATAGTGTCTGGGGACTGCTGTACAATAGATAGTCTAGATGGTGTCTGGGTAGTGTTGTACAATTGATAGTCAAGATGGTGTCTGTGGAGTGTCATACAATAGATGGTCAGTATGGTGTCTGGTTAGTGTTGCACAATCGATAATCAAAACGGATTCTGGTGTATGTTAAATAATAGATGGTCAAAATGGTGTCTGGGAAGTGTTGTACAATCAATAGTCAAGATGGTGTCTGGGTGGTCGTGTACAATCGATATTCGAGATGGTCTCTGGAGAATGTTGTACAATAGCTGGTCAAGATGGTGTCTGGGGTGTGTTGTCCAATTGATGATCAAGATGGTGTGTGGGGATTGTTGTACAATCGATGATCACGTTGGTATCTGGGGAGTGTTGTACAATCGATGGTCAAGATGGTGCCGGGGGAGTGTTGTACAATCGATAGTCAAAATGGTGTCTGGGGACTGCTGTACAATAGATCGTCTAGATGGTGTCTGGGTAGTGTTGTACAATTGATAGTCAAGATGGTGTCTGTGGAGAGTCGTACAATAGATGGTCAAGATGTTGTCTGTGGAGTGTTGTACTGTAGATGGTCAAGATGGTGTCTGGGGAGTGTTGTTCAATCGATCGTCGAAATTTAGTCTGGTGTGTTTTGTACAATCAATATTAAATATGGTGTCTGGGTGGTGTTGTACAATCGATGATCAAGATGTTGTGTGGGGAGTGATGTACAATCGATAGTCAAGATGGTGTCTGGGGACTGTTCTACAATAGATGGTCAAATTGGTGTCTGGGTAATGTTGTACAATCGATAGTCAGGATGGTGTCTGGGGAGTGTTGTACAATCGATGATCAAGATGGTGTCTGACGAGAGTTGTACAGTATATGGTCAAGATGGTGCGCAGGGAGTGTTGAACAATTAATGGTCACGATGGTGCTAAGGGACTGTTTAACATTCGATAGTCAAGATGGTATCTGAGGAATGTTGTGCAATAGATGGCCAAGATGGTGTCTGGGGAGTGTTGTACAATCGATGATCTGGTTGGTGTCTGGGGAGTGTTGTACAATAGGTTATCAAGATGGTGCTGGGGGGTGTTGTATAATCGATAGTCAAAATGGTGTCTGGGGACTGTTGTCCAATAGGTGGTCAGTATGGTGTCTGGTTAGTGTTGTACAATCGATTGTCAAAATGGATTCTGGTGTGTGTTAAATAATAGATGGTCAAAATGGTGTCTGGGGTGTGTTGTACAATCAATAGTCAAGATGGTGTCTGTGGAGTGTTGTACATTCGATGGTCAAGATAGTGTCTGGGGACTGCTGTACAATAGATCGTCTAGATGGTGTCAGGAGAGTGTTGTACAATCAATAGTCAAGATGGTGTCTGGGGAGTGTTGTATTATAGATAGTCAAGATGGTGTCTGGGTGGTGTTGTACAATCGATAGTCGAGATGGTCTTTGGAGAATGTTGTACAATAGATGGTCAAGATGGTGTCTGGGGAGTGTAGTACAATTGATGATCAGGTTGGTATCTGGGGACTGTTGTACATTCGATGGTCAAGATTGTGTCTGAGGAGTGTTGTAGAATAGACTATCAAGATGGTGCCGGGGGGTGTTGTACAATCGAAAGTCAAAATGGTGTCTGGGGACTGCTGTACTTTCAATGGTCTAGATGGAGTCTGGGGAGTGTTTTACATTTGATAGTCAAGATAGTGTCTGGGGACTGCTGTACAATAGATAGTCTAGATGGTGACTGGGTAGTGTTGTACAATTGATAGTCAAGATGGTGTCTGTGGAGTGTCATACAATAGATGGTCAAGATGGTGTCTGGGGACTGTTGTACATTCGATTGTCAAGATAGTGTCTGGGGACTGCTGTACAATAGATCGTCCAGATGGTGACAGGAGAGTTTTGTACAATTGGTAGTCAAAATGGTGTCTGGGATGTGTTTTCCAATAGGTGGTCAGTATGGTGTCTGGTTAGTGTTGTACAATCGATAGCCAAAATGGATTCTGGTGTGTGTTAAATAATAGATGGTAAAAATGGTGTCTGGGTAGAGTTGTACAATCAATAGTCAAGATGGTGTCTGGGTGGTGTTGTACAATCGATAGTCGAGATGGTCTCTGGAGAATGTTGTACAATAGCTGGTCAAGATGGTGTCTGGGGTGTGTTGTCCAATTGATGATCAAGATGGTGTGTGGGGATTGTTGTACAATCGATGATCAGGTTGGTATCTGGGGAGTGTTGTACAATCGATAGTCAAAATGGTGTCTGGGGACTGCTGTACAATAGATCGTCTAGATGGTGTCTGGGTAGTGTTGTACAATTGATAGTCAAGATGGTGTCTGTGGAGAGTCGTACAATAGATGGTCAAGATGGTGTCTGTGGCGTGTTGTACTGTAGATGGTCAAGATGGTGTCTGGGGAGTGTTGTTCAATCGACAGTGAAAATTTAGTCTGGTGTGTGTTGTACAATCAATA
The DNA here is from genome assembly GCF_030144855.1 of Hypanus sabinus. Lineage (NCBI taxonomy): Eukaryota > Metazoa > Chordata > Chondrichthyes > Myliobatiformes > Dasyatidae > Hypanus > Hypanus sabinus. Next base: position 490,818 of record NC_082737.1, on the reverse strand, counting down.
GTCAAGATGGTGTCTGGGGAATGTTGTACAATAGATTGGCAAGATGGTGTCTGGGGAGTGTTGAACAATCGATGATCAAGTTGTTGTGTGGGGAGTGATGTACAATCGAGAGCAAGATAATGTTTGGTGACTGTTCTACAAAAGATGGTCAAGTTGGTGTCTGGGTAGAGTTGTACAATCGATAGTCAGGATGGTGTCTGGGTAGTGTTGTACAATCGATGATCAAGATGGTGTCTGACGAGAGTTGTACAATAGATAGTCAAGATGGTGTCTGGGGTGTGTTGTACAATAGATGGTCAAGATGGTGTCTGGGGAGTGTTGTACAATAGATGGTCAAGATGGTGTCTGGGTGGTGATGTACAATAGATAGTCGAGATGGTCTCTGGAGAATGTTGCACAATAGATGGTCAAGATGGTGTCTGGGGTGTGTTGTCCAATTGATGGTCAAGATGGTGTCTGGGGAGTGTAGTACTATAGATAGTCAAGATGGTGTCTGGGTGGTGTTGTACTATAGATAGTCAAGATGGTGTCTGGGTGGTGTTGTACAATCGATAGTCGAGATGGTCTCTGGAGAATGTTGTACAATTGATGATCAAGATGGTGTGTGGGGATTGTTGTACAATTGATGATCAGGTTGGTATCTGGCGAGTGTTGTACAATCGATGGTCAAGATTGTGTCTGAGGAGTGTTGTACAATAGATCAAGATGGTGCCGGGGGGTGTTGTACAATCGATAGCCAAGACAGTGTCTGGGGACTGCTGTACAATAGATCGTCTAGATGGTGTCTGGGTAGTGTTGTACAATTGATAGTCAAGATGGTGTCTGTGGAGTGTCATACAATAGATGGTCAAGATGGTGTCTGGGGAGTGTTGTACAATTGGTAGTCAAAATGGTGTCTGGGGAGTGTGGCACAATTGGTAGTCAAAATGGTGTCTGGGAAGTGTTGTACAATCAATAGTCAAGATGGTGTCTGGGTGGTGTTGTACAATCGATATTCGAGATGGTCTCTGGAGAATGTTGTACAATAGCTGGTCAAGATGGTGTCTGGGGTGTGTTGTCCAATTGATGATCAAGATGGTGTGTGGGGATTGTTGTACAATCGATGATCAGGTTGGTATCTGGGGAGTGTTGTACAATCGATGGTCTAAATGGTGTCTGGGTAGTGTTGTACAATTGATAGTCAAGATGGTGTCTGTGGAGAGTCGTACAATAGATGGTCAAGATGTTGTCTGTGGAGTGTTGTACTGTAGATGGTCAAGATGGTGTCTGGGGAGTGTTGTTCATTCGATTGTCAAAATTTAGTCTGGTGTGTGTTGTACAATCAATAGTCAATATGGTGTCTGGGTGGTTTTGTACAATCGATAGCCAAGATGGTGTCTGGGGAATGTTGTACAATAGATGGGCAAGATGGTGTCTGGGGAGTGTTGAACAATCGATGATCAAGATGGTGTCTGACGAGAGTTGTACAATATATGGTCCAGATGGTGCGCAGGGAGTGTTGAACAATTAATGGTCACGATGGTGCCAAGGGAATGTTTAACATTCGATAGTCAAGATGGTATCTGGGGAATGTTGTGCAATAGATGGCCAAGATGGTGTCTGGGAAGTGTTGTACAATCGATGATCAGGTTGGTTTCTCGGGAGTGTTGTACAATCAATGGTTAAGATTGAGTCTGAGGAGTGTTGTACAATAGGTTATCAAGATGGTGCTGGGGGGTGTTGTACAATCGATAGTCAAAATGGTGTCTGGGGACTGTTGTACATTCGATGGTCAAGATAGTGTCTGGGGACTGCTGTACAATAGATCGTCTAGATGGTGTAAGGAGAGTTTTGTACAATTGGTAGTCAAAATGGTGTCTGGGATTTGTTGTCCAATAGGTGGTCAGTATGGTGTCTGGATAGTATTGTACAATCGATAGTCAAAATGGATTCTGGTGTGTGTTAAATAATAGATGGTCAAAATGGTGTCTGGGGAGTGTTGTACAATCAATAGTCAAGATGGTGTCTGGGGAGTGTTGTACATTCGATGGTCAAGATAGTGTCTGGGGACTGCTGTACAATAGATCGTTTAGATGGTGTCAGGAGAGTGTTGTACAATTGGTAGTCAAAATGGTGTCTGGGATTTGTTGTCCAATAGGTGGTCAGTATGGTGTCTGGTTAGTGTTGTACAATCGATAGTCAAAATGGATTCTGGTGTGTGTTAAATAATAGATGGTCAAAATGGTGTCTGGGGAGTGTTGTACAATCAATAGTCAAGATGGTGTCTGGGGAGTGTTGTACTATAGATAGTCAAGATGGTGTCTGGGTGGTGTTGTACAATCGATAGTCGAGATGGTCTTTGGAGAATGTTGTACAATAGATGGTCAAGATGGTGTCTGGGGAGTGTTGAACAATCGATGATCAAGATGTTGTGTGGGGAGTGATGTACAATCGATAGTCAAGATAGTGTTTGGTGACTGTTCTACAAAAGATGGTCAAGTTGGTGTCTGGGTAGTGTTGTACAATCGATGATCAAGATGGTGTCTGACGAGAGTTGTACAATATATGGTCAAGATGGTGCGCAGGGAGTGTTGAACAATTAATGGTCAAGATGGTGCCAAGGGAATGTTGTACATTCGACAGTCAAGATGGTATCTGGGGAATGTTGTGCAATAGATGGCCAAGATGGTGTCTGGGGAGTGATGTACAATCGATGATCAGGTTGGTTTCTGGGGAGTGTTGTACAATCGATGGTTAAGATTGTGTCTGAAGAGTGTTGTACAATAGCTTATCAAGATTGTGCTGGGGGGTGTTGTACAATGGATAGTCCAAATGGTGTCTGGGGACTGTTGTACATTCGATGGTCAATATGGTGTCTGGGGACTGCTGTACAATAGATGTTCAAGATGGTGTCTGGGGATTGTTGTACAATTGGTAGTCAAAATGGTGTCTGGGGTTTGTTGTCCAATAGGTGGTCAGTATGGTGTCTGGTTAGTGTTGTACAATCGATAGTCAAAATGGATTCTGGTATGTGTTAAATAATAGATGGTCAAAATGGTGTCTGGGGAGTGTTGTACAATCAATAGTCAAGATGGTGTCTGGGTGGTGTTGTACAATCGACAGTCGAGATGGTCTCTGGAGAATGTTGCACAATAGATGGTTAAGATGATGTCTGGGGAGTGTTGTCCAATTGATGGTCAAGATGGTGTCTGGGGAGTGTTGTACTATAGATAGTCAAGATGGTGTCTGGGTGGTGTTGTACTATAGATAGTCAAGATGGTGTCTGGGTGGTGTTGTACAATCGATAGTCCAGACGGTCTCTGGAGAATGTTGTACAATTGATGATCAAGATGGTGTGTGGGGATTGTTGTACAATTGATGATCAGGTTGGTATCTGGGGAGTGTTGTACAATCGATGGTCAAGATTGTGTCTGAGGAGTGTTGTACAATAGATTATCAAGATGGTGCCGGGGGGTGTTGTACAATCGATAGTCAAGACAGTGACTGGGGACTGCTGTACAATAGATCGTCTAGATGGTGTCTGGGTAGTGTTGTACAATTGATTGTCAAGATGGTGTCTGTGGAGTGTCATACAATAGATGGTCAAGATGGTGTCTGGGGAGTGTTGTACAATTGGTAGTCAAAATGGTGTCTGGGGAGTGTTGTACAATTTGTAGTCAAAATGGTGTCTGGGATTTGTTGTCCAATAGGTGGTCAGTATGGTGTCTGGTTAGTGTTGTAGAATCGATAGTCAAAATGGATTCTGGTGTGTGTTAAATAATAGATGGTCAAAATGGTGTCTGGGGAGTGTTGTACAATCAATAGTCAAGATGGTGTCTGGGGAGTGTTGTACATTCGATGGTCAATATGGTGTCTGGGGACTGCTGTACAATAGATGGTCAAGATGGTGTCTGGGGATTGTTGTACAATTGGTAGTCAAAATGGTGTCTGGGGTTTGTTGTCCAATAGGTAGTCAGTATGGTGTCTGGTTAGTGTTGTACAATCGATAGTCAAAATGGATTCTGGTGTGTCTTAAATAATAGATGGTCAAAATGGTGTCTGGGGAATGTTGTACAATCAATAGTCAAGATGGTGTCTGGGGAGTGTTGTACAATAGATAGTCAAGATGGTGTCTGGGTGGTGTTGTACAATCGATAGTCGAGATGGTCTCTGGAGAATGTTGCACAATAGATGGTTAAGATGGTGTCTGGGGAGTGTTGTACAATAGATTTTCAAGATGGTGTCTGGGGTGTGTTGTACTATAGATAGTCAAGATGGTGTCTGGGTGGTGTTGTACTATAGATACTAAAGATGGTGTCTGGGTGGTGTTGTACTATAGATAGTCAAGATGGTGTCTGGGTGGTGTTGTACAATCGATAGTCGAGATGGTCTCTGGAGAATGTTGTACAATTGATGATCAAGATGGTGTGTGGGGATTGTTGTACAATTGATGATGAGGTTGGTATCTGGGGAGTGTTGTACAATCGATGGTCAAGATTGTGTCTGAGGAGTGTTGTACAGTAGATTATCGAGATGGTGCCGGGGGGTGTTGTACAATCGATAGTCAAGACAGTGTCTGGGGACTGCTGTACAATAGATCGTCTAGATGGTGTCTGGGTAGTGTTGTACAATTGATAGTCAAGATGGTGTCTGTGGAGTGTCATACAGTAGATGGTCAAGATGGTGTCTGGGGAGTGTTGTACAATTGGTAGTCAAAATGGTGTCTGGGGAGTGTTGTACAATTGGTAGTCAAAATGGTGTCTGGGGTTTGTTGTCCAATAGGTGGTCAGTATGGTGTCTGGTTAGTGTTGCACAATCGATAGTCAAAACGGATTCTGGTGTATGTTAAATAATAGATGGTTAAAATGGTGTCTGGGAAGTGTTGTACAATCAATAGTCAAGATGGTGTCCGGGTGGTGTTGTACAATCGATATTCGAGATGGTCTCTGGAGAATGTTGTACAATAGCTGGTCAAGATGGTGTCTTGGGTGTGTTGTCCAATTGATGATCAAGATGGTGTGTGGGGATTGTTGTACAATCGATGATCAGGTTGGTATCTGGGGAGTGTTGTACAATCGATGGTCAAAATGGTGTCTGGGGACTGCTGTACAATAGATCGTCTACATGGTGTCTGGGTAGTGTTGTACAATTGATAGTCAAGATGGTGTCTGTGGAGAGTCGTACAATAGCTGGTCAAGATGTTGTCTGTGGAGTGTTGTACTGTAGATGGTCAAGATGGTGTCTGGGGAGTGTTGTTCAATCGATAGTCAAAATTTAGTCTGGTGTGTGTTGTACAATCAATAGTCAATATGGTGTCTGGGTGGTGTTGTACAATCGATAGCCAAGATGGTGTCTGGGGAATGTTGTACAATAGATGGGCAAGATGGTGTCTGGGGAGTGTTGAACAATCGATGATCAAGATGTTGTGTGGGGAGTGATGTACAATCGATAGTCAAGATGGTGTCTGGGGACTGTTCTACAATAGATGGTCAAATTGGTGTCTGGGTAGTGTTGTACAATCGATAGTCAGGATGGTGTCTGGGGAGTGTTGTACAATCGATGATCAAGATGGTGTCTGACGAGAGTTTTACAATATATGGTCAAGATGGTGCGCAGGGAGTGTTGGACAATTAATGGTCACGATGGTGCCAAGGGAATGTTTAACATTCGATAGTCAAGATGGTATCTGGGGAATGTTGTGCAATAGATGGGCAAGATGGTGTCTGGGGAGTGTTGAACAATCGATGATCAAGATGGTGTCTGACGAGAGTTGTACAATATATGGTCAAGATGGTGCGCAGGGAGTGTTGAACAATTAATGGTCACGATGGTGCCAAGGGAATGTTTAACATTCGATAGTCAAGATGGTATCTGGGGAGTGTTGTACATTCGATGGTCAAGATAGTGTCTGGGGACTGCTGTACAATAGATCGTCTAGATGGTGTCAGGAGAGTTTTGTACAATTGGTAGTCAAAATGGTGTCTGGGATTTGTTGTCCAATAGGTGGTCAGTATGGTGTCTGGTTAGTGTTGTACAATCGATAGTCAAAATGGATTCTGGTGTGTGTTAAATAATAGATGGTCAAAATGGTGTCTGGGGAGTGTTGTACAATCAATAGTCAAGATGGTGTCTGCGGAGTGTTGTACATTCGATGGTCAAGATAGTGTCTGGGGACTGCTGTACAATAGATCGTCTAGATGGTGTCAGGAGAGTGTTGTACAATTGGTAGTCAAAATGGTGTCTGGGATTTGTTGTCCAATAGGTGGTCAGTATGGTGTCTGGTTAGTGTTGTACAATCGATAGTCAAAATGGATTCTGGTGTGTGTTAAATAACAGATGGTCAAAATGGTGTCTGGGGAGTGTTGTACAATCAATAGTCAAGATGGTGTCTGGGGAGTGTTGTACTATAGATAGTCAAGATGGTGTCTGGGTGGTGTTGTACAATCGATAGTCGAGATGGTCCTAGGAGAATGTTGTACAATAGATGGTCAAGATGGTGTCTGGGGAGTGTTGTACAATTGATGATCAAGATGGTGTGTGGGGATTGTTGTACAATTGATGATCAGGATGGTATCTGGGGTCTGTTGTACATTCGATGGTCAAGATTGTGTCTGAGGAGTGTTGTAGTATAGATTATCAAGATGGTGCCGGGGGGTGTTGTACAATCGATAGTCAAAATGGTGTCTGGGGATTGCTGTACATTTAATGGTCTAGATGGAGTCTGGGGAGTGTTTTACATTTGATAGTCAAGATAGTGTCTGTGGACTGCTGTACAATAGATCGTCTAGATGGTGTCTGGGTAGTGTTGTACAATTGATAGTCAAGATGGTGTCTGTGGAGTGTCATACAATAGAAGGTCAAGATGGTGTCTGGGGAGTGTTGTACAATTGGTAGTCAAAATGGTGTCTGGGGTTTGTTGTCCAATAAATGGTCAGTACGGTGTCTGGTTTGTGTTGCACCATCGATAGTCAAAATGGATTCTGGTGTATGTTAAATAATAGATGGTTAAAATGGTGTCTGGGTAGAGTTGTACCATCAATAGTCAAGATGGTGTCTGGGTGGTGTTGTACAATCGATAGTCGAGATGGTCTCTGAAGAATGTTGTACAATAGCTTATCAAGATGGTGTCTGGGGTGTGTTGTCCAATTGATGATCAAGATGGTGTGTGGGGATTGTTGTACAATCGATGATCAGGTTGGTATCTGGGGAGTTTTGTACAATCGATGGTCAAGATTGTGTCTGAGGAGTGTTGTACAATAGATTATCAAGATGGTGCCGGGGGAGTGTTGTACAATAGATCGTCTAGATGGTGTCTGGGTAGTGTTGTACAATTGATAGTCAAGATGGTGTCTGTGGAGAGTCGTACAATAGATGGTCAAGATGGTGTCTGTGGCGTGTTGTACTGTAGATGGTCAAGATGGTGTCTGGGGAGTGTTGTTCAATCGACAGTCAAAATTTAGTCTGGTGTGTGTTGTACAGTCAATAGTCAAGATGGTGTTTGGGGAATGTTGTACAATAGATGGGCAAGATGGTGTCTGGGGAGTGTTGTTCAATCGATAGTCAAAATTTAGTCTGGTGTGTGTTGTACAATCAATAGTCAATATGGTGTCTGGGTGGTGTTGTACAATCGATAGCCAAGATGGTGTCTGGGGAATGTTGTACAATAGATGGGCAAGATGGTGTCTGGGGAGTGTTGAACAATCGATGATCAAGATGTTGTGTGGGGAGTGATGTACAATCGATAGTCAAGATGGTGTCTGGGGACTGTTCTACAATAGATGGTCAAATTGGTGACTGGGTAATGTTGTACAATCGATAGTCAGGATGGTGTCTGGGGAGTGTTGTACAATCGATGATCAAGATGGTGTCTGACGAGAGTTTTACAATATATGGTCAAGATGGTGCGCAGGGAGTGTTGGACAATTAATGGTCACGATGGTGCCAAGGGAATGTTTAACATTTGATAGTCAAGATGGTATCTGGGGAATGTTGTGCAATAGATGGGCAAGTTGGTGTCTGGGGAGTGTTGAACAATCGATGATCAAGATGGTGTCTGACGAGAGTTGTACAATATATGGTCAAGATGGTGCGCAGGGAGTGTTGAACAATTAATGGTCACGATGGTGCCAAGGGAATGTTTAACATTCGATAGTCAAGATGGTATCTGGGGAATGTTGTGCAATAGATGGCCAAGATGGTGTTTGGGGAGTGTTGTACAATCGATGATCAGGTTGGTTTCTGGGGAGTGTTGTACAATCAGTGGTTAAGATTGTGTCTGAGGAGTGTTGTACAATAGGTTATCAAGCTGGTGCTGTGGGGTGTTGTACAATCGATAGTCAAAATGGTGTCTGGGGACTGTTGTACATTCGATGGTCAAGATAGTGTCTGGGGACTGCTGTACAATAGATCGTCTAGATGGTGTCAGGAGAGTGTTGTACAATTGGTAGTCAAAATGGTGTCTGGGATTTGTTGTCCAATAGCTGTCTGGTTAGTGTTGTACAATCGATAGTCAAAATGGATTCTGGTGTGTGTTAAATAATAGATGGTCAAAATGGTGTCTGGGGAGTGTTGTACAATCAATAGTCAAGATGGTGTCTGGGGAGTGTTGTACTATAGATAGTCAAGATGGTGTCTGGGTGGTGTTGTACAATCGATAGTCGAGATGGTCTTTGGAGAATGTTGTACAATAGTTGGTCAAGGTGTCTGGGGAGTGTTGTACAATTGATGATCAAGATGGTGTGTGAGGAGTGTTGTAGTATAGATTATCAAGATGGTGCCGGGGGGTGTTGTAGAATCGATAGTCAAAATGGTGTCTGGGGATTGCTGTACATTTAATGGTCTAGATGGAGTCTGGGGAGTGTTTTACATTTGATAGTCAAGATAGTGTCTGGGGACTGCTGTACAATAGATCGTCTAGATGGTGTCTGGGTAGTGTTGTACAATTGATAGTCAAGATGGTGTCTGTGGAGTGTCATACAATAGATGGTCAAGATGGTGTCTGGGGAGTGTTGTACAATTGGTAGTCAAAATGGTGTCTGGGGTTTGTTGTCCAATAAGTGGTCAGTACGGTGTCTGGTTAGTGTTGCACAATCGATAGTCAAAATGGATTCTGGTGTATGTTAAATAATAGATGGTCAAAATGGTGTCTGGGTAGAGTTGTACAATCAATAGTCAAGATGGTGTCTGGGTGGTGTTGTACAATCGATAGTCGAGATGGTCTCTGAAGAATGTTGTACAATAGCTTATCAAGATGGTGTCTGGGGTGAGTTGTCCAATTGATGATCAAGATGGTGTGTGGGGATTGTTGTACAATCGATGATCAGGTTGGTATCTGGAGTGTTTTGTACAATCGATGGTCAAGATTGTGTCTGAGGAGTGTTGTACAATCGATAGTCAAAATGGTGTCTGGGGACTGCTGTACAATAGATCGTCTAGATGGTGTCTGGGTAGTGTTGTACAATTGATAGTCAAGATGGTGTCTGTGGAGAGTCGTACAATAGATGGTCAAGATGGTGTCTGTGGCGTGTTGTACTGTAGATGGTCAAGATGGTGTCTGGGGAGTGTTGTTCAATCGACAGTCAAAATTTAGTCTGGTGTGTGTTGTACAGTCAATAGTCAAGATGGTGTCTGGGGAATGTTGTACAATAGATGGGCAAGATGGTGTCTGTGGAGTGTTGAACAATCGATGATCAAGATGTTGTGTGGGGAGTGATGTACAATCGATAGTCAAGATAGCGTTTGGTGACTGTTCTACAAAAGATGGTCAAGTTGGTGTCTGGGTAGTGTTGTACAATCGATGATCAAGATGGTGTCTGACGAGAGTTGTACAATATATGGTCAAGATAGTGCGCAGGGAGTGTTGAACAATTAATGGTCAAGATGGTGCCAAGGGAATGTTGTACATTCGAAAGTCAAGATGGTATCTGGGGAATGTTGTGCAATAGATGGCCAAGATGGTGTCTGGGTGGTGTTGTACAATCGATATTCGAGATGGTCTCTGGAGAATGTTGTACAATAGCTGGTCAAGATGGTGTCTGGGGTGTGTTGTCCAATTGATGATCAAGATGGTGTGTGGGGATTGTTGTACAATCGATGATCACGTTGGTATCTGGGGAGTGTTGTACAATCGATGGTCAAGATGGTGCCGGGGGAGTGTTGTACAATCGATAGTCAAAATGGTGACTGGGGACTGCTGTACAGTAGATCGTCTAGATGGTGTCTGGGTAGTGTTGTACAATTGATAGTCAAGATTGTGTCTGTGGAGAGTCGTACAATAGATGGTCAAGATGTTGTCCGTGGAGTGTTGTACTGTAGATGGTGACGATAGTGTCTGGGGAGTGTTGTTCAATCGATAGTCAAAATTTAGTCTGGTGTGTGTTGTACAATCAATAGTCAATATGGTGTCTGGGTGGTGTTGTACAATCGATAGCCAAGATGTTGTCTGGGGAATGTTGTACAATAGATGGGCAAGATGGTGTCTGGGGAGTGTTGAACAATCGATGATCAAGATGTTGTGTGGGGAGTGATGTACAATCGATAGTCAAGATGGTGTCTGGGGACTGTTCTACAATAGATGGTCAAATTGGTGTCTGGGTTGTGTTGTACAATCGATAGTCAGGATGGTGTCTGGGGAGTGTTGTACAATCGATGATCAAGATGGTGTCTGACGAGAGTTGTACAATATATGGTCAAGATGGTGCGCAGGGAGTGTTGAACAATTAATGGTCGCGATGGTGCCAAGGGAATGTTTAACATTCGATAGTCAAGATGGTATCTGGGGAATGTTGTGCAATAGATGGCCAAGATGGTGTCTGGGGAGTGCTGTACAATCGATGATCAGGTTGGTTTCTGGGGAGTGTTGTACAATCAATGGTCAAAATAGTGTCTGGGGACTGCTGTACAATAGATCGTCTAGATGGTGTCAGGAGAGTGTTGTACAATTGGTAGTCAAAATGGTGTCTGGGATTTGTTGTCCAATAGGTGGTCAGTATGGTGTCTGGTTAGTGTTGTACAATCGATAGTCAAAATGGATTCTGGTGTGTGTTAAATAATAGATGGTCAAAAATGTGTCTGGGGAGTGTTGTACAATCAATAGTCAAGATGGTGTTTGGGGAGTGTTGTACATTCGATGGTCAAGATAGTGTCTGGGTCTGCTGTACAATAGATCGTCTAGATGGTGTCAGGAGAGTGTTGTACAATTGGTCGTCAAAATGGTGTCTGGGATTTGTTGTCCAGTAGGTGGTCAGTATGGAGTCTGGTTAGTGCTGTACAATCGATAGTCAAAATGGATTCTGGTGTGTGTTAAATAATAGATGGTCAAAATGGTGTCTGGGGAGTGTTGTACAATCAATAGTCAAGATGGTGTCTGGGGAGTGTTGTACTATAGATAGTCAAGATGGTGTCTGGGTGGTGTTGTACAATCGATAGTCGAGATGGTCTTTGGAGAATGTTGTACAATAGATGGTCAAGATGGTGTCTGGGGAGTGTTGTACAATTGATGATCAAGATGGTGTGTGGGGATTGTTGTACAATTGATGATCAGGTTGGTATCTGGGGACTGTTGTACATTCGATGGTCAAGATTGTGTCTGAGGAGTGTTGTAGAATAGATTATCAAGATGGTGCCGGGGGGTGTTGTACAATCGATAGTCAAAATGGTGTCTGGGGACTGCTGTACATTCAATGGTCTAGATGGAGTCTGGGGAGTGTTTTACATTTGATAGTTAAGATGGTGTCTGTGGAGTGTCATACAATAGATGGTCAAGATGGTGTCTGGGGAGTGTTGTTCAATTGGTAGTCAAAATGGTGTCTGGGGTTTGTTGTCCAATAAGTGGTCAGTATGGTGTCTGGTTAGTGTTGCAGAATCGATAGTCAAAATGGATTCTGGTGTATGTTAAATAATAGATGGTCAAAATGGTGTCTGGGAAGAGTTGTACAATCAATAGTCAAGATGGTGTCTGTTTGGTGTTGTACAATCGATAGTCGAGATGGTCTCTGGAGAATGTTGTACAATTGCTGGTCAAGATGGTGTCTGGGGTGTGTTGTCCAATTGATGATCAAGATGGTGTGTGGGGATTGTTGTACAATCGATGATCACGTTGGTATCTGGGGAGTGTTGTACAATCGATGGTCAAGATGGTGCCGGGGGACTGCTGTACAATAGATGGTCAAGATGGTGTCTGGGGAGTGTTGTACAATTGATGATCAAGATGGTGTGTGGGGATTGTTGTACAATTGATGATCAGGTTGGTATCTGGGGAATGTTGTACATTCGATGGTCAAGATTGTGTCTGAGGAGTGTTGTAGAATAGATTATCAAGATGGTGCCGGGGGGTGTTGTACAATCGATAGTCAAAATGGTGTTTGTGGACTGCTGTACATTCAATGGTCCAGATGGATTCTGGGGAGTGTTTTACATTTGATAGTCAAGATGGTGTCTGTGGAGTGTCATACAATAGATGGTCAAGATGGTGTCTGGGGTGTGTTGTTCAATTGGTAGTCAAAATGGTGTCTGGGGACTGTTGTACAATAGATCGTCTTGTTGGTGTCTGGGTAGTGTTGTACAATTGATAGTCAAGATGGTGTCTGTGGTGTGTCATACAATAGATGGTCAAGTTGGTGTCTGGGGAGTGTTGTACAATTGGTAGTCAAAATGGTGTCTGGGGTTTGTTGTCCAATAAGTGGTCAGTACGGTGTCTGGTTAGTGTTGCACAATCGATAGTCAAAATGGATTCTGGTGTATGTTAAATAATAGATGGTCAAAATGGTGTCTAGGTAGAGTTGTACAATCAGTAGTCAAGATGGTGTCTGGGTGGTGTTGTACAATCGATAGTCGAGATGGTCTCTGGAGAATGTTGTACAATAGCTGGTCATGATGGTGTCTGGGGTGTGTTGTCCAATTGATGATCAAGATGGTGTGTGGTGATTGTTGTGCAATCGATGATCAGGTTGGTATCTGGGGAGTTTTGTACAATCGATGGTCAAGATTGTGTCTGAGGAGTGTTGTACAATAGATTATCAAGTTGGTGCCGGGGGAGTGTTGTACAATCGATAGTCAAAATGGTGTCTGGGGACTGCTGTACAATAGATCGTCTAGATGGTGTCTGGGTAGTGTTGTACAATTGATAGTCAAGATGGTGTCTGTGGAGAGTCGTACAATAGATGGTCAAGATGGTGTCTGTGGCGTGTTGTACTGTAGATGGTCAAGATGGTGTCTGGGGAGTGTTGTTCAATCGACAGTCAAAATTTAGTCTGGTGTGTGTTGTACAATCAATAGTCAAGATGGTGTCTGGGGATTGTTGTACAATATATGGTCAAGATGGTGCGCAGGGAGTTTTGAGCAATTAATGGTCAAGATGGTGCCAAGGGAATGTTGTACATTCGATAGTCAAGATGGTATCTGGGGAATGTTGTGCAATAGATGGCCAAGATGGTGTCTGGGGAGTGTTGTACAATCGATGATCAGGTTGGTTTCTGGGGAGTGTTGTACAATCGATGGTTAAGATTGTGTCTGAGGAGTGTTGTACAATAGCTTATCAAGATGGTGCTGGGGGGTGTTGTACAATCGATAGTCCAAATGGTGTCTGGGGACTGTTGTACATTCGATGGTCAATATGGTGTCTGGGGACTGCTGTACAATAGATGGTCAAGATGGTGTCTGGGGATTGTTGTACAATTGGTAGTCAAAATGGTGTCTGGGGTTTGTTGTCCAATAGGTGGTTAGTGTTGTACAATCGATAGTCAAATGGATGCTGGTGTGTGCTAAATAATAGATGGTCAAAATTGTGTCTGGGGAGTGTTGTACTATAGATAGTCAAGATGGTGTCTGGGTGGTGTTGTACAATCGATAGTCGAGATGGTCTTTGGAGAATGTTGTACAATAGATGGTCAAGATGGTGTCTGGGGAGTGTTGTACAATTGATGATCAAGATGGTGTGTGGGGATTGTTGTACAATCGATGATCAGGTTGGTATCTGGGGAGTGTTGTACAATCGATGGTCAAAATGGTGTCTCTGGACTGCTGTACAATAGATCGTCTAGATGGTGTCTGGGTAGTGTTGTACAATTGATAGTCAAGATGGTGTCTGTGGAGAGTTGTACAATAGCTGGTCAAGATGTTGTCTGTGGAGTGTTGTACTGTAGATGGTCAAGATGGTGTCTGGGGAGTGTTGTTCAATCGATAGTCAAAATTTAGTCTGGTGTGTGTTGTACAATCAATAGTCAATATGGTGTCTGGGTGGTGTTGTACAATCGATAGCCAAGATGGTGTCTGGGGAAAGTTGTACAATAGATGGGCAAGATGGTGTCTGGGGAGTGTTGAACAATCGATGATCAAGATGTTGTGTGGGGAGTGATGTACAATCGATAGTCAAGATAGTGTCTGGGGAGTGTTGTACAATCGATGATCAAGATGGTGTCTGACGAGAGTTGTACAATATACGGTCAAGATGGTGTGCAGGGAGTGTTGAACAATTAATGGTCACGATGGTGCCAAGGGAATGTTTAACATTCGATAGTCAAGATGGTATCTGGGGAATGTTGTGCAATAGATGGCCAAGATGGTGTCTGGGGAGTGTTGTACAATCGATGATCAGGTTGGTTTCTGGGGAGTGTTGTACAATCAATGGTTAAGATTGTGTCTGAGGAGTGTTGTACAATAGGTTATCAAGGTGGTGCTGGGGGGTGTTGTACAATCGATAGTAAAAATGGTGTCTGGGGACTGTTGTACATTCGATGGTCAAGATAGTGTCTGGGGACTGCTGTACAATAGATCGTCTAGATGGTGTCAGGAGAGTTTTGTACAATTGCTAGTCAAATTGGTGTCTGGGATTTGTTGTCCAATAGGTGGTCAGTATGGTGTCTGGTTAGTGTTGTAAAATCGATAGTCAAAATGGATTCTGGTGTGTGTTAAATAATAGATGGTCAAAAATGTGTCTGGGGAGTGTTGTACAATCAATAGTCAAGATGGTGTCTGGGGAGTGTTGTACATTTGATGGTCAAGATAGTGTCTGGGGACTGCTGTACAATAGATCGTCTAGATGGTGTCAGGAGAGTGTTGTACAATTGGTAGTCAAAATGGTGTCTGGGATTTGTTGTCCAATAGGTGGTCAGTATGGTGTCTGGTTAGTGTTGTACAATCGATAGTCAAAATGGATTCTGGTGTGTGTTAAATAATAGATGGTCAAAATGGTGTCTGGGGAGTGTTGTACAATCAATAGTCAAGATGGTGTCTGGGGAGTGTTGTACTATAGATAGTCAAGATGGTGTCTGGGTGGTGTTGTACAATCGATAGTCGAGATGGTCTTTGGAGAATGTTGTACAATAGATGGTCAAGATGGTGTCTGGGGAGTGTTGTACAATTGATGATCAAGATGGTGTGTGGGGATTGTTGTACAATTGATGATCAGGTTGGTACCTGGGGACTGTTGTACATTCGATGGTCAAGATTGTGTCTCAGGAGTGTTGTAGAATAGATTATCAAGATGGTGCCGGGGGGTGTTGTACAATCGATAGTCAAAATGGTGTCTGGGGATTGCTGTACATTCAATGGTCTAGATGGAGTCTGGCGAGTGTTGTTCAATTGGTAGTCAAAATGGTGTCTGGGGTTTGTTGTCCAATAAGTGGTCAGTATGGTGTCTGGTTAGGGTTGCACAATCGATAGTCAAAATGGATTCTGGTGTATGTTAAATAATAGATGGTCAAAACGGTGTCTGGGTAGAGTTGTACAATCAATAGTCAAGATGGTGTCTGGGTGGTGTTGTACAATCGATAGTCGAGATGGTCTCTGGAGAATGTTGTACAATAGCTGGTCAAGATGGTGTCTGGGGTGTGTTGTCCAATTGATGATCAAGATGGTGTGTGGTGATTGTTGTGCAATCGATGATCAGGTTGGTTTCTGGGGGGTGTTGTACAATCAATGGTTAAGATTGTGTCTGAGGAGTGTTGTACAATAGGTTATCAAGGTGGTGCTGGGGGGTGTTGTATAATCGATAGTAAAAATGGTGTCTGGGGACTGTTGTACATTCGATGGTCAAGATAGTGTCTGGGGACTGCTGTACAATAGATCGTCTAGATGGTGTCAGGAGAGTGTTGTACAATTTGTAGTCAAAATGGTGTCTGGGATTTGTTGTCCAATAGGTGGTCAGTATGGTGTCTGGTTAGTGTTGTAGAATCGATAGTCAAAATGGATTCTGGTGTGTGTTAAATAATAGATGGTCAAAATGGTGTCTGGGGAGTGTTGTACAATCAATAGTCAAGATGGTGTCTGGGGAGTGTTGTACATTCGATGGTCAATATGGTGTCTGGGGACTGCTGTACAATAGATGGTCAAGATGGTGTCTGGGGAGTGTTGTACAATTGATGATCAAGATGGTGTGTGGGGATTGTTGTACAATTGATGATCAGGTTGGTATCTGGGGAATGTTGTACATTCGATGGTCAAGATTGTGTCTGAGGAGTGTTGTAGAATAGATTATCAAGATGGTGCCGGGGGGTGTTGTACAATCGATAGTCAAAATGGTGTTTGTGGACTGCTGTACATTCAATGGTCCAGATGGAGTCTGGGGAGTGTTTTACATTTGATAGTCAAGATGGTGTCTGTGGAGTGTCATACAATAGATGGTCAAGATGGTGTCTGGGGTGTGTTGTTCAATTGGTAGTCAAAATGGTGTCTGGGGACTGTTGTACAATAGATCGTCTTGTTGGTGTCTGGGTAGTGTTGTACAATTGATAGTCAAGATGGTGTCTGTGGAGTGTCATACAATAGATGGTCAAGTTGGTGTCTGGGGAGTGTTGTACAATTGGTAGTCAAAATGGTGTCTGGGGTTTGTTGTCCAATAAGTGGTCAGTACGGTGTCTGGTTAGTGTTGCACAATCGATAGTCAAAATGGATTCTGGTGTGTGTTAAATAATAGATGGTCAAAAATGTGTCTGGGGAGTGTTGTACAATCAATAGTCAAGATGGTGTCTGGGGAGTGTTGTACATTTGATGGTCAAGATAGTGTCTGGGGACTGCTGTACAATAGATCGTCTAGATGGTGTCAGGAGAGTGTTGTACAATTGGTAGTCAAAATGGTGTCTGGGATTTGTTGTCCAATAGGTGGTCAGTATGGTGTCTGGTTAGTGTTGTACAATCGATAGTCAAAATGGATTCTGGTGTGTGTTAAATAATAGATGGTCAAAATGGTGTCTGGGGAGTGTTGTACAATCAATAGTCAAGATGGTGTCTGGGGAGTGTTGTACTATAGATAGTCAAGATGGTGTCTCGGTGGTGTTGTACAATCGATAGTCGAGATGGTCTTTGGAGAATGTTGTACAATAGATGGTCAAGATGGTGTCTGGGGAGTGTTGTACAATTGATGATCAAGATGGTGTGTGGCGATTGTTGTACAATTGATGATCAGGTTGGTACCTGGGGACTGTTGTACATTCGATGGTCAAGATTGTGTCTGAGGAGTGTTGTAGAATAGATTATCAAGATGGTGCCGGGGGGTGTTGTACAATCGATAGTCAAAATGGTGTCTGGGGATTGCTGTACATTCAATGGTCTAGATGGAGTCTGGCGAGTGTTGTTCAATTGGTAGTCAAAATGGTGTCTGGGGTTTGTTGTCCAATAAGTGGTCAGTATGGTGTCTGGTTAGGGTTGCACAATCGATAGTCAAAATGGATTCTGGTGTATGTTAAATAATAGATGGTCAAAACGGTGTCTGGGTAGAGTTGTACAATCAATAGTCAAGATGGTGTCTGGGTGGTGTTGTACAATCGATAGTCGAGATGGTCTCTGGAGAATGTTGTACAATAGCTGGTCAAGATGGTGTCTGGGGTGTGTTGTCCAATTGATGATCAAGATGGTGTGTGGTGATTGTTGTGCAATCGATGATCAGGTTGGTATCTGGGGAGTTTTGTACAATCGATGGTCAAGATTGTGTCTGAGGAGTGTTGTACAATAGATTATCAAGATGGTGCCGGGGGAGTGTTGTACAATCGATAGTCAAAATGGTGTCTGGGGACTGCTGTACAATAGATCGTCTAGATGGTGTCTGGGTAGTGTTGTACAATTGATAGTCAAGATGGTGTCTGTGGAGAGTCGTACAATAGATGGTCAAGATGGTATCTGTGGCGTGTTGTACTGTAGATGGTCAAGATGGTGTCTGGGGAGTGTTGTTCAATCGACAGTCAAAATTTAGTCTGGTGTGTGTTGTACAATCAATAGTCAAGATGGTGTCTGGGGAATGTTGTACAATATATGGTCAAGATGGTGCGCAGGGAGTTTTGAGCAATTAATGGTCAAGATGGTGCCAAGGGAATGTTGTACATTCGATAGTCCGGATGGTATCTGGGGAATGTTGTGCAATAGATGGCCAAGATGGTGTCTGGGGAGTGTTGTACAATCGATGATCAGGTTGGTTTCTGGGGAGTGTTGTACAATTGATGGTTAAGATTGTGTCTGAGGAGTGTTGTACAATAGCTTATCAAGATGGTGCTGGGGGGTGTTGTACAATCGATTGTCCAAATGGTGTCTGGGGACTGTTGTACATTCGATGGTCAATATGGTGTCTGGGGACTGCTGTACAATAGATGGTCAAGATGGTGTCTGGGGATTGTTGTACAATTGGTAGTCAAAATGGTGTCTGGGGTTTGTTGTCCAATAGGTGGTCAGTATGGTGTCTGGTTAGTGTTGTACAATCGATAGTCAAAATGGATTCTGGTGTGTGTTAAATAATAGATGGTCAAAATGGTGTCTGGGGAGTGTTGTACAATCAATAGTCAAGATTGTGTCTGGGGAGTGTTGTACAATAGATAGTCAAGATGGTGTCTGGGTGGTGTTGTACAATCGATAGTCGAGATCGTCTCTGGAGAATGTTGCACAATAGATGGTCAAGATGGTGTCTGGGGTGTGTTGTCCAATTGATGGTCAAGATGGTGTCTGGGGAGTGTTGTACTATAGATAGTCAAGATGGTGTCTGGGTGGTGTTGTACTATAGATAGTCAAGATGGTGTCTGGGTGGTGTTGTACAATCGATAGTCGAGATGGTCTCTGGAGAATGTTGTACAATTGATGATCAGGTTGGTATCTGGGGAGTGTTGTACAATCAACGGTCAAGATTGTGTCTGAGGAGTGTTGTACAATAGATTATCAAGATGGTGTCGGGGGGTGTTGTACAATCAATAGTCAAGACAGTGTCTGGGGACTGCTGTACAATAGATCGTCTAGATGGTGTCTGGGTAGTGTTGTACAATTGATAGTCAAGATGGTGTCTGGGGAGTGTTGTACTGTAGATGGTCAAGATGTTGTATGGGAGTGTTGCAAAATCGTTAGTCAAGATGGTGTCTGGGGAGTGTTGTACTGTAGATGGTCAAGATGGTGTATGGGAGTGTTGTACAATCAATAGTCAAGATTGTGTCTAGGGAGTGTTGCAGAATAGATGGTGAAGATGCTGTCTGCTGAGTTTTGTACAATTGATGGTCAAGATGGTGCCAAGGGAGTGTTGTACATTGGAGAGCCAAGATGGTATCTGGGGAGTGTTGTGCAGTAGATGGTCAAGATGGTGTCTGGTGTGTGTTGTACTATAGATGGTCAAGATGGTGTCTGGGGAGTGTTGTACAATCGATGGACAAGATAGTGTCTGGGGTGTGTTGTACAATAGATGGTCAAAATG
Organism: Hypanus sabinus; assembly: GCF_030144855.1. Lineage (NCBI taxonomy): Eukaryota > Metazoa > Chordata > Chondrichthyes > Myliobatiformes > Dasyatidae > Hypanus > Hypanus sabinus. The sequence continues at coordinate 471,182 of NC_082737.1, read as the reverse complement.
GTGTCTGGGGAGAGTTGTTCTATTGATGGTCAAGAAGGTGTCTGTGGAGTGTTCTTCAATCGATAGTCAAGATGGTGTCTGGAGAGTGTTGTACAACAGATGGTCAAGATGGTGTCTGGGTCGTGTTGTACAATCGATATTCAACATGTTGTCTGCGGAGTTTTGTACAATAGCTGGTCAAGATGGTGTCTGGGGTATGTTGTATAATCGATGATCAAGATGCTGTGTGGGCATTGTACAATCGATGATCAGGTTAGTATCTGGGGAGTTGTACAATCGATGGTGAAGATGGTGTCTGGGGAGTGTTGTACAATTGATAGTCAAAATGGTGTCTGGGGTTTGTTGTCCAATAGATGGTCAGTATGGTGTCTGGTTAGTGTTGTACAATCGATAGCCAAGGTGGTGTCTGGGGAACGTTGTACAATAGATGGGCAAGATGTTGTCTGGGGAGTGTTGAACAATCGATGATCAGGATTGTGTGTGGGGAGTGATGTACAATCGATAGTCAAAATGGTGTCTGGGGTTTGTTGTCCAATAGATGGTCAGTATGGTGTCTGGTTAGTGTTGTACAATCGATAGCCAAGGTGGTGTCTGGGGAACGTTGTACAATAGATGGTCAGTATGGTGTCTGGTTAGTGTTGTACAATCGATAGCCAAGGTGGTGTCTGGGGAACGTTGTACAATAGATGGTCAAGATGGTGCGCAGGGAGTGTTGAACAATTGATGGTCAAGATGGTGCCAATGGAATGTACATTCGATAGTCAAGATGGTATCTGGGGAGTGTTGTACAATCGATGGTCAAGATTGTGTCTGAGGAGTGTTGTACAATTGATTATCAAGATGGTGCCGGGGTGTGTTGTACAATCGATAGTCAAAATGGTGTCTGGGGACTGTTGTACATTCAATGGTCTAGATGGAGTCTGGGGAGTGTTTTACATTTGATAGTCAAGATAGTGTCTGGGGACTGCTGTACAATCGATCGTCTGGATGGTGTCTGGGTAGTGTTGTACAATTGATAGTCAAGATGGTGTCTGTGGAGTGTCATACAATAGATGGTCAAGATGGTGTCTGGGGAGTGTTGTAGAATTGGTAGTCAAAATGGTGTCTGGGGAGTGTTGTACAATTGGTAGTCAAAATGGTGTCTGGGGTTTGTTGTCCAATAGGTGGACAGTATGGTGTCTGGTTAGTGTTGCACAATCGATAGTCAAAACGGATTCTGGTGTATGTTAAATAATAGATGGTCAAAATGGTGTCTGGGAAGTGTTGTACAATCAATAGTCAAGATGGTGTCTGGGGAGTGTTGTACTGTAGATGGTCAAGATGTTGTATGGGAGTGTTGCAAAATCGTTAGTCAAGATGGTGTCTGGGGAGTGTTGTACTGTAGATGGTCAAGATGGTGTATGGGAGTGTTGTACAATCAATAGTCAAGATTGTGTCCAGGGATTGTTGCAGAATAGATGGTGAAGATGCTGTCTGCTGAGTTTTGTACAATTGATGGTCAAGATGGTGCCAAGGGAGTGTTGTACATTGGAGAGCCAAGATGGTATCTGGGGAGTGTTGTCCAGTAGATGGTCAAGATGGTGTCTGGTGTGTGTTGTACTATAGATGGTCAAGATGGTGTCTGGGGTGTGTTGTCCAATTGATGGTCAAGATGGTGTCTGGGGAGTGTTGTACTTTAGATAGTCAAGATGGTGTCTGGGTGGTGTTGTACTATAGATAGTCAAGATGGTGTCTGGGTGGTGTTGTACAATCGATAGTCGAGATGGTCTCTGGAGAATGTTGTACAATTGATGATCAGGTTGGTATCTGGGGAGTGTTGTACAATCAACGGTCAAGATTGTGTCTGAGGAGTGTTGTACAATAGATTATCAAGATGGTGTCGGGGGGTGTTGTACAATCGATAGTCAAGACAGTGACTGGGGACTGCTGTACAATAGATCGTCTAGATGTTGTCTGGGTAGTGTTGTACAATTGATAGTCAAGATGGTGTCTGGGGAGTGTTGTACTGTAGATGGTCAAGATGTTGTATGGGAGTGTTGCAAAATCGTTAGTCAAGATGGTGTCTGGGGAGTGTTGTACTGTAGATGGTCAAGATGGTGTATGGGAGTGTTGTACAATCAATAGTCAAGATTGTGTCTAGGGAGTGTTGCAGAATAGATGGTGAAGATGCTGTCTGCTGAGTTTTGTACAATTGATGGTCAAGATGGTGCCAAGGGAGTGTTGTACATTGGAGAGCCAAGATGGTATCTGGGGAGTGTTGTGCAGTAGATGGTCAAGATGGTGTCTGGTGTGTGGTGTACTATAGATGGTCAAGATGGTGTCTGGGGAGTGTTGTACAATCGATGGACAAGATAGTGTCTGGGGTATGTTGTATAATAGATGGTCAAAATGGTGTCTGGGGAGAATTGTTCTATTGATGGTCAAGAAGGTGTCTGTGGAGTGTTCTTCAATCGATAGTCAAGATGGTGACTGGAGAGTGTTGTACAACAGATGGTCAAGATGGTGTCTGGGTCGTGTTGTACAATCGATAGTCAAGATGTTGTCTGCGGAGTTTTGTACAATAGCTGGTCAAGATGGTGTCTGGGGTATGTTGTATAATCGATGATCAAGATGCTGTGTGGGCATTGTACAATCGATGATCAGGTTGGTATCTGGGGAGTTGTACAATCGATGGTGAAGATGGTGTCTGGGGAGTGTTGTACAATTGATAGTCAAAATGGTGTCTGGGGTTTGTTGTCCAATAGATGGTCAGTATGGTGTCTGGTTAGTGTTGTACAATCGATAGCCAAGGTGGTGTCTGGGGAACGTTGTACAATAGATGGGCAAGATGTTGTCTGGGGAGTGTTGAACAATCGATGATCAGGATTGTGTGTGGGGAGTGATGTACAATCGATAGTCAAAATGGTGTCTGGGGTTTGTTGTCCAATAGATGGTCAGTATGGTGTCTGGTTAGTGTTGTACAATCGATAGCCAAGGTGGTGTCTGGGGAACGTTGTACAATAGATGGTCAGTATGGTGTCTGGTTAGTGTTGTACAATCGATAGCCAAGGTGGTGTCTGGGGAACGTTGTACAATAGATGGTCAGTATGGTGTCTGGTTAGTGTTGTACAATCGATAGCCAAGGTGGTGTCTGGGGAACGTTGTACAATAGATGGGCATGATGTTGTCTGGGGAGTGTTGAACAATCGATGATCAGGATTGTTTGTGGGGAGTGATGTACAATCGATGGTCAAGATGGGGACTGGGTAGTGTTGTACAATCGATAGTCAGGATGGTGTCTGATTAGATTTGTACAATAGATGGTCAAGATGGTGCGCAGGGAGTGTTGAACAATTGATGGTCAAGATGGTGCCAATGGAATGTACATTCGATAGTCAAGATGGTATCTGGGGAGTGTTGTACAATCGATGGTCAAGATTGTGTCTGAGGAGTGTTGTACCATAGATTATCAAGATGGTGCCGGGGTGTGTTGTACAATCGATAGTCAAAATGGTGTCTGGGGACTGTTGTACATTCAATGGTCTAGATGGAGTCTGGGGAGTGTTTTACATTTGATAGTCAAGATAGTGTCTGGGGACTGTTGTACAATCGATCGTCTAGATGGTGTCTGGGTAGTGTTGTACAATTGATAGTCAAGATGGTGTCCGTGGAGTGTCATACAATAGATGGTCAAGATGGTGTCTGGGGAGTGTTGTACAATTGGTAGTCAAAATGGTGTCTGGGGAGTGTTGTACAATTGGTAGTCAAAACGGTGTCTGGGGTTTGTTGTCCAATAGGTGGTCAGTATGGTGTCTGGTTAGTGTTGCACAATCGATAGTCAAAACGGATTCTGGTGTATGTTAAATAATAGATGGTCAAAATGGTGTCTGGGAAGTGTTGTACAATCAATAGTCAAGATGGTCTCTGGGTGGTGTTGTACAATCGATAGTCGAGATGGTCTCTGGAGAATGTTGTACAATAGCTGGTCAAGATGGTGTCTGGGGTGTGTTGTCCAATTGATGATCAAGATGGTGTGTGGGGATTGTTGTACAATCGATGATCAGGTTGGTATCTGGGGAGTTGTACAATCGATGGTCAAGATGGTGTCTGGGGAGTGTTGTACAATTGATAGTCAAAATGGTGTCTGGGGTTTGTTGTCCAATAGATGGTCAGTATGGTGTCTGGTTAGTGTTGTACAATCGATAGCCAAGGTGGTGTCTGGGGAACGTTGTACAATAGATGGGCAAGATGTTGTCTGGGGAGTGTTGAACAATCGATGATCAAGATTGTGTGTGGGGAGTGTTGTACAATCGATAGTCAAAATGGTGTCTGGGGACTGCTGTACAATAGATCGTCTAGATGGTGTCTGGGTAGTGTTGTACAATTGATAGTCAAGATGGTGTCTTTGGAGAGTCGTACAATAGATGGTCAAGATGTTGTCTGTGGATTGTTGTACTGTAGATGGTCAAGATGGTGTCTGGGGAGTGTTGTTCAATCGATAGTAAAAATTTAGTCTGGTGTGTGTTGTACAATCAATAGTCAATATGGTGTCTGGGTGGTGTTGTACAATTGGTAGTCAAAATGGTGTCTGGGGAGTGTTGTACAATAGATGGTCAAGATGGTGTCTGATTAGATTTGTACAATAGATGGTCAAGATGGTGCGCAGGGAGTGTTGAACAATTGATGGTCAAGATGGTGCCAATGGAATGTACATTCGATAGTCAAGATGGTATCTGTGGAGTGTTGTACAATCAATGGTCAAGATTGTGTCTGAGGAGTGTTGTACAATAGATTATCAAGATGGTGCCGGGGGGTGTTGTACAATCGATAGTCAAAATGGTGTCTGGGGACTGTTGTACATTCAATCGTCTAGATGGTGTCTGGGGAGAGTTTTACATTTGATAGTCAAGATAGTGTCTGTGGGGTGTCATACAATAGATGGTCAAGATGGTGTCTGGGGAGTGTTGTACAATTGGTAGTCAAAATGGTGTCTGGGGAGTGTTGTACAATTGGTAGTCAAAATGGTGTCTGGGATTTGTTGTCCTATAGGTGGTCAGTATGGTGTCTGGTTAGTGTTGTACAATCGATAGTCAAAATGGATGCTGGTGTGTGTTAAATAATAGATGGTCAAAATGGTGTCTGGGGAGTGTTGTACAATCAATAGTCAAGATGGTGTCTGGGGAGTGTTGTACTATAGATAGTCAAGACGGTGTCTGGGTGGTGTTGTACAATCGATAGTCGAGATGGTCTCTGGAGAATGTTGTACAATAGATGGTCAAGATGGTGTCTGGGAAGTGTTGTACAATCAATAGTCAAGATGGTCTCTGGGTGGTGTTGTACAATCGATAGTCAGGATGGTGTCTGGGGAGTGTTGTACAATCGATGATCAAGATGGTGTCTGACGAGAGTTGTACAATATATGGTCAAGATGGTGCGCAGGGAGTGTTGAACAATTAATGGTCACGATGGTGCCAAGGGAATGTTTAACATTCGATAGTCAAGATGGTATCTGGGGAATGTTGTGCAATAGATGGCCAAGATGGTGTCAGGGGAGTGTTGTCCAATTGATGATCAAGATGGTGTGTGGGGATTGTTGTACAATCGATGATCAGGTTGGTATCTGGGGAGTGTTGTACAATCGATGGTCAAGATTGTGCCTGAGGAGTGTTGTACAATAGATTATCAAGATGGTGCCGGGGGAGTGTTGTACAATCGATAGTCAAAATGGTGTCTGGGGACTGCTGTACAATAGATCGTCTAGATGGTGTCTGGGTAGTGTTGTACAATTGATAGTCAAGATGGTGTCTTTGGAGAGTCGTACAATAGATGGTCAAGATGTTGTCTGTGGATTGTTGTACTGTAGATGGTCAAGATGGTGTCTGGGGAGTGTTGTTCAATCGATAGTAAAAATTTAGTCTGGTGTGTGTTGTACAATCAATAGTCAATATGGTGTCTGGGTGGTGTTGTACAATTGGTAGTCAAAATGGTGTCTGGGGTTTGTTGTCCAATAGCTGGTCAGTATGGTGTCTGGTTAGTGTTGTACAATCGATAGTCAAAATGGATGCTGGTGTGTGCTAAATAATAGATGGTCAAAATTGTGTCTGGGGATTGTTGTACAATCAATAGTCAAGATGGTGTCTGGGGAGTGTTGTACTATAGATAGTCAAGGTGGTGTCTGGGGAGTGTTGTACAATCGATGTTCAAGATGGCCTCTGGGGAGTGTTGTACAATCGATAGTCAGGATGGTGTCAGGCGAGTGTTGTACAATAGATGGTCAAGATGGTGTCTGGGGAGTTGTACATTCTATAGTCAAGATGGTGTCTGGGGAGTGTTGTACTGTAGATGGTCAAGATGTTGTATGGGAGTGTTGTAAAATCGATAGTCAAGATGGTGTCTGGGGAGTGTTGTACTGCAGATGGTCAAGATGGTGTATGGGAGTGTTGTACAATCAATCGTCAAGATTGTGTCTAGGGAGTGTTGCAGAATAGATGGTGAAGATGCTGTCTGCTGAGTTTTGTACAATTGATGGTCAAGATAGTGCCAAGGGAGTGTTGTACATTGGAGAGCCAAGATGGTATCTGGGGAGTGTTGTGCAGTAGATGGTCAAGATGGTGTCTGGAGAGTGTTGTACAAGATAGTGTCTGGGGTGTGTTGTACAATAGATGGTCAAAATGGTGTCTGGGGAGAGTTGTTCTATTGATGGTCAAGAAGGTGTCTGTGGAGTGTTCTTCAATCGATAGTCAAGATGGTGTCTGGGGAGTGTTGAAGAATCGATGATCAAGATTGTGTGTGGGGAGTGATGTACAATCGATGGTCAAGATGGGGTCTGGGTAGTGTTGTACAGTCGATAGTCAGGATGGTGTCTGGGGAGTGTTGTACAATAGATGGTCAAGATGGTGTCTGACGAGAGTTGTACAATATATGGTCAGGATGGTGCGCAGGGAGTGTTGAACAATTAATGGTCACGATGGTGCCAAGGGAATGTTTAACATTCGATAGTCAAGATGGTATCTGGGGAATGTTGTGCAATAGATGGCCAAGATGCTGTCTGGGGAGTGTTGTACAATCGATGATCAGGTTGGTTTCTGGGGAGTGTTGTACAATCAATGGTTAAGATTGTGTCTGAGGAGTGTTGTACAATAGGTTATCAAGATGGTGCTGGGGGGTGTTGTACAATCGATAGTCAAAATGGATTCTGGTGTGTGTTAAATAACAGATGGTCAAAATGGTGTCTGGGGAGTGTTGTACAATCAATAGTCAAGATGGTGTCTGGGTGGTGTTGTACAATCGATAGTCGAGATGGTCTCTGGAGAATGTTGTACAATAGATGGTCAAGATGGTGTCTGGGGATTGTTGTACAATTGATGATCAGGTTGGTATCTGGTGACTGTTGTACATTCGATGGTCAAGATTGTGTCTGAGGAGTGTTGTAGAATAGATTATCAAGATGGTGCCGGGGGGGTGTTGTACAATCGATAGTCAAAATGGTGTCTGGGGACTGTTGTACATTCGATGGTCAAGATGGTGTCTGGGGAGTGTTGTACATTTGATAGTCAAGATAGTGTCTGGGGACTGCTGTACAATAGATCATCTAGATGGTATCTGGGTAGTGTTGTACAATTGATAGTCAAGATGGTGTCTGTGGAGTGTCGTACAATAGATGGACAAGATGGTGTCTGGGTTTGTTGTACAATAGGTGGTCAGTATGGTGTCTGGTTAGTGTTGTACAATCGATAGTCAAAATGGATTCTGGTGTGTGCTAAATAATAGATGCTCAAAATGGTGTCTGGGGAGTGTTGTACAATCAATAGTCAAGATGGTGTCTGGGGAGTGTTGTACTGTAGATAGTCAAGATGGTGTCTGGGGAGTGTTGTACTATAGATAGTCAAGATGGTGTCTGGGTGGTGTTGTACAATTGATGATCAGTATGGTGTCTGGTTAGTGTTGTACAATCGATAGTCAAAATGGATTTTGGTGTGTGTTAAATAATAGATGGTCAAAATGGTGTCTGGGGATTGTTGTACAATCGATATTCAGCTTGGTATCTGGGGAGTTTTGTACAATCGATGTGGAGTGTTGTACAATAGATTATCAAGATGGTGCCGGGGGGTGTTGTACAATCGATAGTCAAAATGCTGTCTGGGGACTGCTGTACATTCAATGGTCTAGATGGAGTCTGGGGAGTGTTTTACATTCGATGGTCAAGATGGTGTCTGGGGAGTGTTGTACTATAGATAGTCAAGATTGTGTCTGGGTGGTGTTGTACAATCGATAGTCGAGATGGTCTCTGGAGAATGTTGTAAAATAGATTGTCAAGATGGTGTCTGGGGTGTGTTGTCCAATTGATGATCAAGATGGTGTGTGGGGATTGTTGTACAATTGATCATCTAGATGGTATCTGGGTAGTGTTGTACAATTGATAGTTAAGATGGTGTCTGTGGAGTGTTGTACAATAGATTATCAAGATGGTGCCGGGGTTGTTGTACAATCGATAGTCAAAATGGTGTCTGGGGACTTTTGTACATTCGATGGTCAAGATGGTGTCTGGGGAGTGTTGTACATTTGATAGTCAAGATAGTGTCTGTGGAGTGTTGTACAATAGATTATCAAGATGGTGCCGGGGGGGTGTTGTACAATCGATAGTCAAAATGGTGTCTGGGGACTTTTGTACATTCGATGGTCAAGATGGTGTCTGGGGAGTGTTGTACATTTGATAGTCAAGATAGTGTCTGTGGAGTGTTGTACAATAGATTATCAAGATGGTGCCGGGGGGTGTTGTACAATCGATAGTCAAAATGGTGTCTGGGGACTTTTGTACATTCGATGGTCAAGATGGTGTCTGGGGAGTGTTGTACAATTCATAGTCAAGATGGTGTCTGGGGAGTGTTGTACTATAGATAGTCAAGATGGTGTCTGGGTGGTGTTGTACAATCGATATTCGAGATGGTCTCTGGAGAATGTTGTAAAATAGATGGTCAAGATGGTGTCTGGGGTGTGTTGTACAATTGATGATCAAGATGGCGTGTGGGGATTGTTGTACAATTGATCATCTAGATGGTATCTGGGTAGTGTTGTACAATTGATAGTTAAGATGGTGTCTGTGGAGTGTTGTACAATAGATTATCAAGATGGTGCCGGGGTTGTTGTACAATCGATAGTCAAAATGGTGTCTGGGGACTGTTGTACATTCGATGGTCAAGATGGTGTCTGGGGAGGGTTGTACATTTGATAGTCATGATAGTGTCTTTGGAGTGTTGTACAATAGATTATCAAGATGGTGCCGTGGGGTGTTGTACAATCGATAGTCAAAATTTAGTCTGGTGTGTGTTATACAATCAATAGTCAAGATGGTATCTGGGGAATGTTGTGCAATAGATGGCCAAGATGGTGCGCAGGGAGTGTTGAATAATTGATGGTCAAGATGGTGCCAAGGGAATGTTGTACATTCGATAGTCAAGATGGTATCTGGGGAGTGTTGTGCAATAGATGGTCAAGATTGTGTCTGAGGAGTGTTGTACAATAGATTATCAAGATGGTGCTGGGGTGTGTTGTGCAATCGATAGTCAAAATGGTGTCCTGTGACTGTTGTACATTCGATGGTCAAGATTGTGTCTGGGGAGTGTTGTACAATTGGTAGTCAAAATGGTGTCTGGGGAGTGTTGTACAATCAGTAGTCAAGATGGTGTCTGGGGAGTGTTGTACTATAGATAGTCAAGGTGGTGTCTGGGTGGTGATGTACAATCGATAGTCGAGATGGTCTCTGGAGAATGTTGTACAATAGCTGGTCAAGATGGTGTCTGGGGTGTGTTGTCCAATTGATGATCAAGATGGTGTGTGGGGAGTGTTGTACAATTGATGATCAGGTTGGTATCTGGGGAGTGTTGTTCAATCGACAGTCAAAATTTAGTCTGGTGTGTTGTACAATGAATAGTTTATATGGTGTCTGGGTGGTGTTGTATAACTGATAGCCAAGATGGCGTCTGGGGAATGTTTTACAATAGATGGGCAAGATGGTGTCTGGGGAGTGTTGAACAATCGATGATCAAGATGGTATGTGGGGAGTGATGTACATTCGATAGTCAAGATAGTGTCTGGAGACTGCTGTACAATAGATCGTCTAGATGGTGTCTGGGGAGTGTTGTACAATTGGTAGTCAAAATGGTGTCTGGGGTTTGCTGTCCAATAGGTGGTCAGTATGGTGTCTGGTTAGTGTTGTACTATAGATAGTCAAGATGGTTTCTGGGGAGTGTTGTACTATAGATAGTCAAGATGGTGTCTAGGTGGTGTTGTACAGTCGATAGTCGAGATGGTCTCTGGAGAATGTTGTACAATAGATGGTCAAGATGGTGTCTGGGGTGTGTTGTCCAATTGATGATCAAGATGGTGTGTGGGCTTTGTTGTACAATTGATGATCAGGTTGGTATCTGAGGAGTGTTGTACAATCGATGGTCAAGATTGTGTCTGAGGAGTGTTGTACAATAGATTATCAAGATGGTGCCGGTGGTGTTGTACAATCGATAGTCAAAATGGTGTCTGGGGACTGTCGTACAATAGATGGTCAAGATGGTGTCTGAGGACTGTCGTACAATATATCGTCTAGATGGTGTCTGGGGAGTGTTGTACAATTGGTAGTCAAAATGGTGTCTGGGGTTTGTTGTCCAATAGGTGGTCAGTATGGTGTCTGGTTAGTGTTGTATAATCGATAGTCAAAATGTATTCTGGTGTGTGCTAAATAATAGATGGTCAAAATGGTGTCTGGGGAGTGTTGTACAATCAATAGTCAAGATGGTGTCTGGGGAGTGTTGTACTATAAATAGTCAAGATGGTGTCTGGGGAGTGTTGTACTATAGATAGTCAAGATGGTGTCTGGGTGGTGTTGTCCAATTGATGATCAGTATGGTGTCTGGTTAGTGTTGTACAATCGATAGTCAAAATGGATTCTGGTGTGTGTTAAATAATAGATGGTCAAAATGGTGTCTGGGGATTGTTGTACAATCGATGATCAGGTTGGTATCTGGGGAGTTTTGTACAATCGATGGTCAAGATTGTGTCTGAGGAGTGTTGTACAATAGATTATCAAGATGGTGCCAGGGGAGTGTTGTACAATCGATAGTCAAAATGGTGTCTGGGGACTGTTGTACAATAGATCGTCTAGTTGGTGTCTGGGTAGTGTTGTACAATTGATAGTCAAGATGGTGTCTGTGGAGTGTCGTACAATAGATGGTCAAGATGGTGTCTGTGGAGTGTTGTACTGTAGATGGTCAAGATGGTGTCTGGGGAGTGTTGTTCAATCAATAGTCAAAATTTAGTCTGGTGTGTGTTGTACAATCAATAGTTAATATGGTGTCTGGGTGGTGTTGTATAATTGATAGCCAAGATGGTGTCTGGGGAATGTTCTACAATAGATGGTCAAGATGGTGTCTGGGTAGTGTTGTACAATCGATAGTCAGGATGGTGTCTGGGGAGTGTTGTACAATCGATGATCAAGATGGTGTCTGACGGGAGTTGTACAATAGATAGTCAAGATGGTGCGCAGGGTGTGTTGAACAATTGATGGTCAATATGGTGCCAAGGGAATGTTGTACATTCGATAGTCAAGATGGTATCTGGGGAGTGTTGTGCAATAGATGGTCAAGATTGTGTCTGAGGAGTGTTGTACAATAGATTATCAAGATGGTGCTGGGGTGTGTTGTACAATCGATAGTCAAAATGGTGTCCTGGGACTGTTGTACATTCGATGGTCAAGATTGTGTCTGGGGAGTGTTGTACAATTGGTAGTCAAAATGGTGTCTGGGGAGTGTTGTACAATCAGTAGTCAAGATGGTGTCTGGGGAGTGTTGTACTATAGATAGTCAAGATGGTGTCTGGGTGGTGTTGTACAATCGATAGTCGAGATGGTCTCTGGAGAATGTTGTACAATAGCTGGTCAAGATGGTGTCTGGGGTGTGTTGTCCAATTGATGATCAAGATGGTGTGTGGGGAGTGTTGTACAATTGATGATCAGGTTGGTATCTGGGGAGTGTTGTACAATCGATGGTCAAGATTGTGTCTGAGGAGTGTTGTAGAATAGATTATCAAGATGGTGCCAGGGGAGTGTTGTACAATCGATAGTCAAAATGGTGTCTGGGGACTGTTGTACTTTCGATGGTCAAGAAGGTGTCTGGGGAGTGTTGTACATTCGATAGTCAAGACAGTGTCTGGGGAGTGTTGTACTATCGATGGACAAGATGGTGTCTCGGACGTGTTGTACAATGGATAGTCAAGATGGTGTCTGTGATGTGTCGTACAATAGATGGTCATGATGGTGTCTGGGGAATGTTGTACAATCGATAGTCAAAATTTAGTCTGGTGTGTGTTGTACAATCAATAGTCAATATGGTGTCTGGGTGGTGTTGTGCAATCGATAGCCAAGATGGTGTCTGGGGAATGTTGAACAATCGATGATCAAGATGGTGTGTGGGGAGTGATGTACAATCGACGGTCAAGATGGTGTCTGGAGAGTGTTGTACAATCGATAGTCAAGATGGTGTCTGGGGACTGTTGTTGGTCAAGATGGTGTAACTCCCTGGGTCGCCTCAGGCTCGCTCAGCTCGTTCTGGTCTAGGGGGAGCAGCCCTCGGCCCCGCCAAACTGGATAATCAGCTGGTGTGGATGCTGTGTGATGTCCCCGCCTCGCCCAAAACCAGACAGTACACCATATGCGATTAAATGAGTACAATTTATAAAGGTTACTATAACTAAGTGATTAATAACGATACAGTACATATGAAGAGAAAATTAAAGAAAAGGCGCCAAACTTATCAAAGTCCAAACCACTTCGTGCACAACCGTTGGAGCTCAATTACTGAAGTCTTCTGGCCACCATTCGATCCCCACCGAACTCCTCGACTCGCAGCTCAGGACCCTCCGAACTCCTCGACTCTCCAAACAGCTCAGGACCCTCCGAGTGGTCAACCAAGCACATCTAGCTTCATCCCCCCCTTCCTCGGAGAATCTCCCGGCCTCGGACCCCCCTTTGGGGTCCGATCTTCGCCCAGCTTAGAGCATTGCGTCCTCTCTCTCAACCCCCTCGCGCCGATCTGCCCAAAAGCCCATCAACAAAAGCTTACAGACTCAGAAGAAAGAACATTAATCCCCATTTGGTTTACAAACGAATACCATTCTCGTTATCAGTAAATTAGCATTCCTGCTAGTTAACAAAAGGAAACCCTTTCCCAACAGTAACAAAGAAAAAAAAGAAACCCCCTTTACAATGGTGTCTGTGGAGTGTTGTACAATCGATAGTCAAGATGGTGTCTGGGGACAGTTGTACAATAGTTGGTTAAGATGGCGTCTGGGGAGTGTTATACTATAGATGGTCAAGACGGTGTCTGTGGATTGTTGTACAATCGTTGGTCAAGATGGTGTCTGGGGAGTGTTGCAATGTAGATGGTCAAGATGGTGTCTGGGGACTGTTGTACAATAGACGGTCAAGATGGTGTCTGGGGAGTGTTGTACAATAGATGGTCAAGATGGTGTCTGGGGAGTGTTGCACTGTAGATGGTCAAGATGGTGTCCGGGGAGTGTTGTACAATCGATGGTCAAGACGGTGTCTGTGGATTGTTGTACAATCGTTGGTCAAGATGGTGTCTGGGGAGTGTTGCACTGTAGATGGTCAAGATGGTGTCTGGGGAGTGTTGTACAATAGACGGTTAAGATGGTGTCTGGGGAGTGTTGCACTATGGATGGTCAAGATGGTGTCTGGGGAGTGTTGTACAATAGATGGTCAAGATGGTGTCTGGGGAGTGTTGTACAATCGATGGTCAAGATGGTGCCCGGGGAGTGATGTACAATAGATGGTCAAAATGGTGTCTGGGGAGTGTTGTACAATAGATGGTCAAAATGGTGTCTGGGGAGTGTTGTACAATAGATGGTCAAAATGGTGTCCAATTATAATATTCTTCACAGTACATCTATAGAAATCGGCTGTGTCTTCAGTTACAATTTGTTATTATAAGCTAATTATTATTAGATTATTTAAGCAGAAATTATTAGAATATTGGAATTACTGTGACAAGAAGTACAGACAGACTCTGTTTACCCTTCTTGCTGCCTCAGTAAAGCAGCCAGCGTAATCAAAGACCCCACCCCGGACAGTCTCTCATCTCCCCTCCCATCGGGCAGTAGATACAAAAGTCTGAAAGCACGTACCACCAGGCTCAAGGACAGCTTCTACCCCCACTGTCATCAGACTCTTGAACGGACATCTTGTACGATAAGAGGATCTGTCCTGGGACCAGTATGTAAGTGTCATTATAAAGAAGGCATGGCAGCTCCTCGACTTTCTGAGAAGTTTGCACAGATTCAGTCTGTCACCAAAAATGTTGATCAACTTCTATAGAAGCGCTGTGGAGAGTACTTCTGACTGGTCCCATCCCGGCCTGGTATGGTAACACCAGTGACCAAGATCAGAACAGTCGTGGGTGCAGCCCAGTCCATCACAGGAAAAGCCCCGCCCACCATTAGACACATCTACAAGCAGCATCCATCATCAAGGACATCACCATCCAGTCCATGCTGTCCTCTCACTGCTGCCATCGGGAAGGAGTTACAAGAGCCATGGGTCCTACAATTCCCTTCAAACTATCAGACTCCTGAACTGGTGTAGGTAACTTCAGTTCCTGTCGGGTAGTTTCTTAAATGCCCCTGATATATCTGACTCTACCACCACACTGACAGGACATTCCATGCACCCAGCACTTATGTTTAGAAAAAAAATACCTTTGAAAATTATGACCCCTCATATTAGCCACTTAGACTCTGGAAAAATGTCTCTGTTCGATTGATGTCTCTTACCATCTTGTCAAGTCACCTCTCATCCCTGTCTGCTCCAATGATAAAAGCCTGAGCACACTCTCCAAAGCTTCCTATCTTTCCGAAAGCCATCCAACCCAGTCTGCCCTGTCACGTATGGGGAGTTCAAAAACATTGTAAAATCTGTGGTGGGGAGGAGGGAATGGGGGAAGAGTGAAGGAGACTGGAGGGGTAGGAGGGGGTAAGACTAAGGTGGAGGGAACACCATGGGGAGAGGAAGGAAAGTGGGGAGCAGGCAGCAGAGGAAGGGAAAGTGGAGGGAGACTGGAGATTGGGGATGGGATTAAGGTCTGGAGTGTGGGATGACGTGAGGTGACTGGGGTGGGGGGGACCCAATGCTGAGAGGGAGCCATGGGAAGTTTCTGGAAGTTTCCCTCGAAGTTTCCCTCGAAGCCACACACTGTTCTGACTTGGAAATACTTTGCTGTTCCTTCAGCATCTCTGGGTCAAAACCCTGGAACTCCTGAAATCAATGTGGGTGTCCCCACACATCAAGGACTGCAGCATTTCAAGAAGTCAGCTTATCACCACCACCTTCTCCAGGACATCTCTGGTTCAACAGTTAAACACTGGCTCAACCTCAGAAACTCTTGTCCCTTTTGATGAAAAAATAACAAAATTATTGCTGCTTAGGGGTTGCTAAGTGGAAGTGCAGATGGGGGTTGTGGTTGGCAGAGAAAGAGGATGGGGAACGTGAGCTGTACATTAACACTGAACATCGTTCTGTCCCTCAGTCACAGACTCCGCACTCGGTGATCCGTGTGTAACCCACACCGTCCTGGATCAGCCCTGGAGGAGCACGAATTGTTCCAACACTGAGTGTACCGGTGGAGAGTTGATGAATGATAAAAATCTTGCTGTGAGATGGTACAGATTTAACAGGTAAAGTGAGGAGATAATCATTGAGAAACTGGACACAGAAGGGGAATGTAAACAGGGGAACAAGGGGTGTGTGAATGGGAAATGCAGGGAGACCGGGATCACCAGTGACTACACTGAGATGGGGAGTAAATACAGGTAGAGGGAAGATCCCACATTCTCAGGGTAGAGGCAAGGGGGAGGTACAACAGAGAGGAATTCCCAGGAATGGGGTGTTACTGACCAGAGACTGGGTACGGACAGGGTGAGTGTAATTTCCCATGTCTCTCTGAGTGAATAAACTCCCTCAGATCAGGGACTGACTCTCTGATTGTTGTTTCAGTTCCGGAGGATGGAAGATTCCCGAGACGGTCGTTCCAGAGTATCACTGCTCCGGGGAGAACCCAGGCTGGTTAAACGGTAGGGTTTTTTTATTTTCGGAGAAGGTCAGACTGATGACCAGATCTCTTCAGATACAAACACAGAACTCCACCTCCCTGAGAGGGCTTCCCACAGTTACCCAGACCGCACTCCAGACCTGGATCCTTGTGGAGTCTGGTGGAGGAGCTCCGGCTTCCTGGAGACTCCCAGGTGTTGGGTCGTGGTTCCCTGTATTCAGAGCTAGAGAATTCTCTGAATGTCGGTGAAATTTTTACAGTGGCTCAGTCTGGACTTTGCATCTGAACCCAAAGTGAGGAACATCGGGGGTGGGGCTTCACCAGCTGTCAGTCACATCAGGGGTGGAGTTTCACCAGATGTCAGTCACATCAGGGGTGGGGCTTCACCAGCTGTCAGTCATATCAGGAGTGGGGCTTCACCAGCTGTCAGTCACATCAGGGGTGGGGATTTACCAGATGTCAGTCACATCAGGGGTGGGGCTTCACCAGCTGTCAGTCACATCAGGGGTGGAGTTTCACCAGTTGTCAGTCACATCAGGGGTGGGGCTTCACCGGATGTCAGTCACATCAGGGGTGGGGCTTCAGCTGTCAGTCACCAGGGGTGGGGCTTCACCAGCTGTCAGTCACATCAGGGTCTGGGCTTCTCATTCTGTCAATCATACTGCATCAGGGCCTCACCTGGTGTCAGTCACAACATGAGAGGCATTTTTGTTACCAGACTAAACACCTAGGGGACTCTCAGACCAGGTGCTGTAGGGAGGGTGGGGTGGGAAGTGTGAAGAGAGCACATCACTGCTGACTGATTTACAGTGGGTCCTGATTCACATTCCCTGCTGTACTGTGGGACCGGGTATATTTTACAGAGTTTCTAAATCTCATTCCAGGTCCCCATCCCAACGTGGGAGAGGGTGAGGTGACCAGGACTGTCTGCTTCAGCAAGGATGAAAACCCCTGTGAGAAGTACCAGGAGATCAGGGTGAAAAACTGCTCTGGTTACTTTGTGTATCGGCTGGAGCCTACAACCAGGAATGATTCTGTGTACTGTACAGGTGGGTCATCGTTCCCCAGTGACACTGGAGTGTGGAGATGGGGTGGAGGGTGAGGGAAAGAGCGAAAGTCTAATGTATCTGACTCTACCACCCCTTGTGGGGAATTTCAGTCGCTCACAACTCCCTGTGTGAGGGACCTGTCTCCGAATCAGGATTTATATCACAGAGTTATGTTGTGGAACATGTTAACTTTATGGCAGCAGTACATTGCGATACATGATAAATGGATATAGGGAAAACAAACTGAGTTACATCAAGCATAGATATGACTATTAAATAGTTAAGTAAATAGGAAGTGCAAATGAACAGAAATGAGAAAAGTAGGGAGGTTGTGTTCATGGGTTCAATGTCCATTTAGGAATCGGATGGCAGAGGGGAAGAGCTGTTCCTGAATCACTAGGTGTGTGCCTTCAGGCTTCTGTACCTCCTACCTGAAGGTAACAGTGTGAAGAGAGCTTGTCCTGGGTGGTGGGGATCCTTAATGATGGATGTCACCTTCCTAAGGCATCCCTCCTTGAAGATTTCTCAGGTACACGGAGACTAGTACCCTTGATGGTAAATTTTGCAAGTTTTTGCAACTTATTTCAATCTTGGCCAATCGCACCGTCCCCACATACCAGGTGGTGATGCAGCCAGTCAGAATGCTCCACTTGCGGGGTGGGGGGGGACGCCACTGAACAGTTTCTATTAAAGTCAGGCAAGCCATCCTCGGAGAGTGATTAAAGAATTCTCTTCAGATGCTGGGTTAAAAGCTGAGGAGGAAATGGAAAGAGTTCATGAAGGGAACACTTGACCGTCTTCACAGAGAAATGGACGAAAGGTTTGCTCGTTTGCACAACACTGATGCCAAGTTTGGGTTCCTTCTCACTGTCGAGCGATTGTGTTATGGCACCAACAGTAACGACCTAAAGTAACGATACTAAAGTCTGAAAGCACGTACCACCAGGCTCAAGGACAGCTTCTACCCCCAATGTCATCAGACTCTTGAACGGACATCTTGTACGATAAGAGGATCAGTCCTGGGACCAGTATGTAAGTGTCATTACAAAGAAGGCATGGCAGCTCCTCGACTTTCTGAGAAGTTTGCACAGATTCAGTCTGTCACCTAAAGCTTCGACCAACTTCTATAGATGTGTGGTGGAGAGTATTTCAGTCTGGTTGCATGACAGCCTGATATGGAAACACCAATGCCCAAGATCAGAACAGTAGTGGATGCAGCCCAGTCCATCACAGGAAAAGCCCTCCCCACCACTAAACACATCTACAAGCAGCATCCATCATCAAGGACCCCACCATCCAGTCCATGCTGTCCTCTCACTGCTACCATCGGGAAGGAGGTACAGGAGCCTTAGCTCCCACACTACCCCTCAAACCATCAGACTCCTGACCTAGTGTAGGTAACTTCAGTTCCTGTCTGGGAGTTTCTTAAATGCCCCTAATATATCTGACTCTACCACCACCCCTGACAGGACATTCCATGCACCGACCGCTCTAGGTTTAAAAAAATTACCTTTGAAAATTATGACCCCTAGTATTAGCCACTTACACGCTGGAAAAATGTCTGTTCGATTGATGCCCCTTACCATCTTGTACGCCTTTATCAAGTCACCTCTCATCCTTGTCTGCTCCAATGATAAAAGATCACAAGGCAAAGGAGCAGAAGTGGGCCATTTGGCCCATTGATTCTGCTCCGCCACTCCACCATGAGCTAAACTATTCTCCCATCTAGTTCTGATTTCCGGCTTTTTCTCCATGTCCCTTGATACCCTGACTGATTAGATACTTATTAATCTCCTCCTTAAACACCCTCAATGATTGCGCCTCCACAGCTGAATGTGGCAACAAATTCCATAAATCCACGACCCTCTGGCTAAAAAATTTCTCCTCATCTCTGTTTTAAATGGGTACCCTCTAAATCTAAGTCTGTGGCCCCTTGTCCTGGACTCATTGACCAAGAGAAACAGCCTCAGTGAAAATGCCTGAGCACACCCTTTAAAGCTTCCTATCTTTCCTGTATCCATCTGGCCCAGTCTGCCCTGCCACATATGGGGAGTTCAAAAACATTGTAAAATCTGTGGTGAGGAAGAGTGAAGGAGACTGGAGGGGTAGGAGTGGAAAGACCGAGGTGGAGAGAAGACCATGAGGTGAGGAAGGAACGTGGGAGGAGGCAGCAGAAGAAGCGGAAGTGGAGAAAGACTGAAGGTTGGGGATGGGATTAAGGTCTTGGGTTTGGGATGAAGTAAGGTGACTATCGGGGGGGAGCTGAGAGGGAGCCATGGGAAGGGGTGTGCTTGTGGGAAATTTTCTGGAATTCTCCCTTTAAGCCACACACTGTTCTGACTTGGAAATACATTGCTGTTCCTTCAGCATCTCTGGGTCAAAACCCTGGAACTCGCGAAATCAATGTGGGTGTCCCCACATATCAAGGACTGCAGCAGATCAAGAAGTCAGCTCACCACCACCCCCACTGACTCAAGGACATCCCTTGCCCAGGGGTTCCTGAGGGTGGAAGTGCAGATGGGGGTTGTGATTGTCAGAGAAAGAGGATGGGGAACGTGAGCTGTACATTAACACTGAACATCGTTCTGTCCCTCAGTCACAGACTCCGCACTCGGTGATCCATGTGTAAACCACACCGTCCTGGATCAGCCCTGGAGGAGCACGGATTGTAACTGCACAAAGTATACCGGTGGACAATGGAAGGGAGATAAAAATCTTGCAGTGGGATGGTACAGATTTAACAGGTAAAGTGAAGAGATAATCACTGAGAAACTGGACACAGAAGGGAATGTAAACAGGGGAACAAGGGGTGTATGAATGGGAAATGCAGGGAGACCGGGATCATCAGTGACTACACTGAGATGGGGAGTAAACACAGGGAGAGGGGAGATCCCACATTCGCGGGGTCGAGACAAGGGGGAGGTACAACAGAGAGGGAGTTCCCAGGATTGGGGTGTTATTGACCAGAGACAGGGTACGGACAGGGTGAGTGTAATTTCCCTTGTCTCTCTGAGTGAATAAACTCCCTCAGATCAGGGACTGACTCTCTGATTGTTGTTTCAGTTCCGGAGGATGGAAGATTCCCGAGACGGTCGTTCCACAGGGTTGCTGCTGCGGGAAGAAATCAGGCTGGTTAAACGGTAGGGTCAGAGCGTGGCTCAGTTATTTCCAGAGAGGGTCTGACTGATGACAGATCCCTTCACGTACAAATACAAACACAGATCTCAAACTCCCTGAGAGGGCTTCCCACAGTTACCCAGATCACACTCCAGCCCTAGATCCTCATGGAGTCTGATGGAGGAGTTCCAACTTCCTCGAGTTTCCCAGGAGCTGGGCTGTCGTTCCATGTATTCAGAGCTGGTGAATTCTCTGAATGTCGGTAAAATTTTTACTGAGGCTCTGTCTGGGCTTTGCATCTGAACCCAAAGTGAGGAACATCAGGGGTGGGGCTTCACCAGCTGTCAGTCACATCAGGGGTGGGGCTTCACCAGATGTCAGTCACATCAGGGGTGGGGCTTCACCAGATGTCAGTCACATCAGGGGTGGGACTTCACCAGATATCAGTCACATCAGGGGTGGGGCTTAACCTGATTTCAGTCACATCAGGGGTGGGGCTTAACCTGATTTCAGTCACGTCAGGGGTGGGGCTTCACCAGATGTCAGTCACATCAGGGGTGGGGCTTAACCTGATTTCAGTCACATCAGGGGTGGGGCTTCACCAGCTGTCTGTCACATCAGGGGTGGAGCTTCACCAGATCTCAGTCACATAAGGGGTGGGGCTTCACCAGATGTCAGTCACATCAGGGGTGGGGTTTCACCAGCTGTCAGTCACATCAGGGGCGGGGTTTCACCAGCTGTCAGTCACATCAGGGGTGGAGCTTCACCAGATGTCAGTCACATCAGGGGTGGGGCTTCACCTGATTTCAGTCACATCAGGGGTGGGGTTTCACCAGCTGTCAGTCACATCAGGGGCGGGGTTTCACCAGCTGTCAGTCACATCAGGGGTGGAGCTTCACCAGATGTCAGTCACATCAGGGGTGGGGCTTCACCAGATGTCAGTCACATCAGGGGTGGGACTTCACCAGATATCAGTCACATCAGGGGTGGGGCTTAACCTGATTTCAGTCACATCAGGGGTGGGGCTTCACCAGCTGTCTGTCACATCAGGGGTGGAGCTTCACCAGATGTCAGTCACATCATGGATTGGACTTCACCAGATGTCAGTCACATAAGGGGTGGGGATTCACCAGCTGTCAGTCATATCAGGGGTGGGGCTTCAGCTGTCAGTCATATCAGGGGTGGGTCTTCACCATCTGTCAGTCACATCAGGGGAGGGGATTCACCAGCTGTCAGTCATATCAGGGGTGGGGTTTCACCAAATGTCAGTCACATAATGGGTGGGGCTTCACCAGCTGTCAGTCACATCAGGGGTGGGGCTTCACCAGCTGTCAGTCACATCAGGGGTGGGGCTTCACCAGCTGTCAGTCATATCGGGGTCTGGGCTTCTCATTCTGTCAATCATACTGTATCAGGGTCTCACCTGGTGTCAGTCACACCATGAGAGGCATTTTTGTTACCAGACTAAACCCCTGGGTCTCTCAGACCAGGTGCTGTAGGGAGGGTGGGGTGGGGAGTGTGAAGACAGCACATCACTGCTGACTGATTTACAGCGGGTCCTGATTCACATTCCCCGCTGTACTGTGGGACCGGGTACATTTTACAGTGTTTATAAATCTCATTCCAGGTCCCCATCCCAACGTGGGAGACGGGGAGGTGACCAGGACCGTCTGCTTCAGCAAGGGTGAAAAACCCTGTGAGAAGAGCCAGGAGATCAGGGTGAAAAACTGCTCTGGTTACTTTGTGTATCGGCTGTGGCCTACAACCGGGAATGATGCTGTGTACTGTACAGGTGGGTCACCGTTCCCCAGTGACTCTGGAATGTGGGGGTGGGGAGGAGGGTGAGGGAAAGATTAAAAGTCTAATGTATCTGACTGTACCACCCCTGGTGGGGAATTTCAGTCACTCACAACTCCCTGTGTGAGGAACCTGTCTCAGAATCAGGTTTATTATCACTGACTTATGTTGTGGAACATGTTAACTTTATGGCAGCAGTACATTGCAATACCTGCTAAATAGATATAGGGAAAACAAACTGAGTTACATCAAGCATAGATATGACTATTAAATAGTTAAGTAAATAGGAAGTGCAAATGAACAGAAATGAGAAAAGTAGGGAGGTTGTGTTCATGGGTCAAAATGTCCATTTAGGAATCGGATGGCAGAGGGGAAGAGCTGTTCCTGAATCACTAGGTGTGTGCCTTCAGGCTTCTGTACCTCCTACCTGAAGGTAACAGTGTGAAGAGAGCCTGTCCTGGGTGGTGGGGATCCTTAATGATGGATGTCGCCTTCCTAAGGCATCCCTCCTTGAAGATTTCTCAGGTACACGGAGACTAGTACCCTTGATGGTAAATTTTGCAAGTTTTTGCAACTTATTTCAATCTTGTCCAATCGCACCGTCCCCACATACCAGGTGGTGATGCAGCCAGTCAGAATGCTCCACTTGCGGGGTGGGGGGGAACGCCACTGAACAGTTTCTATTAAAGTCAGGCAAGCCATCCTCGGAGAGTGATAAAAGAATTCTCTTCAGATGCTGGGTTAAAAGCTGAGGAGGAAATGGAAAGAGTTCATGAAGGGAACACCTGACCATCTTCACAGAGAAATGGACGAAAGGTTTGCTCGTTTGCACAACTCTGACACCAAGTTTGGGTTCCTTCTCAATGTCGAGGGATTGAGTTACAGCGCTGTGGTGAACTACATATACCTGTCTGGACAGGCCCCTCTGCTGACTGCTCCTGTGGCTCCTCCCTCAGACCCCTGTAAAAGGGTGACTGGAGGCACTGCTCCTCCCTAGTCTCCAGGATGTTGTGTGGTGGTCTCTTGCTGCTAATCGTGGTCTCTTGCAGCTAATAAAAGCCTAACGTTCACCTCCCGTCTCCGAGAGTTATTGATGGTGCATCAGGCGCCAACAGTAATGACCTAAAGAAGAAGTGTGAAAATCTGGGTGAATTGTCCAGCTCTGATGCTGATGGACAGCAGATATATGAAGAAATTTTGTGTTGCAGAATGTTGCTGTCAAGGTGGGTCAACATGAAAATGTCACCATCTGAAGAGCTTCCTGAATTTGTTGTTCAGTATGGAGATGAGAGTGTCTACCCCAATCTTCGCATTGCTATTCAGATAATGCTAACCATCACAGTTTCCATCGCCAGCTGTGAGAGATCATTCAGCAAGTTAAAACTACTACTTCCATGTTCGAGAGCCTCCGTGGGTCAGGGCAGACTCTGTGATCTTGCTCTGCTGAGTGAAAAACTGAAAAAACTGACTTTGATCACATCATAGACCAATTTGTATCAGTGAAAGTAAGGAAGGTGCAGTTATAATTTTCATGTAGGGTCATGATTTGTTAATTAACGAGCTTGACTTGTACTTTTGAGCTGATATTATGGTAAAGTTATCTAAAGGATGGGTGTCAGATGTTGGGACGGGGGTACAATTTCAGTGCTTGCTGTAGGCGCTACTTTCCGTAGATACGCCCCTGCATTCCACTGTGTTGTGTTGGGCCGCTGCAGGGTGTGATGCACTACAGTGGGCCTCTGTGAGACAATCGGTGGTGGTTGTTCCCCCACCGGGTCTGCTTCATAGAGCCTCCCTGCTGGGGAGCCACGGCTTCAGCTCAGAGATAGAGTGTAGCCCCCGGTACATCCAAACGGACCCCCAGTGGGTCAGCAGGTCCAGGACAATGATGCAGCACTCAGGGATGTAGGAAAGCCACACTGCGTGCTCCATTGTGTTTATCCCCATTCCGATGTGCAGTCACCTCTTCCCTCTCAACACCGCGTGCTCCACCGTGTTTAACCCCATTCCGATGCGCAGTCACCTCTTCCCTCTCAACACCGCGTGCTCCACCGTGTTTAACCCCATTCCGATGCGCAGTCACCTCTTCCCTCTCAACACCGCGTGCTCCACCGTGTTTATCCCCATTCCGATGTGCAGTCACCTCTTCCCTCTCAACACCGCGTGCTCCACCGTGTTTATCCCCATTCCGATGTGCAGTCACCTCTTCCCTCTCAACACCACGTGCTCCACCGTGTTTATCCCAATTCCGATGCACAGTCACCTCTTCCCTCTCATCACCGCGTGCTCCACCGTGTTTATCCCCACTGCGATGTGCAGTCACCTCTTCCCTCTCATCACCGCGTGCTCCACCGTGTTTAACCCCATTCCGATGTGCAGTCACCTCCTCCCTCTCAACACCGCGTGCTCCACCGTGTTTATCCCCATTCCGATGCGCAGTCACCTCCTCCCTCTCAACACCGCGTGTTCCACCGTGTTTATCCCCATTCCGATGCGCAGTCACCTCTTCCCTCTCAACACCGCGTGCTCCACCGTGTTTATCCCCATTCCGATGTGCAGTCACCTCTTCCCTCTCAACACCGCGTGCTCCACCGTCTTTATCGCCATTCCGATGTGCACTCACCTCTTCCCTCTCAACACCGCGAGCTCCACCGTGTTTATCCCCATTCCGATGTGCAGTCACCTCTTCCCTCTCAACACCGCGTGCTCCACCGTGTTTATCCCCATTCCGATGCGCAGTCACCTCTTCCCTCTCAACACCGCGTGCTCCACCGTGTTTATCCCCATTCCGATGTGCAGTCACCTCTTCCCTCTCAACACCGCGTGCTCCACTGTGTTTATCCCCACTCCGATGTGCAGTCACCTCTTCCCTCTCAACACGGCGTGCTCCACCGTGATTATCCCCATTCCGATGCGCACTCACCTCTTCCCTCTCAACACCGCGTGCTCCACCGTGTTTATCCCCATTCCGATGTGCAGTCACCTCTTCCCTCTCATCACCGCGTGCTCCACCGTGTTTATCCCCATTCCGATGTGCAGTCACCTCTTCCCTCTCAACACCGCGTGCTCCACTGTGTTTATCCCCACTCCGATGTGCAGTCACCTCTTCCCTCTCAACACCGCGTGCTCAACCGTGTTTATCCCCATTCCGATGTGCAGTCACCTCTTCCCTCTCAACACCGCGTGCTCAACCGTGTTTATCCCCATTCCGATGTGCAGTCACCTCTTCCCTCTCAACACCGCGTGCTCCACTGTGTTTATCCCCACTGCGATGTGCAGTCACCTCTTCCCTCTCATCACCGCGTGCTCCACCGTGTTTATCCCCACTCCGATGTGCAGTCACCTCTTCCCTCTCAACACCGCGTGCTCCACCGTCTTTATCGCCATTCCGATGTGCACTCACCTCTTCCCTCTGAACACCGCGTGCTCCACCGTGTTTATCCCCATTCCGATGTGCAGTCACCTCTTCCCTCTCATCACCGCGTGCTCCACCGTGTTTATCGCCATTCCGATGTGCACTCACCTCTTCCCTCTCAACACCGCGAGCTCCACCGTGTTTATCCCCATTCCGATGTGCAGTCACCTCTTCCCTCTCATCACCGCGTGCTCCACCGTAATTATCCCCATTCCGATGCGCAGTCACCTCTTCCCTCTCAACACCGCGTGCTCCACCGTGTTTATCCCCATTCCGATGCGCAGTCACCTCTTCCCTCTCAACACCGCGTGCTCCACCGTGTTTATCCCCATTCCGATGTGCAGTCACCTCTTCCCTCTCAACACCGCGTGCTCCACCGTGTTTATCCCCACTCCGATGTGCAGTCACCTCTTCCCTCTCAACACCGCGTGCTCCACCGTCTTTAACGCCATTCCGATGTGCACTCACCTCTTCCCTCTGAACACCGCGTGCTCCACCGTGTTTATCCCCATTCCGATGTGCAGTCACCTCTTCCCTCTCATCACCGCGTGCTCCACCGTGTTTATCGCCATTCCGATGTGCACTCACCTCTTCCCTCTCAACACCGCGAGCTCCACCGTGTTTATCCCCATTCCGATGTGCAGTCACCTCTTCCCTCTCAACACCGCGTGCTCCACCGTGTTTATCCCCATTCCGATGCGCAGTCACCTCTTCCCTCTCAACACCGCGTGCTCCACCGTGTTTATCCCCATTCCGATGTGCAGTCACCTCTTCCCTCTCATCACCGCGTGCTCCACCGTGTTTATCCCCAGTCCGATGTGCAGTCACCTCTTCCCTCTCAACACGGCGTGCTCCACCGTGTTTATCCCCAGTCCGATGTGCAGTCACCTCTTCCCTCTCAACACGGCGTGCTCCACCGTGATTATCCCCATTCCGATGCGCACTCACCTCTTCCCTCTCAACACCGCGTGCTCCACCGTGTTTATCCCCATTCCGATGCGCAGTCACCTCTTCCCTCTCATCACCGTGTGCTCCACCGTGTTTATCCCCATTCCGATGCGCAGTCACCTCTTCCCTCTCAACACCGCGTGCTCCACCGTGTTTATCCCAATTCCGATGCACAGTCACCTCTTCCCTCTCATCACCGCGTGCTCCACCGTGTTTAACCCCATTCCGATGTGCAGTCACCTCTTCCCTCTCAACACCGCGTGCTCCACCGTGTTTATCCCAATTCCGATGCACAGTCACCTCTTCCCTCTCATCACCGCGTGCTCCACCGTGTTTATCCCCATTCCGATGTGCAGTCACCTCTTCCCTCTCAACACCGCGTGCTCCACCGTGTTTATCCCCATTCCGATGCGCAGTCACCTCCTCCCTCTCAACACCGCGTGCTCCACCGTGTTTATCCCCATTCCGATGCGCAGTCACCTCTTCCCTCTCAACACCGCGTGCTCCACTGTGTTTATCCCCATTCCGATGTGCAGTCACCTCTTCCCTCTCAACACCGCGTGCTCCACTGTGTTTATCCCCATTCCGATGTGCAGTCACCTCTTCCCTCTCAACACCGCGTGCTCCACTGTGTTTATCCCCACTCCGATGTGCAGTCACCTCTTCCCTCTCAACACGGCGTGCACCACCGTGTTTATCCCCATTCCGATGCGCATTCACCTCTTCCCTCTCAACACCGCGTGCTCCACCGTGTTTATCCCCATTCCGATGCGCAGTCACCTCTTCCCTCTCAACACGGCGTGCTCCACCGTGTTTATCCCCATTCCGATGTGCAGTCACCTCTTCCCTCTCAACACGGCGTGCTCCACCGTGATTATCCCCATTCCGATGCGCACTCACCTCTTCCCTCTCAACACCCCGTGCTCCACCGTGTTTATCCCCACTCCGATGTGCAGTCACCTCTTCCCTCTCAACACGGCGTGCTCCTCCGTAATTATCCCCATTCCGATGTGCAGTCACCTCCTCCCTCTCAACACTGCGTGCTCCACCGTGTTTATCCCCATTCCGATGCGCAGTCACCTCCTCCCTCTCAAAACCGCGTGTTCCACCGTGTTTATCCCCATTCCGATGCGCAGTCACCTCTTCCCTCTCAACACCGCATGCTCCACCGTGTTTATCCCCATTCCGATGTGCAGTCACCTCTTCCCTCTCAACACCGCGTGCTCCACCGTCTTTATTGCCATTCCGAAGTGCACTCACCTCTTCCCTTTCAACACCGCGTGCTCCACCGTGTTTATCCCAATTCCGATGTGCAGTCACCTCTTCCCTCTCAACACCGCGTGCTCCACCGTGTTTATCCCCATTCCGATGCGCAGTCACCTCTTCCCTCTCAACACCGCGTGCTCCACCGTGTTTATCCCCATTCCGATGTGCAGTCACCTCTTCCCTCTCAACACCGCGTGCTCCACTGTGTTTATCCCCACTCCGATGTGCAGTCACCTCTTCCCTCTCAACACGGCGTGCTCCACCGTGATTATCCCCATTCCGATGCGCACTCACCTCTTCCCTCTCAACAACGCGTGCTCCACCGTGTTTATCCCCATTCCGATGTGCAGTCACCTCTTCCCTCTCATCACCGCGTGCTCCACCGTGTTTATCCCCATTCCGATGTGCAGTCACCTCTTCCCTCTCAACACCGCGTGCTCCACTGTGTTTATCCCCACTCCGATGTGCAGTCACCTCTTCCCTCTCAGCACGGCGTGCTCCACCGTGATTATCCCCATTCCGATGCGCACTCACCTCTTCCCTCTCAACACCGCGTGCTCCACCGTGTTTATCCCCATTCCGATGCGCAGTCACCTCTTCCCTCTCAACACCGCGTGCTCCACCGTGTTTATCCCCATTCCGATGTGCAGTCACATCTTCCCTCTCATCACCGTCTGCTCCACCGTGTTTATCCCTATTCCGATGTGCACTCACCTCTTCCCTCTCATCACCGCGTGCTCCACCGTGTTTATCCCCATTCCGATGCGTAGTCACCTCTTCCCTCTCAACACCGCGTGCTCCACCGTGTTTATCCCCATTCCGATGTGCAGTCACCTCTTCACTCTCAACACCGCGTGCTCCACCGTGTTTATCCCCATTCCGATGCGCAGTCACCTCTTCCCTCCCAACACCGCGTGCTCCACCGTGTTTATCCCCATTCCGATGTGCAGTCACCTCATCCCTCTCGACACCGCGTGCTCCACCGTGTTTATCCCAATTCCGATGTGCAGTCACCTCATCCCTCTCAACACCGCGTGCTCCACTGTGTTTATCCCCACTCCGATGTGCAGTCACCTCTTCCCTCTCGACACCGCGTGCTCCACCGTGTTTATCCCAATTCCGATGTGCAGTCACCTCTTCCCTCTCAACACGGCGTGCTCCACCGTGTTTATCCCCATTCCGATGCGCACTCACCTCTTCCCTCTCAACACCGCGTGCTCCACCGTGTTTATCCCCATTCCGATGTGCAGTCACCTCTTCCCTCTCAACACCGCGTGCTCCACCGTGTTTATCCCCATTCCGATGTGCAGTCACCTCTTCCCTCTCAACACCGCGTGCTCCACCGTGTTTATCCCCATTCCGATGCGCAGTCACCTCTTCCCTCCCAACACCGCGTGCTCCACCGTGTTTATCCCCATTCCGATGTGCAGTCACCTCATCCCTCTCAACACCGCGTGCTCCACTGTGTTTATCCCCACTCCGATGTGCAGTCACCTCTTCCCTCTCAACACGGCGTGCTCCACCGTGTTTATCCCCATTCCGATGCGCACTCACCTCTTCCCTCTCAACACCGCGTGCTCCACCGTGTTTATCCCCATTCCGATGCGCAGTCACCTCTTCCCTCTCAACACCGCGTGCTCCACCGTGTTTATCCCCATTCCGATGTGCAGTCACCTCTTCCCTCTCAACACCGCGTGCTCCACTGTGTTTATCCCCACTCCGATGTGCATTCACCTCTTCCCTCTCAACACGGCGTGCTCCACCGTGTTTATCCCCATTCCGATGTGCAGTCACCTCTTCCCTCTCAATACCGCGTGCTCCACCGTCTTTATTGCCATTCCGATGTGCACTCACCTCTTCCCTCTCGACACCGCGTGCTCCACCGTGTTTATCCCAATTCCGATGTGCAGTCACCTCTTCCCTCTCAACACCGCGTGCTCCACCGTGTTTATCCCCATTCCGATGCGCAGTCACCTCTTCCCTCTCAACACCGCGTGCTCCACCGTGTTTATCCCCATTCCGATGTGCAGTCACCTCTTCCCTCTCAACACCGCGTGCTCCACTGTGTTTATCCCCACTCCGATGTGCAGTCACCTCTTCCCTCTCAACACGGCGTGCTCCACCGTGATTATCCCCATTCCGATGCGCACTCACCTCTTCCCTCTCAACAACGCGTGCTCCACCGTGTTTATCCCCATTCCGATGTGCAGTCACCTCTTCCCTCTCATCTCCGCGTGCTCCACCGTGTTTATCCCCATTCCGATGTGCAGTCACCTCTTCCCTCTCAACACCGCGTGCTCCACTGTGTTTATCCCCACTCCGATGTGCAGTCACCTCTTCCCTCTCAACACGGCGTGCTCCACCGTGATTATCCCCATTCCGATGCGCACTCACCTCTTCCCTCTCAACACCGCGTGCTCCACCGTGTTTATCCCCATTCCGATGCGCAGTCACCTCTTCCCTCTCAACACCGCGTGCTCCACCGTGTTTATCCCCATTCCGATGTGCAGTCACCTCTTCCCTCTCAACACCGCGTGCTCCACCGTGTTTATACCCATTCCGATGCGCAGTCACCTCTTTCCTCTCATCACCGCGTGCTCCACCGTGTTTATCCCCATTCCGATGCGCAGTCACCACTTCCCTCTCATCACCGCGTGCTCCACCGTGTTTATCCCCATTCCGATGTGCAGTCACCTCTTCCCTCTCATCACCGCGTGCTCCACCGTGTTCATCCCCACTCCGAGGTGCAGTCACCTCTTCCCTCTCATCACCGCGTGCTCCACCGTGTTTATCCCCATTCCTATATGCAGTCACCTCTTCCCTCTCAACACCACGTGCTCCACCGTGTTTATCCCCATTCCGATGCGCAGTCACCTCTTCCCTCTAAACACCGCGTGCTCCACCGTGTTTATCCCCATTCCGATGCGCAGTCACCTCTTGCCTCTCAACACCGCGTGCTCCACCGTGTTTATCCCCATTCCGATGTGCAGTCACCTCTTCCCTCCGATCACCGCGTGCTCCACCGTGTTCATCCCCATTCTGATGCGCAGTTACCACTTCCCTCTCAACACCGCGTGCTCCACCGTGTTTATCCCCACTCCGAGGTGCAGTCACCTCTTCCCTCTCATCACCGCGTGCTCCACCGTGTTTATCCCCATTCCGATGCGCAGTCACCTCTTCCCTCTCAACACCGCGTGCTCCACCGTGTTTATCCCCATTCCGATGCGCAGTCACCTCTTCCCTCTCAACACCGCGTGCTCCACCGTGTTTATCCCCAGTCCGATGTGCAGTCACATCTTCCCTCTCATCACCGTCTGCTCCACCGTGTTTATCCCCATTCCGATGCGCAGTCACCTCTTCCCTCTCATCACCGCGTGCTCCACCGTGTTTATCCCCATTCCAATGTGCAGTCACCTCTTCCCTCTCAACACCGCGTGCTCCACCGTCTTTATCCCCATTCCGATGTGCAGTCACCTCTTCCCTCTCAACACCGCGTGCTCCACCGTGTTTATCCCCATTCCGATGCGCAGTCACCTCTTCCCTCTCATCACCGCGTACTCCACCGTGTTTATCCCCATTCCGATGTGCAGTCACCTCTTCCCTCTCAACACCGCGTGCTCCACCGTGTTTATCCCCATTCCGATGTGCAGTCACCTCTTCCCTCTCAACACCGCGTGCTCCACCGTGTTTATCCCCATTCCGATCTGCACTCACCTCTTCCCTCTGATCACCGCGTGCTCCACCGTGTTCATCCCCACTCCGAGGTGCAGTCACCTCTTCCCTCTCATCACCGCGTGCTCCACCGTGTTTATCCCCATTCCGATGCACAGTCACCTCTTCCCTCTCAACACCGCGTGCTCCACCATGTTTATCCCCATTCCGATGCGCAGTCACCTCTTCCCTCTCAACACCGCGTGCTCCACCGTGTTTATCACCATTCCGATGCGCAGTCACCTCTTCCCTCTCAACAACGCGTGCTCCACCGTGTTTATCCCCACTCCGATGCACAGTCACCTCTTCCCTCTCAAAACCGCGTGTTCCACCGTGTTTATCCCCATTCCGATGTGCAGTCACCTCTTCCCTCTCAACACCGCATGCTCCACCGTGTTTATCCCCATTCCGATGTGCAGTCACCTCTTCCCTCTCAACACCGCGTGCTCCACCGTCTTTATTGCCATTCCGAAGTGCACTCACCTCTTCCCTCTCAACACCGCGTGCTCCACCGTGTTTATCCCCATTCCGATGCGCAGTCACCTCTTCCCTCTCAACACCGCGTGCTCCACCGTGTTTATCCCCATTCCGATGTGCAGTCACCTCTTCCCTCTCAACACCGCGTGCTCCACTGTGTTTATCCCCACTCCGATGTGCAGTCACCTCTTCCCTCTCAACACGGCGTGCTCCACCGTGATTATCCCCATTCCGATGCGCACTCACCTCTTCCCTCTCAACACCGCGTGCTCCACCGTGTTTATCCCCATTCCGATGCGCAGTCACCTCTTCCCTCTCAACACCGCGTGCTCCACCGTGTTTATCCCCATTCCGATGTGCAGTCACATCTTCCCTCTCATCACCGTCTGCTCCACCGTGTTTATCCCTATTCCGATGTGCACTCACCTCTTCCCTCTCATCACCGCGTGCTCCACCGTGTTTATCCCCATTCCGATGCGTAGTCACCTCTTCCCTCTCAACACCGCGTGCTCCACCGTGTTTATCCCCATTCCGATGTGCAGTCACCTCTTCCCTCTCAACACCGCGTGCTCCACCGTGTTTATCCCCATTCCGATGCGCAGTCACCTCTTCCCTCCCAACACCGCGTGCTCCACCGTGTTTATCCCCATTCCGATGTGCAGTCACCTCATCCCTCTCAACACCGCGTGCTCCACTGTGTTTATCCCCACTCCGATGTGCAGTCACCTCTTCCCTCTCAACACGGCGTGCTCCACCGTGTTTATCCCCATTCCGATGCGCACTCACCTCTTCCCTCTCAACACCGCGTGCTCCACCGTGTTTATCCCCATTCCGATGTGCAGTCACCTCTTCCCTCTCAACACCGCGTGCTCCACCGTGTTTATCCCCATTCCGATGCGCAGTCACCACGTCCCTCTCATCACCACGTGCTCCACCGTGTTTATCCCCATTCCGATGCGCAGTCACCTCTTCCCTCCCAACACCGCGTGCTCCACCGTGTTTATCCCCATTCCGATGTGCACTCACCTCTTCCCTCTCAACACCGCGTGCTCCACCGTGTTTATCCCCATTCCGATGTGCAGTCACCTCTTCCCTCCGATCACCGCGTGCTCCACCGTGTTCATCCCCACTCCGAGGTGCAGTCACCTCTTCCCTCTCATCACCGCGTGCTCCACCGTGTTTATCCCCATTCCGATGCGCAGTCACCTCTTCCCTCTCAACACCGCGTGCTCCACCGTGTTTATCCCCATTCCGATGCGCTGTCACCTCTTCCCTCTCAACACCGCGTGCTCCACTGTGTTTATCCCCATTCCGATGCGCTGTCACCTCTTCCCTCTCAACACCGCGTGCTCCACCGTGTTTATCCCCATTCCGATGCGCAGTCACCTCTTCCCTCTCAACACCGCGTGCTCCACCGTGTTTATCCCCATTCCGATGCGCAGTCACCTCTTCCCTCTCAACACCGCGTGCTCCACCGTCTTTATCCCCATTCCGATGTGCAGTCACCTCTTCCCTCTCAACACCGCGTGCTCCACCGTGTTTATCCCCATTCCGATGCGCAGTCACCTCTTCCCTCTCATCACCGCGTGCTCCACCGTGTTTATCCCCATTCCGATGTGCAGTCACCTCCTCCCTCTCAACACCGCGTGCTCCACCGTGATTATCCCCATTCCGATGTGCAGTCACCTCTTCCCTCTCATCACCGCGTACTCCACCGTGTTTATCCCCATTCCGATGCGCAGTCACCTCTTCCCTCTCAACACTGCGTGCTCCACCGTGTTTAACCCAATTCCGAAGCGCAGTCACCTCTTCCCTTTCAACACCGCGTGCTCCACCGTGTTTATCCCCATTCCTATATGCAGTCACCTCTTCCCTCTCAACACCACGTGCTCCACCGTGTTTATCCCCATTCCGATGCGCAGTCACCTCTTCCCTCTAAACACCGCGTGCTCCACCGTGTTTATCCCCATTCCGATGCGCAGTCACCTCTTCCCTCTCAACACCGCGTGCTCCACCGTGTTTATCCCCATTCCGATCTGCACTCACCTCTTCCCTCTGATCACCGCGTGCTCCACCGTGTTCATCCCCACTCCGAGGTGCAGTCACCTCTTCCCTCTCATCACCGCGTGCTCCACCGTGTTTATCCCCATTCCGATGCACAGTCACCTCTTCCCTCTCAACACCGCGTGCTCCACCATGTTTATCCCCATTCCGATGCGCAGTCACCTCTTCCCTCTCAACACCGCGTTCTCCACCGTGTTTATCCCCATTCCGATGCGCAGTCACCTCTTCCCTCTCAACACCGCGTGCTCCACCGTGTTTATCCCCATTCCGATGCGCAGTCACCTCTTCCCTCTCAACACCGCGTGCTCCACCGTGTTTAACCCAATTCCGATGCACAGTCACCTCTTCCCTCTGAAAACCGCGTGATCCACCGTGTTTAACCCCATTCCGATGCGCAGTCACCTCTTCCCTCTCAACACCGCGTACTCCACCGTGTTTATCCCCATTCCGATGCGCAGTCACCTCTTCCCTCTCAACACCGCGTACTCCACCGTGTTCATCCCCATTCCGATGTGCAGTCAACTCTTCCCTCTCAACACCGCGTGCTCCACTGTGTTTATCCCCATTCCGTTATGCAGTCACCTCCTCCCTCTCAACACCGCGTGTTCCACCGTGTTTATCCCCATTCCGATGCGCAGTCACCTCTTCCCTCTCAACACCGCGTGCTCCACCGTGTTTATCCCCATTCCGATGCGCTGTCACCTCTTCCCTCTCAACACCGCGTGCTCCACCGTGTTTATCCCCATTCCGATGCGCAGTCACCTCTTCCCTCTCAACACCGCGTGCTCCACCGTGTTTATCCCCATTCCGATGCGCAGTCACCTCTTCCCTCTCAACACCGCGTGCTCAACCGTGTTTATCCCCATTCCGATGTGCAGTCACATCTTCCCTCTCATCACCGTCTGCTCCACCGTGTTTATCCCCATTCCG
The DNA here is from genome assembly GCF_030144855.1 of Hypanus sabinus. Classification (NCBI taxonomy): domain Eukaryota; kingdom Metazoa; phylum Chordata; class Chondrichthyes; order Myliobatiformes; family Dasyatidae; genus Hypanus; species Hypanus sabinus. The sequence goes on along the minus strand of NC_082737.1, from coordinate 436,320 downwards.
ATGCGCAGTCACCTCTTCCCTCTCATCACCGCGTGCTCCACCGTGTTTATCCCCATTCCAATGTGCAGTCACCTCTTCCCTCTCATCACCGCGTGCTCCACCGTGTTTATCCCCATTCCAATGTGCAGTCACCTCTTCCCTCTCATCACCGCGTGCTCCACAGTGTTTATCCCCATTCCGATGCGCAGTCACCTCTTCCCTCTCATCACCGCGTGCTCCACAGTGTTTATCCCCACTCCGATGTGCAGTCACCTCTTCCCTCTCAACACCGCGTGCTCCACCGTCTTTATCCCCATTCCGATGTGCAGTCACCTCTTCCCTCTCAACACCGCGTGCTCCACCGTGTTTATCCCCATTCCGATGCGCAGTCACCTCTTCCCTCTCATCACCGCGTGCTCCACCGTGTTTATCCCCATTCCGATGTGCAGTCACCTCCTCCCTCTCAACACCGCGTGCTCCACCGTGATTATCCCCATTCCGATGTGCAGTCACCTCTTCCCTCTCATCACCGCGTACTCCACCGTGTTTATCCCCATTCCGATGCGCAGTCACCTCTTCCCTCTCAACACTGCGTGCTCCACCGTGTTTAACCCAATTCCGAAGCGCAGTCACCTCTTCCCTTTCAACACCGCGTGCTCCACCGTGTTTATCCCCATTCCTATATGCAGTCACCTCTTCCCTCTCAACACCACGTGCTCCACCGTGTTTATCCCCATTCCGATGCGCAGTCACCTCTTCCCTCTAAACACCGCGTGCTCCACCGTGTTTATCCCCATTCCGATGCGCAGTCACCTCTTCCCTCTCAACACCGCGTGCTCCACCGTGTTTATCCCCATTCCGATCTGCACTCACCTCTTCCCTCTGATCACCGCGTGCTCCACCGTGTTCATCCCCACTCCGAGGTGCAGTCACCTCTTCCCTCTCATCACCGCGTGCTCCACCGTGTTTATCCCCATTCCGATGCACAGTCACCTCTTCCCTCTCAACACCGCGTGCTCCACCATGTTTATCCCCATTCCGATGCGCAGTCACCTCTTCCCTCTCAACACCGCGTTCTCCACCGTGTTTATCCCCATTCCGATGCGCAGTCACCTCTTCCCTCTCAACACCGCGTGCTCCACCGTGTTTATCCCCATTCCGATGCGCAGTCACCTCTTCCCTCTGAAAACCGCGTGATCCACCGTGTTTAACCCCATTCCGATGCGCAGTCACCTCTTCCCTCTCAACACCGCGTACTCCACCGTGTTTATCCCCATTCCGATGCGCAGTCACCTCTTCCCTCTCAACACCGCGTACTCCACCGTGTTCATCCCCATTCCGATGTGCAGTCAACTCTTCCCTCTCATCATCGCGTGCTCCACCGTTATTATCCCCATTCCGATGCGCAGTCACCTCTTCCCTCTCAACACCGCGTGCTCCACTGTGTTTATCCCCATTCCGTTATGCAGTCACCTCTTCCCTCTCATCACCGCGTGCTCCACCGTGTTTATCCCCATTCCGATGTGCAGTCACCTCTTCCCTCTCAACACCGCGTGCTCCACCGTGTTTATCCCCATTCCGATGCGCAGTCACCTCCTCCCTCTCAACACCGCGTGTTCCACCGTGTTTATCCCCATTCCGATGCGCAGTCACCTCTTCCCTCTCAACACCGCGTGCTCCACCGTGTTTATCCCCATTCCGATGCGCTGTCACCTCTTCCCTCTCAACACCGCGTGCTCCACCGTGTTTATCCCCATTCCGATGCGCAGTCACCTCTTCCCTCTCAACACCGCGTGCTCCACCGTGTTTATCCCCATTCCGATGCGCAGTCACCTCTTCCCTCTCAACACCGCGTGCTCAACCGTGTTTATCCCCATTCCGATGTGCAGTCACATCTTCCCTCTCATCACCGTCTGCTCCACCGTGTTTATCCCCATTCCGATGCGCAGTCACCTCTTCCCTCTCATCACCGCGTGCTCCACCGTGTTTATCCCCATTCCAATGTGCAGTCACCTCTTCCCTCTCATCACCGCGTGCTCCACAGTGTTTATCCCCATTCCGATGCGCAGTCACCTCTTCCCTCTCATCACCGCGTGCTCCACAGTGTTTATCCCCACTCCGATGTGCAGTCACCTCTTCCCTCTCAACACCGCGTGCTCCACCGTCTTTATCCCCATTCCGATGTGCAGTCACCTCTTCCCTCTCAACACCGCGTGCTCCACCGTGTTTATCCCCATTCCGATGCGCAGTCACCTCTTCCCTCTCATCACCGCGTGCTCCACCGTGTTTATCCCCATTCCGATGTGCAGTCACCTCCTCCCTCTCAACACCGCGTGCTCCACCGTGATTATCCCCATTCCGATGTGCAGTCACCTCTTCCCTCTCATCACCGCGTACTCCACCGTGTTTATCCCCATTCCGATGCGCAGTCACCTCTTCCCTCTCAACACTGCGTGCTCCACCGTGTTTAACCCAATTCCGAAGCGCAGTCACCTCTTCCCTTTCAACACCGCGTGCTCCACCGTGTTTATCCCCATTCCTATATGCAGTCACCTCTTCCCTCTCAACACCACGTGCTCCACCGTGTTTATCCCCATTCCGATGCGCAGTCACCTCTTCCCTCTAAACACCGCGTGCTCCACCGTGTTTATCCCCATTCCGATGTGCAGTCACCTCTTCCCTTTCAACACCGCGTGCTCCACCGTGTTTATCCCCATTCCTATATGCAGTCACCTCTTCCCTCTCAACACCACGTGCTCCACCGTGTTTATCCCCATTCCGATGCGCAGTCACCTCTTCCCTCTCAACACCGCGTGCTCCACCGTGTTTATCCCCATTCCGATCTGCACTCACCTCTTCCCTCTGATCACCGCGTGCTCCACCGTGTTCATCCCCACTCCGAGGTGCAGTCACCTCTTCCCTCTCATCACCGCGTGCTCCACCGTGTTTATCCCCATTCCGATGCACAGTCACCTCTTCCCTCTCAACACCGCGTGCTCCACCATGTTTATCCCCATTCCGATGCGCAGTCACCTCTTCCCTCTCAACACCGCGTTCTCCACCGTGTTTATCCCCATTCCGATGCGCAGTCACCTCTTCCCTCTCAACACCGCGTGCTCCACCGTGTTTATCCCCATTCCGATGCGCAGTCACCTCTTCCCTCTCAACACCGCGTGCTCCACCGTGTTTAACCCAATTCCGATGCACAGTCACCTCTTCCCTCTGAAAACCGCGTGATCCACCGTGTTTAACCCCATTCCGATGCGCAGTCACCTCTTCCCTCTCAACACCGCGTACTCCACCGTGTTTATCCCCATTCCGATGCGCAGTCACCTCTTCCCTCTCAACACCGCGTACTCCACCGTGTTCATCCCCATTCCGATGTGCAGTCAACTCTTCCCTCTCATCATCGCGTGCTCCACCGTTATTATCCCCATTCCGATGCGCAGTCACCTCTTCCCTCTCAACACCGCGTGCTCCACTGTGTTTATCCCCATTCCGTTATGCAGTCACCTCTTCCCTCTCATCACCGCGTGCTCCACCGTGTTTATCCCCATTCCGATGTGCAGTCACCTCTTCCCTCTCAACACCGCGTGCTCCACCGTGTTTATCCCCATTCCGATGCGCAGTCGCCTCTTCCCTCTCAACACCGCGTGCTCCACAGTGTTTATCCCCATTCCGATGCGCAGTCACCTCTTCCCTCTCAACACCGCGTGCTCCACCGTGTTTATCCCCATTCCGATGTGCAGTCACCTCTTCCCTCTGATCACCGCGAGCTCCACCGTGTTCATCCCCACTCCGAGGTGCAGTCACCTCTTCCCTCTCATCACCGCGTGCTCCACCGTGTTTATCCCCATTCCTATATGCAGTCACCTCTTCCCTCTCAACACCGCGTGCTCCACCGTGTTTATCCCAACTCCGATGCGCAGTCACCTCTTCCCTCTCAACACTGCGTGCTCCACCGTGTTTAACGCAATTCCGATGCGCAGTCACCTCCTCCTTCTCAACACCGCGTGCTCCACCGTGTTTATCCCCATTCCGATGCGCAGTCACCTCCTCCCTCTCAACACCGCGTGTTCCACCGTGTTTATCCCCATTCCGATGCGCAGTCACCTCTTCCCTCTCAACTCCGCGTGTTCCACCGTGTTTATCCCCATTCCGATGTGCAGTCACCTCTTCCCTCTCAACACCGCGTGCTCCACCGTCTTTATTGCCATTCCGATGTGCACTCACCTCTTCCCTCTCAACACCGCGTGCTCCACCGTGTTTATCCCCATTCCGATGCGCAGTCACCTCTTCCCTCTCAACACCGCGTGCTCCACCGTGTTTATCCCCATTCCGATGCGCAGTCACCTCCTCCCTCTCAACACCGCGTGTTCCACCGTGTTTATCCCCATTCCGATGCGCAGTCACCTCTTCCCTCTCAACTCCGCGTGTTCCACCGTGTTTATCCCCATTCCGATGTGCAGTCACCTCTTCCCTCTCAACACCGCGTGCTCCACCGTCTTTATCGCCATTCCGATGTGCACTCACCTCTTCCCTCTCAACACCGCGTGCTCCACCGTGTTTATCCCCATTCCGATGCGCAGTCACCTCTTCCCTCTCAACACCGCGTGCTCCACCTTGTTTATCCCCATTCCGATGTGCAGTCAACTCTTCCCTCTCAACACCGCGTGCTCCACCGTGTTTATCCCCATTCCGATGTGCAGTCACCTCTTCCCTCTCAACACCGCGTGCTCCACTGTGTTTATCCCCACTCCGATGTGCAGTCACCTCTTCCCTCTCAACACGGCGTGCTCCACCGTGATTATCCCCATTCCGATGCGCACTCACCTCTTCCCTCTCAACACCGCGTGCTCCACCGTGTTTATCCCCATTCCGATGTGCAGTCACCTCTTCCCTCTCATCACCGCGTGCTCCACCGTGTTTATCCCCAATCCGATGTGCAGTCACGTCTTCCCTCTCAACACCGCGTGCTCCACTGTGTTTATCCCCACTCCGATGTGCAGTCACCTCTTCCCTCTCAACACGGCGTGCTCCACCGTGATTATCCCCATTCCGATGCGCACTCACCTCTTCCCTCTCAACACCGCGTGCTCCACCGTGTTTATCCCCATTCCGATGCGCAGTCACCTCTTCCCTCTCATCACCGCGTGCTCCACCGTGTTTATCCCCATTCCGATGCGCAGTCACCTCTTCCCTCTCAACACCGCGTGCTCCACCGTGTTTATCCCCAGTCCGATGTGCAGTCACCTCTTCCCTCTCATCACCGTCTGCTCCACAGTGTTTATCCCCAGTCCGATGTGCAGTCACCTCTTCCCTCTCATCACCGTCTGCTCCACCGTGTTTATCCCCATTCCGATGTGCAGTCACCTCTTCCCTCTCAACACCGCGTGCTCCACCGTGTTTATCCCCATTCCGATGTGCAGTCACCTCTTCCCTCTCAACACCGCGTGCTCCACCGTGTTTATCCCCATTCCGATGTGCAGTCACCTCTTCCCTCTCAACACGGCGTGCTCCACCGTGTTTATCCCCATTCCGATGTGCAGTCACCTCTTCCCTCTCAACACCGCGTGCTCCACCGTGTTTATCCCCATTCCGATGTGCATTCACCTCTTCCCTCTGATCACCGCGAGCTCCACCGTGTTCATCCCCACTCCGAGGTGCAGTCACCTCTTCCCTCTCATCACCGCGTGCTCCACCGTGTTTATCCCCATTCCTATATGCAGTCACCTCTTCCCTCTCAACACCGCGTGCTCCACCGTGTTTATCCCAACTCCGATGCGCAGTCACCTCTTCCCTCTCAACACCGCGTGCTCCACCGTCTTTATTGCCATTCCGATGTGCACTCACCTCTTCCCTCTCAACACCGCGTGCTCCACCGTGTTTATCCCCATTCCGATGCGCAGTCACCTCTTCCCTCTCAACACCGCGTGCTCCACCGTGTTTATCCCCATTCCGATGCGCAGTCACCTCCTCCCTCTCAACACCGCGTGTTCCACCGTGTTTATCCCCATTCCGATGCGCAGTCACCTCTTCCCTCTCAACTCCGCGTGTTCCACCGTGTTTATCCCCATTCCGATGTGCAGTCACCTCTTCCCTCTCAACACCGCGTGCTCCACCGTCTTTATCGCCATTCCGATGTGCACTCACCTCTTCCCTCTCAACACCGCGTGCTCCACCGTGTTTATCCCCATTCCGATGCGCAGTCACCTCTTCCCTCTCAACACCGCGTGCTCCACCTTGTTTATCCCCATTCCGATGTGCAGTCAACTCTTCCCTCTCAACACCGCGTGCTCCACCGTGTTTATCCCCATTCCGATGTGCAGTCACCTCTTCCCTCTCAACACCGCGTGCTCCACTGTGTTTATCCCCACTCCGATGTGCAGTCACCTCTTCCATCTCAACACAGCGTGCTCCACCGTGATTATCCCCATTCCGATGCGCACTCACCTCTTCCCTCTCAACACCGCGTGCTCCACCGTGTTTATCCCCATTCCGATGTGCAGTCACCTCTTCCCTCTCATCACCGCGTACTCCACCGTGTTTATCCCCAATCCGATGTGCAGTCACGTCTTCCCTCTCAACACCGCGTGCTCCACTGTGTTTATCCCCACTCCGATGTGCAGTCACCTCTTCCCTCTCAACACGGCGTGCTCCACCGTGATTATCCCCATTCCGATGCGCACTCACCTCTTCCCTCTCAACACCGCGTGCTCCACCGTGTTTATCCCCATTCCGATGCGCAGTCACCTCTTCCCTCTCATCACCGCGTGCTCCACCGTGTTTATCCCCATTCCGATGCGCAGTCACCTCTTCCCTCTCAACACCGCGTGCTCCACCGTGTTTATCCCCAGTCCGATGTGCAGTCACCTCTTCCCTCTCATCACCGTCTGCTCCACAGTGTTTATCCCCAGTCCGATGTGCAGTCACCTCTTCCCTCTCATCACCGTCTGCTCCACCGTGTTTATCCCCATTCCGATGCGCAGTCACCTCTTCCCTCTCAACACCGCGTGCTCCACCGTGTCTATCCCCATTCCGATGTGCAGTCACCTCTTCCCTCTCAACACCGCGTGCTCCACCGTGTTTATCCCCATTCCGATGTGCAGTCACCTCTTCCCTCTCAACACCGCGTGCTCCACCGTGTTTATCCCCATTCCGATGTGCAGTCACCTCTTCCCTCTCAACACGGCGTGCTCCACCGTGTTTATCCCCATTCCGATGTGCAGTCACCTCTTCCCTCTCAACACCGCGTGCTCCACCGTGTTTATCCACATTCCGATGTGCAGTCACCTCTTCCCTCTGATCACCGCGAGCTCCACCGTGTTCATCCCCACTCCGAGGTGCAGTCACCTCTTCCCTCTCATCACCGCGTGCTCCACCGTGTTTATCCCCATTCCTATATGCAGTCACCTCTTCCCTCTCAACACCGCGTGCTCCACCGTGTTTATCCCCACTCCGATGCGCAGTCACCTCTTCCCTCTCAACACTGCGTGCTCCACCGTGTTTAACGCAATTCCGATGCGCAGTCACCTCCTCCCTCTCAACACCGCGTGCTCCACCGTGTTTATCCCCATTCCGATGCGCAGTCACCTCCTCCCTCTCAACACCGCGTGTTCCACCGTGTTTATCCCCATTCCGATGCGCAGTCACCTCTTCCCTCTCAACTCCGCGTGTTCCACCGTGTTTATCCCCATTCCGATGTGCAGTCACCTCTTCCCTCTCAACACCGCGTGCTCCACCGTCTTTATTGCCATTCCGATGTGCACTCACCTCTTCCCTCTCAACACCGCGTGCTCCACCGTGTTTATCCCCATTCCGATGCGCAGTCACCTCTTCCCTCTCAACACCGCGTGCTCCACCGTGTTTATCCCCATTCCGATGCGCAGTCATCTCCTCCCTCTCAACACCGCGTGTTCCACCGTGTTTATCCCCATTCCGATGCGCAGTCACCTCTTCCCTCTCAACTCCGCGTGTTCCACCGTGTTTATCCCCATTCCGATGTGCAGTCACCTCTTTCCTCTCAACACCGCGTGCTCCACCGTCTTTATCGCCATTCCGATGCGCACTCACCTCTTCCCTCTCAACACCGCGTGCTCCACCGTGTTTATCCCCATTCCGATGTGCAGTCAACTCTTCCCTCTCAACACCGCGTGCTCCACCGTGTTTATCCCCATTCCGATGTGCAGTCACCTCTTCCCTCTCAACACCGCGTGCTCCACTGTGTTTATCCCCACTCCGATGTGCAGTCACCTCTTCCCTCTCAACACGGCGTGCTCCACCGTGATTATCCCCATTCCGATGCGCACTCACCTCTTCCCTCTCAACACCGCGTGCTCCACCGTGTTTATCCCCATTCCGATGCGCAGTCACCTCTTCCCTCTCAACACCGCGTGCTCCACCGTGTTTATCCCCATTCCGATGTGCAGTCAACTCTTCCCTCTCAACACCGCGTGCTCCACCGTGTTTATCCCCATTCCGATGTGCAGTCACCTCTTCCCTCTCAACACCGCGTGCTCCACTGTGTTTATCCCCACTCCGATGTGCAGTCACCTCTTCCCTCTCAACACGGCGTGCTCCACCGTGATTATCCCCATTCCGATGCGCACTCACCTCTTCCCTCTCAACACCGCGTGCTCCACCGTGTTTATCCCCATTCCGATGTGCAGTCACCTCTTCCCTCTCATCACCGCGTGCTCCACCGTGTTTATCCCCAATCCGATGTGCAGTCACGTCTTCCCTCTCAACACCGCGTGCTCCACTGTGTTTATCCCCACTCCGATGTGCAGTCACCTCTTCCCTCTCAACACCGCGTGCTCCACCGTGTTTATCCCCATTCCGATGCGCAGTCACCTCTTCCCTCTCAACACTGCGTGCTCCACCGTGTTTATCCCCAGTCCGATGTGCAGTCACCTCCCCTCTCATCACCGTCTGCTCCACCGTGTTTATCCCCATTCCGATGCGCAGTCACCTCCTCCCTCTCAACACCGCGTGCTCCACCGTGTTTATCCCCATTCCGATGCGCAGTCACCTCTTCCCTCTCATCACCGCGTGCTCCACCGTGTTTATCCCCATTCCGATGTGCAGTCACCTCTTCCCTCTGATCACCGCGTGCTCCACCGTGTTCATCCCCACTCCGAGGTGCAGTCACCTCTTCCCTCTCATCACTGCGTGCTCCACCGTGTTTATCCCCATTCCTATATGCAGTCACCTCTTCCCTCTCAACACCGCGTGCTCCACCGTGTTTATCCCCACTCCGATGCGCAGTCACCTCCTCCCTCTCAACACCGCGTGCTCCACCGTGTTTATCCCCATTCCGATGCGCAGTCACCTCCTCCCTCTCAACACCGCGTGTTCCACCGTGTTTATCCCCATTCCGATGCGCAGTCACCTCTTCCCTCTCAACACCGCGTGCTCCACCGTGTTTATCCCCATTCCGATGTGCAGTCACCTCTTCCCTCTCAACACCGCGTGCTCCACCGTCTTTATTGCCATTCCGATGTGCACTCACCTCTTCCCTCTCAACACCGCGTGCTCCACCGTGTTTATCCCCATTCCGATGTGCAGTCACCTCTTCCCTCTCAACACCGCGTGCTCCACCGTGTTTATCCCCATTCCGATGTGCAGTCACCTCTTCCCTCTCAACACCGCGTGCTCCACTGTGTTTATCCCCACTCCGATGTGCAGTCACCTCTTCCCTCTCAACACGGCGTGCTCCACCGTGATTATCCCCATTCCGATGCGCACTCACCTCTTCCCTCTCAACACCGCGTGCTCCACCGTGTTTATCCCCATTCCGATGTGCAGTCACCTCTTCCCTCTCATCACCGCGTGCTCCACCGTGTTTATCCCCATTCCGATGTGCAGTCACCTCTTCCCTCTCAACACCGCGTGCTCCACTGTGTTTATCCCCACTCCGATGAGCAGTCACCTCTTCCCTCTCAACAAGGCGTGCTCCACCGTGATTATCCCCATTCCGATGCGCACTCACCTCTTCCCTCTCAACACCGCGTGCTCCACCGTGTTTATCCCCATTCCGATGCGCAGTCACCTCTTCCCTCTCAACACCGCGTGCTCCACCGTGTTTATCCCCATTCCGATGTGCAGTCACATCTTCCCTCTCATCACCGTCTGCTCCACCGTGTTTATCCCCATTCTGATGAGCACTCACCTCTTCCCTCTGAACTCCGCGTGTTCCACCGTGTTTATCCCCATTCCGATGTGCAGTCACCTCTTCCCTCTCAACACCGCGTGCTCCACCGTCTTTATTGCCATTCCGATGTGCACTCACCGCTTCCCTCTCAACACCGCGTGCTCCACCGTGTTTATCCCCATTCCGATGCGCAGTCACCTCTTCCCTCTCAACACCGCGTGCTCCACCGTGTTTATCCCCATTCCGATGCGCAGTCACCTCCTCCCTCTCAACACCGCGTGTTCCACCGTGTTTATCCCCATTCCGATGCGCAGTCACCTCTTCCCTCTCAACTCCGCGTGTTCCACCGTGTTTATCCCCATTCCGATGTGCAGTCACCTCTTCCCTCTCAACACCGCGTGCTCCACCGTCTTTATCGCCATTCCGATGTGCACTCACCTCTTCCCTCTCAACACCGCGTGCTCCACCGTGTTTATCCCCATTCCGATGCGCAGTCACCTCTTCCCTCTCAACACCGCGTGCTCCACCGTGTTTATCCCCATTCCGATGTGCAGTCAACTCTTCCCTCTCAACACCGCGTGCTCCACCGTGTTTATCCCCATTCCGATGTGCAGTCACCTCTTCCCTCTCAACACCGCGTGCTCCACTGTGTTTATCCCCTCTCCGATGTGCAGTCACCTCTTCCCTCTCAACACGGCGTGCTCCACCGTGATTATCCCCATTCCGATGCGCACTCACCTCTTCCCTCTCAACACCGCGTGCTCCACCGTGTTTATCCCCATTCCGATGTGCAGTCACCTCTTCCCTCTCATCACCGCGTGCTCCACCGTGTTTATCCCCAATCCGATGTGCAGTCACGTCTTCCCTCTCAACACCGCGTGCTCCACTGTGTTTATCCCCACTCCGATGTGCAGTCACCTCTTCCCTCTCAACACGGCGTGCTCCACCGTGATTATCCCCATTCCGATGCGCACTCACCTCTTCCCTCTCAACACCGCGTGCTCCACCGTGTTTATCCCCATTCCGATGCGCAGTCACCTCTTCCCTCTCAACACTGCGTGCTCCACCGTGTTTATCCCCAGTCCGATGTGCAGTCACCTCCCCTCTCATCACCGTCTGCTCCACCGTGTTTATCCCCATTCCGATGCGCAGTCACCTCTTCCCTCTCATCACCGCGTGCTCCACCGTGTTTATCCCCATTCCGATGTGCAGTCACCTCTTCCCTCTGATCACCGCGTGCTCCACCGTGTTCATCCCCACTCCGAGGTGCAGTCACCTCTTCCCTCTCATCACTGCGTGCTCCACCGTGTTTATCCCCATTCCTATATGCAGTCACCTCTTCCCTCTCAACACCGCGTGCTCCACCGTGTTTATCCCCACTCCGATGCGCAGTCACCTCCTCCCTCTCAACACCGCGTGCTCCACCGTGTTTATCCCCATTCCGATGCGCAGTCACCTCCTCCCTCTCAACACCGCGTGTTCCACCGTGTTTATCCCCATTCCGATGCGCAGTCACCTCTTCCCTCTCAACACCGCGTGCTCCACCGTGTTTATCCCCATTCCGATGTGCAGTCACCTCTTCCCTCTCAACACCGCGTGCTCCACCGTCTTTATCGCCATTCCGATGTGCACTCACCTCTTCCCTCTCAACACCGCGTGCTCCACCTTGTTTATCCCCATTCCGATGTGCAGTCACCTCTTCCCTCTCAACACCGCGTGCTCCACCGTGTTTATCCCCATTCCGATGTGCAGTCACCTCTTCCCTCTCAACACCGCGTGCTCCACTGTGTTTATCCCCACTCCGATGTGCAGTCACCTCTTCCTCTCAACACCGCGTGCTCCACTGTGTTTATCCCCACTCCGATGTGCAGTCACCTCTTCCCTCTCAACACGGCGTGCTCCACCGTGTTTATCCCCATTCCGATGCGCACTCACCTCTTCCCTCTCAACACCGTGTGCTCCACCGTGTTTATCCCCATTCCGATGCGCAGTCAACTCTTCCCTCTCAACACCGCGTGCTCCACTGTGTTTATCCCCATTCCGATGCGCAGTCACCTCTTCCCTCTCAACACCGCGTGCTCCACCGTGTTTATCCCCATTCCGATGTGCAGTCACCTCTTCCCTCTCAACACCGCGTGCTCCACTGTGTTTATCCCCACTCCGATGTGCAGTCACCTCTTCCCTCTCAACACCGCGTGCTCCACTGTGTTTATCCCCACTCCGATGTGCAGTCACCTCTTCCCTCTCAACACGGCGTGCTCCACCGTGTTTATCCCCATTCCGATGCGCACTCACCTCTTCCCTCTCAACACCGTGTGCTCCACCGTGTTTATCCCCATTCCGATGCGCAGTCAACTCTTCCCTCTCAACACCGCGTGCTCCACCGTGTTTATCCCCAGTCCGATGTGCAGTCACCTCTTCCCTCTCATCACCGCGTGCTCCACCGTCTTTATCCCCATTCCGATGTGCAGTCACCTCTTCCCTCTCAACACCGCGTGCTCCACCGTCTTTATCCCCATTCCGATGTGCAGTCACCTCTTCCCTCTCAACACCGCGTGCTCCACCGTGTTTAACCCAATTCCGATGCGCAGTCACCTCCTCCCTCTCAACACCGCGTGCTCCACCGTGTTTATCCCCATTCCGATGCGCAGTCACCTCCTCCCCCTCAACACCGCGTGTTCCACCGTGTTTATCCCCATTCCGATGCGTAGTCACCTCTTCCCTCTCAACACGGCGTGCTCCACCGTGTTTATCCCCATTCCGATTATCAGTCACCTCTTCCCTCTCAACACCGCGTGCTCCACCGTCTTTATCGCCATTCCAATGTGCACTCACCTCTTCCCTCTCAACACCGCGTGCTCCACCGTGTTTATCCCCATTCCGATGTGCAGTCACCTCTTCCCTCTCAACACCGCGTGCTCCACCGTGTTGATCCCCATTCCGATGTGCAGTCACCTCTTCCCTCTCAGCACCGCGTGCTCCACCGTGTTTATCCCCATTCCGATGTGCAGTCACCTCTTCCCTCTCAACACCGCGTGCTCCACCGTGTTTATCCCCATTCCGATGCGCAGTCACCTCTTCCCTCTCAACAGCGCGTGCTCCACCGTGTTTATCCCCATTCCGATGTGCAGTCACCTCTTCCCTCTCAACACCGCGTGCTCCACTGTGTTTATCCCCACTCCGATGTGCAGTCACCTCTTCCCTCTCAACACGGCGTGCTCCACCGTGATTATCCCCATTCCGATGCGCACTCACCTCTTCCCTCTCAACACCGCGTGCTCCACCGTGTTTATCCCCAGTCCGATGTGCAGTCACCTCTTCCCTCTCAACACCGCGTGCTCCACCATGTTTAAACCCATTCCGATGCGCAGGCACCTCTTCCCTCTCAACACCGCGTACTCCACCGTGTTTATCCCCATTCCGATGCGCAGTCACCTCTTCCCTCTCAACACCGCGTGCTCCACCGTGTTTATCCCCAGTCCGATGTGCAGTCACCTCTTCCCTCTCATCACCGCGTGCGCCACCGTTTTTATCCCCATTCCGATGCGCAGTCACCTCTTCCCTCTCAACACCGCGTGCTCCACCGTGTTTATCCCCATTCCGATGCGCAGTCACCTCTTCCCTCTCAACACCGCGTGCTCCACCGTGTTTATCCCCATTCCGATGCGCAGTCACCTCTTTCCTCTCAACACCGCGTGTTCCACCTTGTTCATCCCCATTCCGATGTGCAGTCACCTCTTCCCTCTCAACACCGCGTGCTCCACCGTGTTCATCCCCATTCAGATGCGCAGTCACCTCTTCCCTCTCATCACCGCGTGCTCCACCGTGTTTATCCCCATTCCGATGCGCAGTCGCCTCTTCCCTCTCAACACCGCGTGCTCCACCGTGTTTATCCCCATTCCGATGTGCAGTCACCTCTTCCCTCTCAACACCGCGTGCTCCACCGTGTTGATCCCCATTCCGATGTGCAGTCACCTCTTCCCTCTCATCACCGTCTGCTCCACCGTGTTTATCCCCATTCCGATGTGCACACCTCCTCCCTCTCAACACCGCTTGCTCCACCGTGTTTATCCCCATTCCGATGTGCACACCTCCTCCCTCTCAACACCGCGTGCTCCACCGTGTTTATACCCATTCCGATGTGCAGTCACCTCTTCCCTCTCAACACCGCGTGCTCCACCGTTTTCAACCCCATTCAGATGTGCAGTCACCTCATCCCTCTCAACACCGCGTGCTCCACCGTGTTTATCCCCACTCCGATGGGCAGTCACCACTTCCCTCTCAACACCGCGTGCTCCACCGTGTTTATCCCCATTCCGATGTGCAATCACCTCCTCACTCTCATCACCGTGTACTCCACCGTGTTTATCCCCATTCCGATGCGCAGACACCTCTTCCCTCTCAACACCGCGTGCTCCACCGTGTTTATCCCCATTCCGATGCGCAGTCACCTCTTCCCTCTCAACACGGCGTGCTCCACCGTGTTTATCCCCATTCCGATTATCAGTCACCTCTTCCCTCTCAACACCGCGTGCTCCACCGTGTTTATCCCCATTCTGATGCGCAGTCACCTCTTCCCTCTCAACACCGCATGCTCCACCGTGTTCATCCCCATTCCGATGTGCAGTCACCTCTTCCCTCTCAACACCGCGTGCTCCACCGTGTTCATCCCCATTCCGATGTGCAGTCACCTCTTCCCTCTCAACACCGTGTGCTCCACCGTGTTCATCCCCATTCCGATGTGCAGTCACCTCTTCCCTCTCATCACCGCGTGCTCCACCGTGTTTATCCCCATTCCGATGTGCAGTCACCTCCTCCCTCTCAACACCGCGTGCTCCACCGTGTTTATACCCATTCCGATGTGCAGTCACCTCTTCCCTCTCAACACCGCGTGCTCCACCGTGTTTATCCCCATTCCGATGCGCAGTCACCTCTTCCCTCTCAACACCGCGTGCTCCGCCGTGTTTATCCCCATTCCGATTAGCAGTCACCTCTTCCCTCTCAACACCGCGTGCTCCACCGTGTTTACCCCCATTCTGATGCGCAGTCACCTCTTCCCTCTCAACACCGCGTGCTCCACCGTGTTCATCCCCATTCCGATGTGCAGTCACCTCTTCCCTCTCAACACCGCGTGCCCCACCGTGTTCAACCCCATTCAGATGTGCAGTCACCTCATCCCTCTCAACACCGCGTGCTCCACCGTGTTTATCCCCACTCCGATGGGCAGTCACCACTTCCCTCTCAACACCGCGTGCTGCACCGTGTTTATCCCCATTCCGATGTGCAGTCACCTCCTCACTCTCATCACCGTGTACTCCACCGTGTTTATCCCCATTCCGATGTGCAGACACCTCTTCCCTCTCAACACCGCGTGCTCCACCGTGTTTATCCCCATTCCGATGCGCAGTCACCTCTTCCCTCTCAACACCGCGTGCTCCACCGTGTTTATCCCCATTCCGATTATTAGTCACCTCTTCCCTCTCAACACCGCGTGCTCCACCGTGTTTATCCCCATTCTGATGCGCAGTCACCTCTTCCCTCTCAACACCGCATGCTCCACCGTGTTCATCCCCATTCCGATGTGCAGTCACCTCTTCCCTCTCAACACCGCGTGCTCCACCGTGTTCATCCCCATTCCGATGTGCAGTCACCTCTTCCCTCTCAACACCGCGTGCTCCACCGTGTTCATCCCCATTCCGATGTGCAGTCACCTCTTCCCTCTCATCAACGCGTGCTCCACCGTGTTTATCCCCATTCCGATGTGCAGTCACCTCCTCCCTCTCAACACCGCGTGCTCCACCGTGTTTATACCCATTCCGATGTGCAGTCACCTCTTCCCTCTCAACACCGCGTGCTCCACCGTGTTTACCCCCATTCTGATGCGCAGTCACCTCTTCCCTCTCAACACCGCGTGCTCCACCGTGTTCATCCCCATTCCGATGTGCAGTCACCTCTTCCCTCTCAACACCGCGTGCTCCACCGTGTTTATCCCCATTCCGATGCGCAGTCACCTCTTCCCTCTCAACACCGCGTGCTCCACCGTGTTTATCCCCATTCCGATTATTAGTCACCTCTTCCCTCTCAACACCGCGTGCTCCACCGTGTTTATCCCCATTCCGATGCGCAGTCACCTCTTCCCTCTCAACACCGCATGCTCCACCGTGTTCATCCCCATTCCGATGTGCAGTCACCTCTTCCCTCTCAACACCGCGTGCTCCACCGTGTTCATCCCCATTCCGATGTGCAGTCACCTCTTCCCTCTCAACACCGCGTGCTCCACCGTGTTTATCCCCATTCCGATGCGCAGTCACCTCTTCCCTCTCAACACCGCGTGTTCCACTGTGTTTATCCCCATTCCGATGTGCAGTCACCTCTTCCCTCTCAACACCGCGTGCTCCACCGTGTTCATCCCCATTCCGATGTGCAGTCACCTCTTCCCTCTCATCACCGCGTGCTACACCGTGTTTATCCCCATTCCGATGTGCAGTCACCTCCTCCCTCTCAACACCGCGTGCTCCACCGTGTTTATACCCATTCCGATGTGCAGTCACCTCTTCCCTCTCAACACCGCGTGCTCCACCGTGTTTACCCCCATTCCGATGCGCAGTCACGTCTTCCCTCTCAACACCGCGTGCTCCACCGTGTTCATCCCCATTCCGATGTGCAGTCACCTCCTCCCTCTCAACACCGCGTGCTCCACCGTGTTTATACCCATTCCGATGTGCAGTCACCTCTTCCCTCTCAACACCGCGTGCTCCACCGTGTTTACCCCCATTCCGATGCGCAGTCACGTCTTCCCTCTCAACACCGCGTGCTCCACCGTGTTTATCCCCATTCCGATGCGCAGTCACCTCTTCCCTCTCAACACCGCGTGCTCCACCGTGTTTATCCCCATTCCGATGCGCAGTCACCTCTTCCCTCTCAAGACCGCGTGCTCCACCGTGTTTATCCCCACTCCGATGTGCAGTCACCTCTTCCCTCTCAAGACCGCGTGCTCCACCGTGTTTATCCCCACTCCGATGCGCAGTCACCTCTTCCCTCTCAACACCGCGTGCTCAACCGTGTTTATCCCCATTCCGATGCGCAGTCACCTCTTCCCTCTCAACACCGCGTGCTCCACCGTGTTTATCCCCATTCCGATGTGCAGTCACCTCTTCCCTCTCAACACCGCGTGCTCCACCGTGTTTATCCCCATTCCGATGCGCAGTCTCCACTTCCCTCTCAACACCGCGTGCTCCATCGTGTTTATCCCCATTCCGATGCGCAGTCACCTCTTCCCTCTCATCACCGCGTGCTCCACCGTGTTTATCCCCATTCGGATGTGTAGTCTCCTCTTCCCTCTCATCACCGCGTGCTCCACCGTGTTTATCCCCATTCCGATGTGCAGTCACCTCTTCCCTGTCAACACCGCGTGCTCCACCGTGTTTATCCCCATTCCGATGCGCAGTCACCTCTTCCCTCTCAACACCGCGTGATCCATCGTGTTTATCCCCATTCCGATTAGCAGTCACCTCTTCCCTCTCATCACCGCGTGCTCCATCGTGTCTATCCCCATTCCGATGCGCAGTCACCTCTTCCCACTCAACACCGCGTGCTCCACCGTGTTTATCCCCACTCCGATGCGCAGTCACCTCTTCCCTCTCATCACCGCGTGCTCCATCGTGTCTATCCCCATTCCGATGCGCAGTCACCTCTTCCCTCTCATCACCGCGTGCTCCATCGTGTCTATCCCCATTCCGATGCGCAGTCACCTCTTCCCTCTCAAGACCGCGTGCTCCACCGTGTTTATCCCCATTCCGATGTGCAGTCACCTCTTCCCTCTCAACACCGCGTGCTCCACCGTGTTTATCCCCATTCCGATGCGCAGTCACCTCTTCCCTCTCATCACCGCGTGCTCCATCGTGTCTATCCCCATTCCGATGCGCAGTCACCACTTCCCTCTCAACACCGCGTGCTGCACAGTGTTTATCCCCATTCCGATGTGCAGTCACTTCTTCCCTCTCATCACCGCGTGCTCCACCGTGTTTATCCCCATTCCGATGCGCAGTCACCTCTTCCCTCTCAACACCGCGTGCTCCAAAGTGTTTATCCCCATTCCGATGCGCAGTCACCTCTTCCCTCTCAACACCGCGTGCTCCACCGTGTTTATCCCCATTCCGATGTGCAGTCACCTCCTCCCTCTCAACACCGCGTGCTCCACCGTGTTTATCCCCATTCCGATGCGCAGTCACCTCTTCCCTCTCAACACCGCGTGCTCCAAAGTGTTTATCCCCATTCCGATGCGCAGTCACCTCTTCCCTCTCAACACCGCGTGCTCCACCGTGTTTATCCCCATTCCGATGCGCAGTCACCTCTTCCCTCTCATCACCGCGTGCTCCATCGTGTTTATCCCCATTCCGATGTGCAGTCACCTCTTCCCTCTCATAACCGCGTGCTCCACCGTGTTTATCCCCACTCCGATTTGCAGTCACCTCTTCCCTCTCAACACCGCGTGCTCCACCGTGTTTGTCCCCATTCCGATGCGCAGTCACCTCTTCCCACTCAACACCGCACGCTCCACCGTGTTTATCCCCATTCCGATGCGCAGTCAACTCTTCCCTCTCAACACCGCGTGCTCCACCGTGTTTATCCCCATTCCGATGCGCAGTCACCTCTTCCCTCTCAACACCGCGTGCTCCACCGTGTTTATCCCCATTCCGATGCGCAGTCACCTCTTCCCTCTCAACACCGCGTGCTCCACTGTGTTTATCCCCATTCCGATGTGCAGTCACCTCTTCCCTCTCAACACCGCGTGCTCCACCGTGTTTATCCCCATTCCGATGCGCAGTCACCTCTTCCCTCTCATCACCGCGTGCTCCACCGTGTTTATCCCCATTCCGATGCGCAGTCACCTCTTCCCTCTCATCACCGCGTGCTCCACCGTGTTTATCCCCACTCCGATGCGCAGTCACCTCTTCCCTCTCAACACCGCGTGCTCCATCGTGTTTATTCCCATTCCAATGCGCAGTCACCTCTTCCCTCTCAACACCGCGTGCTCCATCGTGTCTATCCCCATTCCGATGCGCAGTCACCTCTTCCCTCTCAACACCGCGTGCTCCACCGTGTTTATCCCCATTCCGATGTGCAGTCACCTCTTCCCTCTCAACACCGCGTGCTCCACCGTGTTTATCCCCATTCCGATGTGCAGTCACCTCTTCCCTCTCAACACCGCGTGCTCCAACGTGTTTATCCCCATTCCGATGTGCAGTCACCTCCTCACTCTCATCACCGCGTGCTCCACCGTGTTCATTCCCACTCCGATGCGCAGTCACCTCTTCCCTCTCATCACCGCGTGCTCCACCGTGTTTATCCCCATTCCGATGCGCAGTCACCTCTTCCCTCTCATCACCGCGTGCTCCACCGTGTCTATCCCCATTCCGATGCGCAGTCACCTCTTCCCTCTCAACACCGCGTGCTCCACCGTGTTTATCCCCATTCCGATGTGCAGTCACCTCTTCCCTCTCAACACCGCGTGCTCCACCGTGTTTATCCCCATTCCGATGCGCAGTCACCTCTTCCCTCTCAACACCGCGTGCTCCACCGTGTTTATCCCCATTCCGATGGGCAGGCACCTCTTCCCTCTCAACACCGCGTGTTCCACCGTGTTTATCCCCATTCCGATGTGCAGTCACCTGTTCCCTCTCATCACCGCGTGCTCCACCGTGTCTATCCCCATTCCGATGCGCAGTCACCTCTTCCCTCTCATCACCGCGTGCTCCACCGTGTTTATCCCCATTCCGATGCGCAGTCACCTCTTCCCTCTCAACACCGCGTGCTCCACCGTGTTTATCCCCATTCCGATGTGCTGTCACCTCTTCCCTCTCAACACCGCGTGCTCCACCGTGTTTATCCCCATTCCGATGTGCTGTCACCTCTTCCCTCTCAACACCGCGTGCTCAACCGTGTTTATCCCCATTCCGATGCGCAGTCACCACTTCCCTCTCAACACCGCGTGTTCCACCGTGTTTATCCCCACTCGGATGCGCAGTCACCTCTTCCCTCTCAACACCGCGTGTTCCACCGTGTTTATCCCCAATCCGATGCGCAGTCACCTCTTCCCTCTCAACACCGCGTGCTCAACCGTGTTTATCCCCATTCCGATGTGCAGTCACCTCTTCCCTCTCATCACCGCGTGCTCCACCGTGTTTATCCCCATTCCGATGTGCAGTCACCTCCTCCGTCTCTTCACCGCGTGCTCCACCGTGTTTATCCCCATTCCGATGCGCAGTCACCTCTTCCCTCTCAACACCGCGTGCTCCACCGTGTTTATCCCCATTCCGATGCGCAGTCACCTCTTCCCTCTCAACACCGCGTGCACCACCGTGTTTATCCCCATTCCGATGCGCAGTCACCTCTTCCCACTCAACACCGCGTGCTCCACCGTGTTTATCCCCATTCCGATGTGCAGTCACCTCTTCCCTCTCAACACCGCGTGCACCACCGTGTTTATCCCCATTCCGATGCGCAGTCACCTCTTCCCACTCAACACCGCGTGCTCCACCGTGTTAATCCCCATTCCGATGCGCAGTCACCTCTTTCCTCTCAACACCGCGTGTTCCACCTTGTTCATCCCCATTCCGATGTGCAGTCACCTCTTCCCTCTCAACACCGCGTGCTCCACCGTGTTCATCCCCATTCCGATGCGCAGTCACCTCTTCCCTCTCAACACCGCGTGCTCAACCGTGTTTATCCCCACTCCGATGCGCAGTCACCTCTTCCCTCTCAACACCCCGTGCTCAACCGTGTTTATCCCCACTCCGATGCGCAGTCACCTCTTCCCTCTCAACACTGCGTGCTCCACCGTGTTTATCCCCACTCCGATGCGCAGTCACCTCTTCCCTCTCAACACCGCGTGCTCAACCGTGTTTATCCCCATTCCGATGCGCAGTCACCTCTTCCCTCTCAACACTGCGTGCTCCACCGTGTTTATCCCCACTCCGATGCGCAGTCACCTCTTCCCTCTCAACACCGCGTGCTCAACCGTGTTTATCCCCATTCCGATGTGCAGTCACCTCTTCCCTCTCATCACCGCGTGCTCCACCGTGTTTATCCCCATTCCGATGTGCAGTCACCTCCTCCGTCTCTTCACCGCGTGCTCCACCGTGTTTATCCCCATTCCGATGCGCAGTCACCTCTTCCCTCTCAACACCGCGTGCTCCACCGTGTTTATCCCCATTCCGATGTGCAGTCACCTCTTCCCTCTCAACACCGCGTGCTCCACCGTGTTTATCCCCATTCCGATGCGCAGTCACTTCTTCCCTCTCAACACCGCGTGCTCCACCGTGTTTATCCCCATTCCGATGCGCAGTCACTTCTTCCCTCTCAACACCGCGTGCTCCACCGTGTTTATCCCCATTCCGATGCGCAGTCACTTCTTCCCTCTCATCACCGCGTGCTCCACCGTGTTCATCCCCATTCCGATGCGCAGTCACCTCTTCCCTCTCAACACCGCGTGCTCCACAGTGTTTATCCCCATTCCGATGCGCAGTCACCTCTTCCCTCTCAACACCGCGTGCTCCACCGTGTTTATCCCCATTCCGATGTGCAGTCACCTCTTCCCACTCAACACCGCGTGCTCCACCGTGTTTATCCCCATTCCGATGCGCAGTCACCACTTCCCTCTCAACACCGCGTGCTGCACAGTGTTTATCCCCATTCCGATGCGCAGTCACCTCTTCCCTCTCAACACCGCGTGTTCCACCGTGTTTATCCCCACTCCGATGCGCAGTCACCTCTTCCCTCTCAACACCGCGTGCTCCACCGTGTTTATCCCCATTCCGATGTGCAGTCACCTCTTCCCTCTCAACACGGCGTGCTCCACCGAGTTTATCCCCATTCCGATGTGCAGTCACCTCTTCCCTCTCAACACCGCGTGTTCCACCGTGTTTATCCCCACTCCGATGCGCAGTCACCACTTCCCTCTCAACACCGCGTGCTGCACAGTGTTTATCCCCATTCCGATGCGCAGTCACCTCTTCCCTCTCAACACCGCGTGTTCCACCGTGTTTATCCCCACTCCGATGCGCAGTCACCTCTTCCCTCTCAACACCGCGTGCTCCACCGTGTTTATCCCCATTCCGATGCGCAGTCACCTCTTCCCACTCAACACCGCGTGCTCCACCGTGTTAATCCCCATTCCGATGCGCAGTCACCTCTTTCCTCTCAACACCGCGTGTTCCACCTTGTTCATCCCCATTCCGATGTGCAGTCACCTCTTCCCTCTCAACACCGCGTGCTCCACCGTGTTCATCCCCATTCCGATGCGCAGTCACCTCTTCCCTCTCAACACCGCGTGCTCCACCGTGTTTATCCCCATTCCGATGCGCTGTCACCTCTTCCCTCTCATCACCGCGTGCTCCAAAGTGTTTATCCCCATTCCGATGCGCAGTCACCTCTTCCCTCTCAACACCGCGTGCTCCACCGTGTTCATCCCCATTCCGATGCGCAGTCACCTCTTCCCTCTCATCACCGCGTGCTCCACCGTGTTTATCCCCATTCCGATGCGCAGTCACCTCTTCCCTCTCAACACCGCGTGCTCCACCGTGTTTATCCCCATTCCGATGTGCAGTCACCTCTTCCCTCTCAACACCGCGTGCTCCACCGTGTTCATCCCCATTCCGATGCGCAGTCACCTCTTCCCTCTCATCACCGCGTGCTCCACCGTGTTTATCCCCATTCCGATGCGCAGTCACCTCTTCCCACTCAACACCGCGTGCTCCACCGTGTTTATCCCCATTCCGATGCGCTGTCACCTCTTCCCTCTCATCACCGCGTGCTCCAAAGTGTTTATCCCCATTCCGATGCGCAGTCACCTCTTCCCTCTCATCACCGCGTGCTCCACCGTGTTTATCTCCATTCCGATGCGCAGTCACCTCTTCCCTCTCAACACCGCTTGCTCCAACGTGTTTATCCCCATTCCGAGTTGCAGTCACCTCTTCCCTCTCATCACCGCGTGCTCCACCGTGTTTCTCTCCACTCCGATGTGCAGTCACCTCCTCACTCTCATCACCGCGTGCTCCCCCGTGTTTATCCCCATTCCGATGCGCAGTCACCTCTTCCCTCTAATCACCGCGTGCTCCACCGTGTTTATCCCCATTCCGATGTGCAGTCACCTCTTCCCTCTCAACACCGCGTGCTCCACCGTGTTTATCACCACTCCGATGCGCAGTCACCTCTTCCCTCTCAACACCGCGTGCTCAACCGTGTTTATCCCCATTCCGATGCGCAGTCACCTCTTCACTCTCAACACCGCGTGCTCCACCGTGTTTATCCCCATTCCGATGTGCAGTCACCTCTTCCCTCTCAACACCGCGTGCTCCACCGTGTTTATCACCACTCCGATGCGCAGTCACCTCTTCCCTCTCAACACCGCGTGCTCAACCGTGTTTATCCCCATTCCGATGTGCAGTCACCTCTTCCCTCTCATCACCGCGTGCTCCACCGTGTTTATCCCCATTCCGATGCGCAGTCACCTCTTCCCTCTCAACACCGCGTGCTCCACTGTGTTTATCCCCATTCCGATGCGCAGTCACCTCTTCCCTCTCAACACCGCGTGCTCAACCGTGTTTATCCCCACTCCGATGCGCAGTCACCTCTTCCCTCTCAACACCGCGTGCTCAACCGTGTTTATCCCCATTCCGATGCGCAGTCACCTCTTCCCTCTAATCACCGCGTGCTCCACCGTGTTTATCCCCATTCCGATGTGCAGTCACCTCTTCCCTCTCAACACCGCGTGCTCAACCGTGTTTATCCCCATTCCGATGCGCAGTCACCTCTTCCCTCTCAACACCGCGTGCTCCACCGTGTTTATCCCCATTCCGATGCGCAGTCACCTCTTCCCTCTCAACACCGCGTGCTCCACCGTGTTTATCCCCATTCCGATGCGCAGTCACCTCTTCCCTCTCAACACCGCGTGCTCCACCGTGTTTATCCACATTCCGATGCGCAGTCACCTCTTTCCTCTCAACACCGCGTGTTCCACCGTGTTTATCCACATTCCGATGCGCAGTCACCTCTTCCCTCTCAACACCGCGTGCTCCACCGTGTTCATCCCCATTCCGATGCGCAGTCACCTCTTCCCTCTCATCACCGCGTGCTCCACCGTGTTTATACCCATTCCGATGTGCAGTCACCTCTTCCCTCTCAACACCGCGTGCTCCACCGTGTTGATCCCCATTCCGATGCGCAGTCACCTCTTCCCTCTCAACACCGCGTGTTCCACCGTGTTTATCCCCATTCCGATGCGCAGTCACCTCTTCCCTCTCAACACCGCGTGCTCCACCGTGTTTATCCCCATTCCGATGTGCAGTCACCTCTTCCCTCTCAACACCGCGTGCTCCACCGTGTTTATCACCACTCCGATGCGCAGTCACCTCTTCCCTCTCAACACCGCGTGCTCAACCGTGTTTATCCCCATTCCGATGCGCAGTCACCTCTTCCCTCTCATCACCGCGTGCTCCACCGTGTTTATCCCCATTCCGATGTGCAGTCACCTCTTCCCTCTCAACACGGCGTGCTCCACCGTGATTATCCCCATTCCGATGTGCAGTCACCTCTTCCCTCTCATCACCGCGTGCTCCACCGTGTTTATCCCCATTCCGATGCGCAGTCACCTCTTCCCTCAACACCGCGTGCTCCACCGTGTTTATCCCCCTTCCGATGCGCAGTCACCTCTTCCCTCTCAACACCGCGTGCTCCACCGTGTTTATCCCCCTTCCGATGCGCAGTCACCTCTTCCCTCTCATCACCGCGTGCTCCATAGTGTTTATCCCCATTCCGATGCGCAGTCACCTCTTCCCTCTCAACACCGCGTGCTCCATAGTGTTTATCCCCATTCCGATGCGCAGTCACCTCTTCCCTCTCAACACCGCGTGCTCCACTGTGTTTATCCCCATTCCGATGCGCAGTCACCTCTTCCCTCTCAACACCGCGTGCTCCACCGTGTTTATCCCCATTCCGATGCGCAGTCACCTCTTCCCTCTCAACACTGCGTGCTCCACCGTGTTTATCCCCATTCCGATGCGCAGTCACCTCTTCCCTCTCATCACCGCGTGCTCCACTGTGTTTATCCCCATTCCGATGTGCAGTCACCTCTTCCCTCTCAACACCGCGTGCTCCACCGTGTTTATCCCCATTCCGATGTGCAGTCACCTCTTCCCTCTCATCACCGCGTGCTCCACCGTGTTTATCCCCATTCCGATGTGCAGTCACCTCTTCCCTCTCAACACCGCGTGCTCCACCGTGTTTATCCCCATTCCGATGCGCAGTCACCTCTTCCCTCTCAACACCGCGTGCTCCACCGTGTTTATCCCCACTCGGATGCGCAGTCACCTCTTCCCTCTCAACACCGCGTGCTCCACCGTGTTTATCCCCATTCCGATGTGCAGTCACCTCTTCCCTCTCAACACCGCGTGCTCCACCGTGTTTATCCCCACTCGGATGCGCAGTCACCTCTTCCCTCTCAACACCGCGTGCTCCACCGTGTTTATCCCCATTCCGATGCGCAGTCACCTCTTCCCTCTCATCACCGCGTGCTCCACCGTGTTTATCCCCATTCCGATGCGCAGTCACCTCTTCCCTCTCAACACCGCGTTCTCCACCGTGTTTATCCCCATTCCGATGTGCAGTCACCTCTTCCCTCTCAACACCGCGTGCTCCACCGTGTTTATCCCCACTCCGATGTGCAGTCACCTCTTCCCTCTCATCACCGCGTGCTCCACCGTGTTTATCCCCATTCCGATGCGCAGTCACCTGTTCCCTCTCAACACCGCGTGCTCCACAGTGTTTATCCCCATTCCGATATGCAGTCACCTCTTCCCTCTCATCACCGCGTGCTCCACCGTGTTTATCCATTCCGATGTGCAGTCACCTCTTCCCTCTCAACACCGCGTGCTCCACCGTGTTTATCCCCATTCCGATGCGCTGTCACCTCTTCCCTCTCAACACCGCGTGCTCCACCGTGTTTATCCCCATTCCGATGCGCTGTCACCTCTTCCCTCTCAACACCGCGTGCTCCACCGTGTTTATCCATTCCGATGTGCAGTCACCTCTTCCCTCTCAACACCGCGTGCTCCACCGTGTTTATCCCCATTCCGATGCGCAGTCACCTCTTCCCTCTTATCACCGCGTGCTCCACTGTGTTTATCCCCATTCCGATGCGCAGTCACCACTTCCCTCTCAACACCGCGTGCTCCACCGTGTTTATCCCCATTCCGATGCGCTGTCACCTCTTCCCTCTCATCACCGCGTGCTCCACCGTGTTTATCCCCATTCCGATGCGCAGTCACCTCTTCCCTCTCATCACCGCGTGCTCCACTGTGTTTATCCCCATTCCGATGTGCAGTCACCTCTTCCCTCTCAACACCGCGTGCTCCACCGTGTTTATCCCCATTCCGATGTGCAGTCACCTCTTCCCCCTCAACACTGTGTGCTCCACCGTGTTTATCCCCACTCCGATGTGCAGTCACCTCCTCCCTCTCAACACCGCCTGCTCCACCGTGTTTATCCCCATTCCGATGCGCAGTCACCTCTTCCCTCTTATCACCGCGTGCTCCACTGTGTTTATCCCCATTCCGATGCGCAGTCACCTCTTCCCTCTCAACACCGCGTGCTCCACCGTGTTTATCCCCATTCCGATGTGCAGTCACCTCTTCCCTCTCATCACCGCGTGCTCCACCGTGTTTATCCCCATTCCGATGCGCAGTCACCTCTTCCCCCTCAACACCGCGTGCTCCACCGTGTTTATCCCCATTCAGATGTGCAGTCACCTCTTCCCTCTCAACACCGCGTGCTCCACCGTGTCTATCCCCATTCCGATGCGCAGTCACCTCTTCCCTCCCATCACCGTCTGCTCCACCGTGTTTATCCCCATTCCGATGCGCAGTCACCTCTTCCCTCTCATCACCGCGTGCTCCACCGTGTCTATCCCCATTCCGATGCGCAGTCACCTCTTCCCACTCAACACCACGTGCTCCACCGTGTTTATCCCCATTCCGATGTGCAGTCACCCCTTCCCTCTCAACACCGCGTGCTCCACCGTGTTTATCCCCATTCCGATGCGCAGTCACCTCTTCCCTCTCAACACCGCGTGCTCCACTGTGTTTATCCCCATTCCGATGTGCAGTCACCTCTTCCCTCTCAACACCGCGTGCTCCACCGTGTTTATCCCCATTCCGATGCGCAGTCACCTGTTCCCTCTCAACACCGCGTGCTCCACCGTGTTTATCCCCACTCCGATGTGCAGTCACCTGTTCCCTCTCAACACCGCGTGCTCCACGGTGTTTATCCCCATTCCGACGCGCAGTCACCTCTTCCCTCTCATCACCGCGTGCTCCACCGTGTTCATCCCCTTTCCGATGCGCAGTCACCTCTTCCCTCTCAACACCGCGTGCTCCACCGAGTTTATCCCCACTGCTATGTGCAGTCACCTCTTCCCTCTCAACACCGCGTGCTCCACCGTGTTTAATACCATTCCGATGTGCAGTCACCTCACCTCTTCCCTCTCATCACCGCGTGCTCCACCGTGTTTATTCCCATTCCGATGCGCAGTCACCTCTTCCCTCTCAACACCGCATGGTCCACTGTATTTATCCCCACTCCAATGTGCAGTCACCACTTCCCTCTCAACACCGCGTGCTCAACGGTGTTTATCCCCACTCTGATGTGCAGTCACCTCTTCCCTCTCAACACCGCGTGCTCAACCGTGTTTATCCCCACTCTGATGTGCAGTCTCCTCTTCCCTCTCAACACCGCGTGCTCCACCGTGTTTATCCCCATTCCGATGCGCAGTCACCTCTTCCCTCTCAACACCGCGTGCTCCACCGTGTTTATCCCCATTCCGATGCGCAGTCACCTCTTCCCTCTCAACACCGCGTGCTCCACCGTGTTTATCCCCATTCCGATGTGCAGTCACCTCTTCCCTCAACACCGCGTGCTCCACCGTGTTTATCCCCATTCCGATGCGCAGTCACCTCTTCCCTCTCAACACCGCGTGCTCCACCGTGTTTATCCCCATTCCGATGCGCAGTCACCTCTTCCCTCTCATCACCGCGTGCTCCACCGTGTTTATCCCCATTCCGATGCGCAGTCACCTCTTCCCTCTCAACACCGCGTGCTCCACCGTGTTTAACCCAATTCCGATGCGCAGTCACCTCTTCCCTCTCATCACCGCGTGCTCCACCGTGTTTATCCCCATTCCGATGCGCAGTCACCTCTTCCCTCTCAACACCGCGTGCTCCACCGTGTTTATCCCCACTCGGATGCGCAGTCACCTCTTCCCTCTCAACACCGCGTGCTCCACCGTGTTTATCCCCATTCCGATATGCAGTCACCTCTTCCCTCTCAACACCGCGTGCTCCACCGTGTTTATCCCCATTCCGATATGCAGTCACCTCTTCCCTCTCATCACCGCGTGCTCCACTGTGTTTATCCCCATTCCGATGCGCAGTCAGCTCTTCCCTCTCAACACCGCGTGCTCCACCGTGTTTATCCCCATTCCGATGTGCAGTCACCTCTTCCCTCTCAACACCGCGTGTTCCACTGTGTTTATCCCCATTCCGATGTGCAGTCACCTCTTCACTCTCATCACCGCGTGCTCCACCGTGTTTATCCCCATTCCGATGCGCACTCACCTCTTCCCTCTCAACACCGCGTGCTCCACCGTGTTTATCCCCATTCCGATGCGCAGTCACCTCTTCCCACTCAACACCGCGTGCTCCACCGTGTTTATCCACATTCCGATGCGCAGTCACTTCTTCCCTCCCAGCACCGCGTGCTCCACCGTGTTCATCCCCACTCCGATGCGCTGTCACCTCTTCCCTCTCATCACCGCGTGCTCCACCGTGTTTATCCCCATTCCGATGTGCAGTCACCTCTTCCCTCTCAACACCGCGTGCTCCACCGTGTTTATCCCCATTCCGATGTGCAGTCACCTCTTCCCTCTCAACACCGCGTGCTCCACCGTGTTTATCCCCATTCCGATGTGCAGTCACCTCTTCCCTCTCAACACCGCGTGCTCCACCGTGTTTATCCCCATTCCGATGCGCAGTCACCTCTTCCCTCTCAACACCGCGTGCTACACCGTGTTTATCCCCACTCCGATGTGCAGTCACCTCTTCCCATTCATCACCGCGTGCTCCACCGTGTTGATCCCCATTCTGATGTGCAGTCACCTCTTCCCTCTCAACACCGCTTGCTCCACCGTGTTGATCCCCATTCTGATGTGCAGTCACCTCTTCCCTCTCAACGCCGCGTGCTCCACCGTGTTTAACCCCATTCCGATGCGCAGTCACCTGTTCCCTCTCAACACCGCGTGCTCCACCGTGTTCATCCCCTTTCCGATGCGCAGTCACCTCTTCCCTCTCAACACCGAGTGCTCCACCGTGTTTATCCCCACTGCTATGTGCAGTCACCTCTTCCCTCTCAACACCGCGTGCTCCACCGTGTTTATCCCCACTGCTATGTGCAGTCACCTCTTCCCTCTCAACACCGCGTGCTCCACCGAGTTTATCCCCACTGCTATGTGCAGTCACCTCTTCCCTCTCAACACCGCGTGCTCCACCGTGTTTAACACCATTCCGATGTGCAGTCACCTCACCTCTTCCCTCTCATCACCGCGTGCTCCACCGTGTTTATTCCCATTCCGATGCGCAGTCACCTCTTCCCTCTCAACACCGCATGGTCCACTGTATTTATCCCCACTCCAATGTGCAGTCACCACTTCCCTCTCAACACCGCGTGCTCAACCGTGTTTATCCCCATTCCGATATGCAGTCACCTCCTCCCTCTCAACACCGCGTGCTCCACCGTGTTTATCCCCACTCCGATGTGCAGTCACCTCTTCCCTCTCAACACCGCGTGCTCCACCGTGTTTATCCCCATTCCGATGCGCAGTCACCTGTTCCCTCTCAACACCGCGTGCTCCACCGTGTTCATCCCCTTTCCGATGCGCAGTCACCTCTTCCCTCTCAACACCGCGTGCTCCACCGAGTTTATCCCCACTGCTATGTGCAGTCACCTCTTCCCTCTCAACACCGCGTGCTCCACCGTGTTTAATACCATTCCGATGTGCAGTCACCTCCTCCCTCTCAACACCGCGTGCTCAACCGTGTTTATCCCCACTCTGATGTGCAGTCTCCTCTTCCCTCTCAACACCGCGTGCTCCACCGTGTTTATCCCCATTCCGATGCGCAGTCACCTCTTCCCTCTCAACACCGCGTGCTCAACCGTGTTTATCCCCACTCTGATGTGCAGTCTCCTCTTCCCTCTCAACACCGCGTGCTCCACCGTGTTCATCCCCTTTCCGATGCGCAGTCACCTCTTCCCTCTCAACACCGCGTGCTCCACCGAGTTTATCCCCACTGCTATGTGCAGTCACCTCTTCCCTCTCAACACCGCGTGCTCCACCGTGTTTATCCCCACTCTGATGTGCAGTCTCCTCTTCCCTCTCAACACCGCGTGCTCCACCGTGTTTATCCCCATTCCGATGCGCAGTCACCTCTTCCCTCTCAACACCGCGTGCTCCACCGTGTTTATCCCCATTCCGATGCGCAGTCACCTCTTCCCTCTCAACACCGCGTGCTCCACCGTGTTTATCCCCAGTCCGATGTGCACTCACCTCTTCCCTCTCAACACCGCGTGCTCCACCGTGTTTATCCCCATTCCGATGCGCAGTCACCTCTTCCCTCTCAACACCGCGTGCTCCACCGTGTTTATACCCATTCCGATGCGCAGTCACCTCTTCCCTCTCATCACCGCGTGCTCCACCATGTTTATCCCCATTCCGATGCGCAGTCACCTCTTCCCTCTCAACACCGCGTGCTCCACCGTGTTTATCCCCAGTCCGATGTGCACTCACCTCTTCCCTCTCAACACCGCGTGCTCCACCGTGTTTATCCCCATTCCGATGCGCAGTCACCTCTTCCCTCTCAACACCGCGTGCTCCACCGTGTTTAACCCAATTCCGATGCGCAGTCACCTCTTCCCTCTCAACACCGCGTGCTCCACCGTGTTTATCCCCACTCGGATGCGCAGTCACCTCTTCCCTCTCAACACCGCGTGCTCCACCGTGTTTATCCCCATTCCGATATGCAGTCACCTCTTCCCTCTCATCACCGCGTGCTCCACCGTGTTTATCCCCACTCCGATGCGCAGTCACCTCTTCACTCTCATCACCGCGTGCTCCACCGTGTTTATCCCCATTCCGATGTGCAGTCACCTCTTCCCTCTCAACACCGCGTGCTCCACCGTGTTTATCCCCATTCCGATGCGCAGTCACCTCTTCCCTCTCAACACCGCGTGCTCCACCGTGTTTATCCCCATTCCGATGTGCAGTCACCTCTTCCCTCTCAACACCGCGTGCTCCACCGTGTTTATACCCATTCCGATGCGCAGTCACCTCTTCCCTCTCAACACCGCGTGCTCCACCGTGTTTATCCCGATTCCGATGCGCAGTCACCTCTTCCCTCTCAACACCGCGTGCTCCACCGTGTTTATCCCCATTCCGATGTGCAGTCACCTCTTCCCTCTCAACACCGCGTGCTCCACCGTGTTTATCCCCACTCCGATGTGCAGTCACCTCTTCCCTCTCAACACCGCGTGCTCCACCGTGTTTATCCCCATTCCGATGCGCAGTCACCTCTTCCCTCTCAACACCGCGTGCTCCACCGTGTTTATCCCCATTCCGATGTGCAGTCACCTCTTCCCTCTCAACACCGCGTGCTCCACCGTGTTTATCCCCATTCCGATGCGCAGTCACCTCTTCCCTCTCAACACCGCGTGCTCCACCGTGTTTATCCCCATTCCGATGTGCAGTCACCTCTTCCCTCTCAACACCGCGTGCTCCACCGTGTTTATCCCCATTCCGATGCGCAGTCACCTCTTCCCTCTCAACACCGCGTGCTCCACCGAGTTTATCCCCATTCCGATGCGCAGTCACCTCTTCCCTCTCAACACCGTGTGCTCCACTGTGTTTATCCCCATTCCGATGTGCAGTCACCTCTTCCCTCTCAACACCGCGTGCTCCACCGTGTTTATCCCCATTCCGATGCGCAGTCACCTCTTCCCTCTCAACACCGCGTGCTCCACCGAGTTTATCCCCATTCCGATGCGCAGTCACCTCTTCCCTCTCATCACCGCGTGCTCCACCGTGTTTATCCCCATTCCGATGCGCAGTCACCTCTTCCCTCTCAACACCGCGTGCTCCACCGTGTTTATCCCCATTCCGATGTGCAGTCACCTCTTCCCTCTCAACACCGCGTGCTCCACCGTGTTTATCCCCATTCCGATGCGCAGTCACCTCTTCCCTCTCAACACCGCGTGCTCCACCGTGTTTATCCCCATTCCGATGTGCAGTCACCTCTTCCCTCTCAACACCGCGTGCTCCACCGTGTTTATCCCCATTCCGATGCGCAGTCACCTCTTCCCTCTCAACACCGCGTGCTCCACCGAGTTTATCCCCATTCCGATGCGCAGTCACCTCTTCCCTCTCAACACCGTGTGCTCCACTGTGTTTATCCCCATTCCGATGTGCAGTCACCTCTTCCCTCTCAACACCGCGTGCTCCACCGTGTTTATCCCCATTCCGATGTGCAGTCACCTCTTCCCTCTCAAAACCGAGTGCTCCACCGTGTTTATCCCCATTCCGATGCGCAGTCACCTCTTCCCTCTCAACACCGCGTGCTCCACCGTGTTTATCCGCACTCCGATGCGCTGTCACTTCTTCCCTCCCATCACCGCGTGCTCCACCGTGTTTATCCCCATTCCGATGCGCAGTCACCTCTTCCCATTCATCACCGCGTGCTCCACCGTGTTGATCCCCATTCTGATGTGCAGTCACCTCTTCCCTCTCAACACCGCTTGCTCCACCGTGTTGATCCCCATTCTGATGTGCAGTCACCTCTTCCCTCTCAACGCCGCGTGCTCCACCGTGTTTAACCCCATTCCGATGCGCAGTCACCTGTTCCCTCTCAACACCGCGTGCTCCACCGTGTTCATCCCCTTTCCGATGCGCAGTCACCTCTTCCCTCTCAACACCGAGTGCTCCACCGTGTTTATCCCCACTCCGATGCACAGTCACCTCTTCCCTCTCAATACCGCGTGCTCCACCGAGTTTATCCCCACTGCTATGTGCAGTCACCTCTTCCCTCTCAACACCGCGTGCTCCACCGTGTTTAACACCATTCCGATGTGCAGTCACCTCACCTCTTCCCTCTCATCACCGCGTGCTCCACCGTGTTTATTCCCATTCCGATGCGCAGTCACCTCTTCCCTCTCAACACCGCGTGTTCCACCGTGTTTATCCCCATTCCGATGCGCAGTCACCTCTTCCCTCTCAACACCGCGTGCTCCACCGTGTTTATCCCCATTCCGATGTGCAGTCACCTCTTCCCTCTCAACACCGCGTGCTCCACCGTGTTTATCACCACTCCGATGCGCAGTCACCTCTTCCCTCTCAACACCGCGTGCTCAACCGTGTTTATCCCCATTCCGATGCGCAGTCACCTCTTCCCTCTCATCACCGCGTGCTCCACCGTGTTTATCCCCATTCCGATGTGCAGTCACCTCTTCCCTCTCAACACGGCGTGCTCCACCGTGATTATCCCCATTCCGATGTGCAGTCACCTCTTCACCGCGTGCTCCACCGTGTTTATCCCCATTCCGATGCGCAGTCACCTCTTCCCTCAACACCGCGTGCTCCACCGTGTTTATCCCCACTCCGATGCGCAGTCACCTCTTCCCTCTCAACACCGCGTGCTCCACCGTGTTTATCCCCCTTCCGATGCGCAGTCACCTCTTCCCTCTCATCACCGCGTGCTCCATAGTGTTTATCCCCATTCCGATGCGCAGTCACCTCTTCCCTCTCAACACCGCGTGCTCCATAGTGTTTATCCCCATTCCGATGCGCAGTCACCTCTTCCCTCTCAACAGCGCGTGCTCCACTGTGTTTATCCCCATTCCGATGCGCAGTCACCTCTTCCCTCTCAACACTGCGTGCTCCACCGTGTTTATCCCCATTCCGATGCGCAGTCACCTCTTCCCTCTCATCACCGCGTGCTCCACCGTGTTTATCCCCATTCCGATGTGCAGTCACCTCTTCCCTCTCAACACCGCGTGCTCCACCGTGTTTATCCCCATTCCGATGCGCAGTCACCTCTTCCCTCTCAACACCGCGTGCTCCACCGTGTTTATCCCCACTCGGATGCGCAGTCACCTCTTCCCTCTCAACACCGCGTGCTCCACCGTGTTTATCCCCATTCCGATGCGCAGTCACCTCTTCCCTCTCAACACCGCGTTCTCCACCGTGTTTATCCCCATTCCGATGTGCAGTCACCTCTTCCCTCTCAACACCGCGTGCTCCACCGTGTTTATCCCCACTCCGATGTGCAGTCACCTCTTCCCTCTCATCACCGCGTGCTCCACCGTGTTTATCCCCATTCCGATGCGCAGTCACCTGTTCCCTCTCAACACCGCGTGCTCCACAGTGTTTATCCCCATTCCGATATGCAGTCACCTCTTCCCTCTCATCACCGCGTGCTCCACCGTGTTTATCCATTCCGATGTGCAGTCACCTCTTCCCTCTCAACACCGCGTGCTCCACCGTGTTTATCCCCATTCCGATGCGCTGTCACCTCTTCCCTCTCAACACCGCGTGCTCCACCGTGTTTATCCCCATTCCGATGCGCTGTCACCTCTTCCCTCTCAACACCGCGTGCTCCACCGTGTTTATCCATTCCGATGTGCAGTCACCTCTTCCCTCTCAACACCGCGTGCTCCACCGTGTTTATCCCCATTCCGATGCGCAGTCACCTCTTCCCTCTTATCACCGCGTGCTCCACTGTGTTTATCCCCATTCCGATGCGCAGTCACCACTTCCCTCTCAACACCGCGTGCTCCACCGTGTTTATCCCCATTCCGATGCGCTGTCACCTCTTCCCTCTCATCACCGCGTGCTCCACCGTGTTTATCCCCATTCCGATGCGCAGTCACCTCTTCCCTCTCATCACCGCGTGCTCCACCGTGTCTATCCCCATTCCGATGCGCAGTCACCTCTTCCCTCCCATCACCGTCTGCTCCACCGTGTTTATCCCCATTCCGATGCGCAGTCACCTCTTCCCTCTCAACACCGCGTGCTCCACCGTGTTTATCCCCATTCCGATGTGCAGTCACCTCTTCCCTCTTATCACCGCGTGCTCCACTGTGTTTATCCCCATTCCGATGCGCAGTCACCACTTCCCTCTCAACACCGCGTGCTCCACCGTGTTTATCCCCATTCCGATGCGCAGTCACCTCTTCCCTCTCATCACCGCGTGCTCCACCGTGTTTATCCCCATTCCGATGCGCAGTCACCACTTCCCTCTCATCACCGCGTGCTCCACCGTGTTTATCCCCATTCCGATGCGCAGTCACCTCTTCCCTCTCATCACCGCGTGCTCCACCGTGTTTATCCCCATTCCGATGCGCAGTCACCTCTTCCCCCTCAACACCGCGTGCTCCACCGTGTTTATCCCCATTCAGATGTGCAGTCACCTCTTCCCTCTCAACACCGCGTGCTCCACCGTGTCTATCCCCATTCCGATGCGCAGTCACCTCTTCCCTCCCATCACCGTCTGCTCCACCGTGTTTATCCCCATTCCGATGCGCAGTCAATTCTTCCCTCTCATCACCGCGTGCTCCACCGTGTCTATCCCCATTCCGATGCGCAGTCACCTCTTCCCACTCAACACCACGTGCTCCACCGTGTTTATCCCCATTCCGATGTGCAGTCACCCCTTCCCTCTCAACACCGCGTGCTCCACCGTGTTTATCCCCATTCCGATGCGCAGTCACCTCTTCCCTCTCAACACCGCGTGCTCCACTGTGTTTATCCCCATTCCGATGTGCAGTCACCTCTTCCCTCTCAACACCGCGTGCTCCACCGTGTTTATCCCCATTCCGATGCGCAGTCACCTGTTCCCTCTCAACACCGCGTGCTCCACCGTGTTTATCCCCACTCCGATGTGCAGTCACCTGTTCCCTCTCAACACCGCGTGCTCCACGGTGTTTATCCCCATTCCGACGCGCAGTCACCTCTTCCCTCTCATCACCGCGTGCTCCACCGTGTTCATCCCCTTTCCGATGCGCAGTCACCTCTTCCCTCTCAACACCGCGTGCTCCACCGAGTTTATCCCCACTGCTATGTGCAGTCACCTCTTCCCTCTCAACACCGCGTGCTCCACCGTGTTTAATACCATTCCGATGTGCAGTCACCTCACCTCTTCCCTCTCATCACCGCGTGCTCCACCGTGTTTATTCCCATTCCGATGCGCAGTCACCTCTTCCCTCTCAACACCGCATGGTCCACTGTATTTATCCCCACTCCAATGTGCAGTCACCACTTCCCTCTCAACACCGCGTGCTCAACGGTGTTTATCCCCACTCTGATGTGCAGTCACCTCTTCCCTCTCAACACCGCGTGCTCAACCGTGTTTATCCCCACTCTGATGTGCAGTCTCCTCTTCCCTCTCAACACCGCGTGCTCCACCGTGTTTATCCCCATTCCGATGCGCAGTCACCTCTTCCCTCTCAACACCGCGTGCTCCACCGTGTTTATCCCCATTCCGATGCGCAGTCACCTCTTCCCTCTCAACACCGCGTGCTCCACCGTGTTTATCCCCATTCCGATGTGCAGTCACCTCTTCCCTCAACACCGCGTGCTCCACCGTGTTTATCCCCATTCCGATGCGCAGTCACCTCTTCCCTCAACACCGCGTGCTCCACCGTGTTTATCCCCATTCCGATGCGCAGTCACCTCTTCCCTCTCAACACCGCGTGCTCCACCGTGTTTATCCCCATTCCGATGCGCAGTCACCTCTTCCCTCTCAACACCGCGTGCTCCACCGTGTTTAACCCAATTCCGATGCGCAGTCACCTCTTCCCTCTCAACACCGCGTGCTCCACCGTGTTTATCCCCACTCGGATGCGCAGTCACCTCTTCCCTCTCAACACCGCGTGCTCCACCGTGTTTATCCCCATTCCGATATGCAGTCACCTCTTCCCTCTCAACACCGCGTGCTCCACCGTGTTTATCCCCATTCCGATATGCAGTCACCTCTTCCCTCTCAACACCGCGTGCTCCACCGTGTTTATCGCCATTCCGATGTGCAGTCACCTCTTCCCTCTCAACACCGCGTGCTCCACTGTGTTTATCCCCATTCCGATGCGCAGTCAGCTCTTCCCTCTCAACACCGCGTGCTCCACCGTGTTTATCCCCATTCCGATGTGCAGTCACCTCTTCCCTCTCAACACCGCGTGTTCCACTGTGTTTATCCCCATTCCGATGTGCAGTCACCTCTTCACTCTCATCACCGCGTGCTCCACCGTGTTTATCCCCATTCCGATGCGCAGTCACCTCTTCCCTCTCAACACCGCGTGCTCCACCGTGTTTATCCCCATTCCGATGCGCAGTCACCTCTTCCCTCTCAACACCGCGTGCTCCACCGTGTTTATCCCCACTCGGATGCGCAGTCACCTCTTCCCTCTCAACACCGCGTGCTCCACCGTGTTTATCCCCATTCCGATGCGCAGTCACCTCTTCCCACTCAACACCGCGTGCTCCACCGTGTTTATCCACATTCCGATGCGCAGTCACTTCTTCCCTCCCAGCACCGCGTGCTCCACCGTGTTCATCCCCACTCCGATGCGCTGTCACCTCTTCCCTCTGATCACCGCGTGCTCCACCGTGTTTATCCCCATTCCGATGTGCAGTCACCTCTTCCCTCTCAACACCGCGTGCTCCACCGTGTTTATCCCCATTCCGATGTGCAGTCACCTCTTCCCTCTCAACACCGCGTGCTCCACCGTGTTTATCCCCATTCCGATGTGCAGTCACCTCTTCCCTCTCAACACCGCGTGCTCCACCGTGTTTATCCCCATTCCGATGCGCAGTCACCTCTTCCCTCTCAACACCGCGTGCTACACCGTGTTTATCCCCACTCCGATGTGCAGTCACCTCTTCCCATTCATCACCGCGTGCTCCACCGTGTTGATCCCCATTCTGATGTGCAGTCACCTCTTCCCTCTCAACACCGCTTGCTCCACCGTGTTGATCCCCATTCTGATGTGCAGTCACCTCTTCCCTCTCAACGCCGCGTGCTCCACCGTGTTTAACCCCATTCCGATGCGCAGTCACCTGTTCCCTCTCAACACCGCGTGCTCCACCGTGTTCATCCCCTTTCCGATGCGCAGTCACCTCTTCCCTCTCAACACCGAGTGCTCCACCGTGTTTATCCCCACTGCTATGTGCAGTCACCTCTTCCCTCTCAACACCGCGTGCTCCACCGTGTTTATCCCCACTGCTATGTGCAGTCACCTCTTCCCTCTCAACACCGCGTGCTCCACCGAGTTTATCCCCACTGCTATGTGCAGTCACCTCTTCCCTCTCAACACCGCGTGCTCCACCGTGTTTAACACCATTCCGATGTGCAGTCACCTCACCTCTTCCCTCTCATCACCGCGTGCTCCACCGTGTTTATTCCCATTCCGATGCGCAGTCACCTCTTCCCTCTCAACACCGCATGGTCCACTGTATTTATCCCCACTCCAATGTGCAGTCACCACTTCCCTCTCAACACCGCGTGCTCAACCGTGTTTATCCCCATTCCGATATGCAGTCACCTCCTCCCTCTCAACACCGCGTGCTCCACCGTGTTTATCCCCACTCCGATGTGCAGTCACCTCTTCCCTCTCAACACCGCGTGCTCCACCGTGTTTATCCCCATTCCGATGCGCAGTCACCTGTTCCCTCTCAACACCGCGTGCTCCACCGTGTTCATCCCCTTTCCGATGCGCAGTCACCTCTTCCCTCTCAACACCGCGTGCTCCACCGAGTTTATCCCCACTGCTATGTGCAGTCACCTCTTCCCTCTCAACACCGCGTGCTCCACCGTGTTTAATACCATTCCGATGTGCAGTCACCTCCTCCCTCTCAACACCGCGTGCTCAACCGTGTTTATCCCCACTCTGATGTGCAGTCTCCTCTTCCCTCTCAACACCGCGTGCTCCACCGTGTTTATCCCCATTCCGATGCGCAGTCACCTCTTCCCTCTCAACACCGCGTGCTCAACCGTGTTTATCCCCACTCTGATGTGCAGTCTCCTCTTCCCTCTCAACACCGCGTGCTCCACCGTGTTCATCCCCTTTCCGATGCGCAGTCACCTCTTCCCTCTCAACACCGCGTGCTCCACCGAGTTTATCCCCACTGCTATGTGCAGTCACCTCTTCCCTCTCAACACCGCGTGCTCCACCGTGTTTAATACCATTCCGATGTGCAGTCACCTCCTCCCTCTCAACACCGCGTGCTCAACCGTGTTTATCCCCACTCTGATGTGCAGTCTCCTCTTCCCTCTCAACACCGCGTGCTCCACCGTGTTTATCCCCATTCCGATGCGCAGTCACCTCTTCCCTCTCAACACCGCGTGCTCCACCGTGTTTATCCCCATTCCGATGTGCACTCACCTCTTCCCTCTCAACACCGCGTGCTCCACCGTGTTTATCCCCATTCCGATGCGCAGTCACCTCTTCCCTCTCAACACCGCGTGCTCCACCGTGTTTATACCCATTCCGATGCGCAGTCACCTCTTCCCTCTCATCACCGCGTGCTCCACCATGTTTATCCCCATTCCGATGCGCAGTCACCTCTTCCCTCTCAACACCGCGTGCTCCACCGTGTTTATCCCCAGTCCGATGTGCACTCACCTCTTCCCTCTCAACACCGCGTGCTCCACCGTGTTTATCCCCATTCCGATGCGCAGTCACCTCTTCCCTCTCAACACCGCGTGCTCCACCGTGTTTAACCCAATTCCGATGCGCAGTCACCTCTTCCCTCTCAACACCGCGTGCTCCACCGTGTTTATCCCCACTCGGATGCGCAGTCACCTCTTCCCTCTCAACACCGCGTGCTCCACCGTGTTTATCCCCATTCCGATATGCAGTCACCTCTTCCCTCTCATCACCGCGTGCTCCACCGTGTTTATCCCCACTCCGATGCGCAGTCACCTCTTCACTCTCATCACCGCGTGCTCCACCGTGTTTATCCCCATTCCGATGTGCAGTCACCTCTTCCCTCTCAACACCGCGTGCTCCACCGTGTTTATCCCCATTCCGATGCGCAGTCACCTCTTCCCTCTCAACACCGCGTGCTCCACCGTGTTTATCCCCATTCCGATGTGCAGTCACCTCTTCCCTCTCAACACCGCGTGCTCCACCGTGTTTATACCCATTCCGATGCGCAGTCACCTCTTCCCTCTCAACACCGCGTGCTCCACCGTGTTTATCCCCATTCCGATGTGCAGTCACCTCTTCCCTCTCAACACCGCGTGCTCCACCGTGTTTATACCCATTCCGATGCGCAGTCACCTCTTCCCTCTCAACACCGCGTGCTCCACCGTGTTTATCCCGATTCCGATGCGCAGTCACCTCTTCCCTCTCAACACCGCGTGCTCCACCGTGTTTATACCCATTCCGATGCGCAGTCACCTCTTCCCTCTCAACACCGCGTGCTCCACCGTGTTTATCCCCATTCCGATGCGCAGTCACCTCTTCCCTCTCAACACCGCGTGCTCCACCGTGTTTATCCCGATTCCGATGCGCAGTCACCTCTTCCCTCTCAACACCGCGTGCTCCACCGTGTTTATCCCCATTCCGATGTGCAGTCACCTCTTCCCTCTCAACACCGCGTGCTCCACCGTGTTTATCCCCACTCCGATGTGCAGTCACCTCTTCCCTCTCAACACCGCGTGCTCCACCGTGTTTATCCCCATTCCGATGCGCAGTCACCTCTTCCCTCTCAACACCGCGTGCTCCACCGTGTTTATCCCCATTCCGATGTGCAGTCACCTCTTCCCTCTCAACACCGCGTGCTCCACCGTGTTTATCCCCATTCCGATGCGCAGTCACCTCTTCCCTCTCAACACCGCGTGCTCCACCGTGTTTATCCCCATTCCGATGTGCAGTCACCTCTTCCCTCTCAACACCGCGTGCTCCACCGTGTTTATCCCCATTCCGATGCGCAGTCACCTCTTCCCTCTCAACACCGCGTGCTCCACCGAGTTTATCCCCATTCCGATGCGCAGTCACCTCTTCCCTCTCAACACCGTGTGCTCCACTGTGTTTATCCCCATTCCGATGTGCAGTCACCTCTTCCCTCTCAACACCGCGTGCTCCACCGTGTTTATCCCCATTCCGATGCGCAGTCACCTCTTCCCTCTCAACACCGCGTGCTCCACCGAGTTTATCCCCATTCCGATGCGCAGTCACCTCTTCCCTCTCATCACCGCGTGCTCCACCGTGTTTATCCCCATTCCGATGCGCAGTCACCTCTTCCCTCTCAACACCGCGTGCTCCACCGTGTTTATCCCCATTCCGATGTGCAGTCACCTCTTCCCTCTCAACACCGCGTGCTCCACCGTGTTTATCCCCATTCCGATGTGCAGTCACCTCTTCCCTCTCAACACCGCGTGCTCCACCGAGTTTATCCCCATTCCGATGCGCAGTCACCTCTTCCCTCTCAACACCGTGTGCTCCACTGTGTTTATCCCCATTCCGATGTGCAGTCACCTCTTCCCTCTCAACACCGCGTGCTCCACCGAGTTTATCCCCATTCCGATGCGCAGTCACCTCTTCCCTCTCATCACCGCGTGCTCCACCGTGTTTATCCCCATTCCGATGCGCAGTCACCTCTTCCC
This sequence comes from Hypanus sabinus, assembly GCF_030144855.1. Taxonomy (NCBI): domain Eukaryota; kingdom Metazoa; phylum Chordata; class Chondrichthyes; order Myliobatiformes; family Dasyatidae; genus Hypanus; species Hypanus sabinus. Next base: position 394,431 of record NC_082737.1, on the reverse strand, counting down.
TCTCAACACCGCGTGCTCCACCGTGTTTATCCCCATTCCGATGTGCAGTCACCTCTTCCCTCTCAAAACCGAGTGCTCCACCGTGTTTATCCCCATTCCGATGCGCAGTCACCTCTTCCCTCTCATCACCGCGTGCTCCACCGTGTTTATCCCCATTCCGATGTGCAGTCACCTCTTCCCTCTCATCACCGCGTGCTCCACCGTGTTTATCCCCATTCCGATGTGCAGTCACCTCTTCCCTCTCAACACCGCGTGCTCCACCGTGTTTATCCCCATTCCGATGTGCAGTCACCTCTTCCCTCTCATCACCGCGTGCTCCACCGTGTTTATCCCCATTCCGATGTGCAGTTACCTCTTCCCTCTCAACACCGCGTGCTCCACCGTGTTTATCCGCACTCCGATGCGCAGTCACTTCTTCCCTCCCATCACCGCGTGCTCCACCGTGTTTATCCACATTCCGATGCGCAGTCACTTCTTCCCTCCCATCACCGCGTGCTCCACCGTGTTTATCCCCATTCCGATGCGCAGTCACCTCTTCCCATTCATCACCGCGTGCTCCACCGTGTTGATCCCCATTCTGATGTGCAGTCACCTCTTCCCTCTCAACACCGCTTGCTCCACCGTGTTGATCCCCATTCTGATGTGCAGTCACCTCTTCCCTCTCAACGCCGCGTGCTCCACCGTGTTTAACCCCATTCCGATGCGCAGTCACCTGTTCCCTCTCAACACCGCGTGCTCCACCGTGTTCATCCCCTTTCCGATGCGCAGTCACCTCTTCCCTCTCAACACCGAGTGCTCCACCGTGTTTATCCCCACTCCGATGCACAGTCACCTCTTCCCTCTCAATACCGCGTGCTCCACCGAGTTTATCCCCACTGCTATGTGCAGTCACCTCTTCCCTCTCAACACCGCTTGCTCCACCGTGTTGATCCCCATTCTGATGTGCAGTCACCTCTTCCCTCTCAACGCCGCGTGCTCCACCGTGTTTAACCCCATTCCGATGCGCAGTCACCTGTTCCCTCTCAACACCGCGTGCTCCACCGTGTTCATCCCCTTTCCGATGCGCAGTCACCTCTTCCCTCTCAACACCGAGTGCTCCACCGTGTTTATCCCCACTCCGATGCACAGTCACCTCTTCCCTCTCAATACCGCGTGCTCCACCGAGTTTATCCCCACTGCTATGTGCAGTCACCTCTTCCCTCTCATCACCGCGTGCTCCACCGTGTTTATTCCCATTCCGATGCGCAGTCACCTCTTCCCTCTCAACACCGCATGGTCCACTGTATTTATCCCCACTCCAATGTGCAGTCACCACTTCCCTCTCAACACCGCGTGCTCAACCGTGTTTATCCCCATTCCGATATGCAGTCACCTCCTCCCTCTCAACACCGCGTGCTCCACCGTGTTTATCCCCACTCCGATGTGCAGTCACCTCTTCCCTCTCATCACCGCGTGCTCCACCGTGTTTATCCCCATTCCGATGTGCAGTCACCTCTTCCCTCTCAACACCGCGTGCTCCACCGTGTTTATCCCCATTCCGATGTGCAGTCACCTCTTCCCTCTCATCACCACGTGCTCCACCGTGTTTATCCCCATTCCGATGCGCAGTCACCTCTTCCCTCTCAACACCGTGTGCTCCACCGTGTTTATCCCCATTCCGATGCGCAGTCACCTCTTCCCTCTCAACACCGCGTGCTCCACCGTGTTTATCCCCATTCCGATGTGCAGTCACCTCTTCCCTCTCATCACCGTGTGCTCCACCGTGTTTATCCCCATTCCGATGCGCAGTCAACTCTTCCCTCTCATCACCGCGTGCTCCACAGTGATAATCCCCATTCCGATGTGCAGTCACCTCTTCCCTCTCAACACCGCGTGCTCCACCGTGTTTATCCCCATTCCGATGCGCAGTCACCTCTTCCCTCTCATCACCGCGTGCTCCACCGTGATCATCCCCATTCCGATGCGCAGTCACCTCTTCCCTCTCATCACCGCGTGCTCCACCGTGTTTATCCCCATTCCGATGTGCAGTCACCTCTTCCCTCTCATCACCGCGTGCTCCACCGTGATCATCCCCATTCCGATGCGCAGTCACCTCTTCCCTCTCAACACCGCGTGCTCCACAGTGTTTATCCCCATTCCGATGCGCAGTCACCTCTTCCCTCTCAACACCGCGTGCTCCACCGTGTTTATCCCCATTCCGATGCGCAGTCACCTCTTCCCTCTCAACACCGCGTGCTCCACCGTGTTTATCCCCATTCCGATGCGCAGTCACCTCTTCCCTCTCAACACCGCGTGCTCCACCGTGTTTATCCCCACTCGGATGCGCAGTCACCTCTTTCCTCTCAACACCGCGTGCTCCACCGTGTTTATCCCCATTCCGATATGCAGTCACCTCTTCCCTCTCAACACCGCGTGCTCCACCGTGTTTAACACCATTCCGATGTGCAGTCACCTCTTCCCTCTCATCACCGCGTGCTCCACCGTGTTTATCCCCATTCCGATGCGCTGTCACCTCTTCCCTCTCAACACCGCGTGCTCCACCGTGTTTATCCCCATTCCGATATGCAGTCACCTCTTCCCTCTCAACACCGCGTGCTCCACCGTGTTTAACACCATTCCGATGTGCAGTCACCTCTTCCCTCTCATCACCGCGTGCTCCACCGTGTTTATCCCCATTCCGATGCGCAGTCACCTCTTCCCTCTCAACACCGCGTGCTCCACCGTGTTTATCCCCATTCCGATGCGCTGTCACCTCTTCCCTCTCATCACCGCGTGCTCCACCGTGTTTATCCCCATTCCGATGTGCAGTCACCTCTTCCCTCTCAACACCGCGTGCTCCACCGTGTTTATCCCCATTCCGATGCGCAGTCACCTCTTCCCTCTCAACACCGCGTGCTCCACCGTGTTTATCCCCATTCCGATGTGCAGTCACCTCTTCCCTCTCAACACCGCGTGCTCCACCGTGTTTATCCCCACTCCGATGTGCAGTCACCTCTTCACTCTCATCACCGCGTGCTCCACCGTGTTTATCCCCATTCCGATGCGCAGTCACCTCTTCCCTCTCAACACCGCGTGCTCCACCGTGTTTATACCCATTCCGATGCGCAGTCACCTCTTCCCTCTCAACACCGCGTGCTCCACCGTGTTTATCCCCACTCGGATGCGCAGTCACCTCTTCCCTCTCAACACCGCGTGTTCCACCGTGTTTATCCCCATTCCGATATGCAGTCACCTCTTCCCTCTCATCACCGCGTGCTCCACCGTGTTTATCCCCATTCCGATGTGCAGTCACCTCTTCCCTCTCAACACCGCGTGCTCCACCGTGTTTATCCCCATTCCGATGCGCTGTCACCTCTTCCCTCTCATCACCGCGTGCTCCACCGTGTTTATCCCCATTCCGATGTGCAGTCACCACTTCCCTCTCAACACCGCGTGCTCCACCGTGTTTATCCCCATTCCGATGTGCAGTCACCTCTTCCCTCTCATCACCGCGTGCTCCACCGTGTTTATCCCCATTCCGATGTGCAGTCACCTCTTCCCTCTCAACACCGCGTGCTCCACCGTGTTTATCCCCATTCCGATGCGCAGTCACCTCTTCCCTCTCAACGCCGCGTGCTCCACAAGTGTTTATCCCCATTCCGATGTGCAGTCACCTCTTCCCTCTCATCACCGAGTGCTCCACCGTGTTTATCCCCATTCCGATGTGCAGTCACCTCTTCCCTCTCAACACCGCGTGCTCCACCGTGTTTATCCCCATTCCGATGCGCAGTCACCTCTTCCCTCTCCACACCGCGTGCTCCACCGTGTTTATCCCCATTCCGATGTGCAGTCACCTCTTCCCTCTCAACACCGCGTGCTCCACCGTGTTTATCCCCTTTCCGATGTGCAGTCACCTCTTCCCTCTCAACACCGAGTGCTCCACTGTGTTTATCCCCATTCCGATGTGCAGTCACCTCTTCCCTCTCAACACCGCGTGCTCCACCGTGTTTATCCCCACTCCGATGTGCAGTCACCTCTTCCCTCTCAACACCGCGTGCTCCACCGTGTTTATCCCCATTCCGATGCGCAGTCACCTCTTCCCACTCAACACCGCGTGCTCCACCGTGTTAATCCCCATTCCGATGCGCAGTCACCTCTTCCCTCTCAACACCGCGTGTTCCACCTTGTTCATCCCCATTCCGATGTGCAGTCACCTCTTCCCTCTCAACACCGCGTGCTCCACCGTGTTCATCCCCATTCCGATGCGCAGTCACCTCTTCCCTCTCAACACCGCGTGCTCAACCGTGTTTATCCCCACTCCGATGCGCAGTCACCTCTTTCCTCTCAACACCGCGTGTTCCACCTTGTTCATCCCCATTCCGATGTGCAGTCACCTCTTCCCTCTCAACACCGCGTGCTCCACCGTGTTCATCCCCATTCCGATGCGCAGTCACCTCTTCCCTCTCAACACCGCGTGCTCAACCGTGTTTATCCCCACTCCGATGCGCAGTCACCTCTTCCCTCTCAACACCGCGTGCTCAACCGTGTTTATCCCCACTCCGATGCGCAGTCACCTCTTCCCTCTCAACACTGCGTGCTCCACCGTGTTTATCCCCACTCCGATGCGCAGTCACCTCTTCCCTCTCAACACCGCGTGCTCAACCGTGTTTATCCCCATTCCGATGTGCAGTCACCTCTTCCCTCTCATCACCGCGTGCTCCACCGTGTTTATCCCCATTCCGATGTGCAGTCACCTCCTCCGTCTCTTCACCGCGTGCTCCACCGTGTTTATCCCCATTCCGATGCGCAGTCACCTCTTCCCTCTCAACACCGCGTGCTCCACCGTGTTTATCCCCATTCCGATGTGCAGTCACCTCTTCCCTCTCAACACCGCGTGCTCCACCGTGTTTATCCCCATTCCGATGCGCAGTCACTTCTTCCCTCTCAACACCGCGTGCTCCACCGTGTTTATCCCCATTCCGATGTGCAGTCTCCTCTTCCCTCTCATCACCGCGTGCTCCATCGTGTCTATCCACATTCCGATGCGCAGTCACCTCTTCCCACTCAACACCGCGTGCTCCACCGTGTTTATCCCCATTCCGATGCGCACTCACCTCTTCCCTCTCATCACCGCGTGCTCCATCGTGTCTATCCCCATTCCGATGCGCAGTCACCACTTCCCTCTCAACACCGCGTGCTGCACAGTGTTTATCCCCATTCCGATGTGCAGTCACCTCTTCACTCTCAACACCGCGTACTCCACCGTGTTCATCCCCATTCCGATGTGCAGTCACCTCTTCCCTCTCAACACCGCGTGCTCCACCGTGTTTATCCCCACTCCGACTTGCAGTCACCTCTTCCCTCTCAACACCGCGTGCTCCACAGTGTTTATCCCCATTCCGATGCGCAGTCACCTCTTCCCTCTCAACACCGCGTGCTCCACCGTGTTTATCCCCATTCCGATGCGCAGTCACCTCTTCCCTCTCAACACCGCGTGCTCCACCGTGTTTATCCCCATTCCGATGTGCAGTCACCTCTTTCCCCTCAACACCGCGTGCTCCACCGTGTTTATCCCCATTCCGATGCGCAGTCACCTCTTCCCTCTCAACACCGCGTGCTCCACCGTGTTTATCCTCATTCCGATGCGCAGTCACCTCTTCCCTCTCATCATCGCGTGCTCCACTGTGTTTATCCCCATTCCGATGCGCAGTCACCTCTTCCCTCTCAACACGGCGTGCTCCACCGTGTTTATCCCCATTCCGATGCGCAGTCACCTCTTCCCTCTCATCACCGCGTGCTCCACCGGGTTTATCCCCACTCCGATGTGCAGTCACCTCTTCCCTCTCAACACCGCGTGCTCCACCGTGTTTATCCCCATTCCGATGCGCAGTCACCTCTTCCCTCTCAACACCGCGTGCTCCACCGTGTTTATCCCCATTCCGATGCGCAGTCACCTCTTCCCTCTCATCACCGCGTGCTCCACTGTGTTTATCCCCATTCCGATGCGCAGTCACCTCTTCCCTCTCAACACGGCGTGCTCCACCGTGTTTATCCCCATTCCGATGCGCAGTCACCTCTTCCCTCTCATCACCGCGTGCTCCACCGGGTTTATCCCCACTCCGATGTGCAGTCACCTCTTCCCTCTCAACACCGCGTGCTCCACCGTGTTTATCCCCATTCCGACGCGCAGTCACCTCTTCCCTCTCAGCACCGCGTGCTCCACCGTGTTTATCCCCACTCCGATGCGCAGTCACCTCTTCCCTCTCAACACCGCGTGCTCCACCGTGTTTATCCCCATTCCGATGTGCAGTCACCTCTTCCCTCTCATCACCGCGTGCTCCACCGTGTTTATCCCCACTCCGATGCGCAGTCACCTCTTCCCTCTCAACACCGCGTGCTCCACCGTGTTTATCCCCATTCCGATGTGCAGTCACCTCTTCCCTCTCAACACCGCGTGCTCCACCGTGTTTATCCCCACTCCGATGCGCAGTCACCTCTTCCCTCTCATCACCGCGTGCTCCACCGTGTTTATCCCCATTCCGATGCGCAGTCACCTCTTCCCTCTCATCACCGCGTGCTCCACCGTGTTTATCCCCATTCCGATGCGCAGTCACCTCTTCCCTCTCATCACCGCGAGCTCCACCGTGTTTATCCCCATTCCGATGTGCAGTCACCTCTTCCCCCTCAACACCGCGTGCTCCACCGTGTTTATCCCCATTCCGATGTGCAGTCACCTCTTCCCTCTCAACACCGCGTGCTCCACCGTGTTTATCCCCATTCCGATGCGCAGTCACCTCTTCCCTCTCAATACCGCGTGCTCCACCGTGTTTATCCCCATTCCGATGCGCAGTCACCTCTTCCCTCTCAATACCGCGTGCTCCACCGAGTTTATCCCCATTCCGATGTGCAGTCACCACTTCCCTCTCAACACCGCATGGTCCACCGTGTTTAACACCATTCCGATGTGCAGTCACCTCACCTCTTCCCTCTCATTACCGCGTGCTCCACCGTGTTTATTCCCATTCCGATGCGCAGTCACCACTTCCCTCTCAACACCGCATGGTCCACTGTATTTATCCCCACTCCAATTTGCAGTCACCACTTTCCTCTCAACACCGTGTGCTCAACCGTGTTTATCCCCACTCCGATGTGCAGTCACCTCTTCCCTCTCATCACCGCGTGCTCCACCGTGTTTATCCCCATTCCGATGTGCAGTCACCTCTTCCCTCTCAACACCGTGTGCTCCACCGTGTTTATCCCCATTCCGATGCGCAGTCACCTCTTCCCTCTCAACACCGCGTGCTCCACAGTGTTTATCCCCATTCCGATGTGCAGTCACCTCTTCCCTCTCATCAACGCGTGCTCCACCGTGTTTATCCCCATTCCGATGCGCAGTCACCTCTTCCCTCTCATCACCGCGTGCTCCACCGTGATCATCCCCATTCCGATGCGCAGTCACCTCTTCCCTCTCAACACCGCGTGCTCCACCGTGTTTATCCCCATTCCGATGTGCAGTCACCTCTTCCCTCTCATCAACGCGTGCTCCACCGTGTTTATCCCCATTCCGATGCGCAGTCACCTCTTCCCTCTCATCACCGCGTGCTCCACCGTGATCATCCCCATTCCGATGTGCAGTCTCCTCTTCCCTCTCAACACCGAGTGCTCCACCGTGTTCATTCCCATTCCGATGCGCAGTCACCTCTTCCCTCTCAACACCGCGTGCTCTACTGTGTTTATCCCCACTCCGATGTGCAGTCACCTCTTCCCTCTCAACACCGCGTGCTCCACCGTGTTTATCCCCATTCCGATGTGCAGTCACCTCTTCCCTCTCAACACCGCGTGCTCCACCGTGTTTATCCACATTCCGATGCGCAGTCACCTCTTCCCTCTCATCACCGCGTTCTCCACCGTGTTTATCCCCATTCCGATGCGCAGTCACCTCTTCCCTCTCAACACCGCGTGCTCCACCGTGTTTATCCCCATTCCGATGCGCAGTCACCTCTTCCCTCTCAACACCGCGTGCTCCACCGTGTTTATCCCCACTCCGATGTGCAGTCACCACTTCCCTCTCAACACCCCGTGCTCCACCGTGTTTATCCCCATTCCGATGTGCAGTCACCTCTTCCCTCTCAACACCGCGTGCTCCACCGTGTTTATCCCCATTCCGATGCGCAGTCACCTCTTCCCTTTCAACACCGCGTGCTCCACCGTGTTCATCCCCATTCCGATGCGCAGTCACCTCTTCCCTTTCAACACCGCGTGCTCCACCGTGTTTATCCCCATTCCGATGTGCAGTCACCTCTTCCCTCTCAACACCGCGTGCTCCACCGTGTTTATCCCCACTCCGATGTGCAGTCACCACTTCCCTCTCAACACCCCGTGCTCCACCGTGTTTATCCCCACTCCGATGTGCAGTCACCACTTCCCTCTCAACACCGCGTGCTCCACCGTGTTTATCCCCATTCCGATGTGCAGTCACCTCTTCCCTTTCAACACCGCGTGCTCCACCGTGTTTATCCCCATTCCGATGTGCAGTCACCTCTTCCCTCTCAACACCGAGTGCTCCACCGTGTTCATTCCCATTCCGATGCGCAGTCACCTCTTCCCTCTCAACACCGCGTGCTCCACCGTGTTTATCCCCACTCCGATGTGCAGTTACCTCTTCCCTCTCAACACCGCGTGCTCCACCGTGTTTATCCCCATTCCGATGTGCAGTCACCTCTTCCCTCTCAACACCGCGTGCTCCACCGAGTTTATCCCCACTGCTATGTGCAGTCACCTCTTCCCTCTCAACACCGCTTGCTCCACCGTGTTTAACACCATTCCGATGTGCAGTCACCTCACCTCTTCCCTCTCATCACCGCGTGCTCCACCGTGTTTATTCCCATTCCGATGCGCAGTCACCTCTTCCCTCTCAACACCGCATGGTCCACTGTATTTATCCCCACTCCAATGTGCAGTCACCACTTCCCTTTCAACACCGCGTGCTGAACCGTGTTTATCCCCACTCCGATGTGCAGTCACCTCTTCCCTCTCATCACCGCGTGCTCCACCGTGTTTATCCCCATTCCGATGTGCAGTCACCTCCTCCCTCTCAACACCGCGTGCTCCACTGTGTTTATCCCCACTCCGATGTGCAGTCACCTCTTCCCTCTCATCACCACGTGCTCCACCGTGTTTATCCCCATTCCGATGTGCAGTCACCTCTTCCCTCTCAACACCGCGTGCTCCACTGTGTTCATCCCCTTTCCGATGCGCAGTCACGTCTTCCCTCTCAACACCGCGTGCTCCACCGTGTTTATCCCCATTCCGATGTGCAGTCACCTCTTCCCTCTCATCACCGCGTGCTCCACTGTGTTTATCCCCATTCCGATGTGCAGTCACCACTTCCCTCTCAACACCGCGTGGTCCACTGTATTTATCCCCACTCCAATGTGCAGTCACCACTTCCCTCTCAACACCGCGTGCTCCACCGTGTTTATCCCCATTCCGATGCGCAGTCACCTCTTTCCTCTCAACACCGCGTGCTCCACCGTGTTTATCCCCATTCCGATGCGCAGTCACCTCTTTCCTCTCAACACCGCGTGCTCCACCGTGTTTATCCCCATTCCGATGCGCAGTCACCTCTTCCCTCTCATCACGGCGTGCTCCACCGTGTTTATCCCCATTCCTATGTGCAGTCACCTCTTCCCTCTTATCACCGCGTGCGCCACCGTGTTTATCCCCATTTCGATGTGCAGTCACCTCTTCCCCCTCAACACCACGTGCTCCATCGTGTTTATCCCCACTCCGATGTGCAGTCACCACTTCCCTCTCAACACCGCGTGCTCCACCGTGTTTATCCCCATTCCGATGCGCAGTCACCTCTTCCCTCTCAACACCGCGTGCTCCACCGTGTTTATCCCCACTCCGATGCGCAGTCACCTCTTCCCTCTCAACACCGCGTGCTCCACCGTGTTTATCCCCACTCCGATGCGCAGTCACCTCTTCCCTCTCAACACCGCGTGCTCCACCGTGTTTAACACCATTCCGATGTGCAGTCACCTCTTCCCTCTCATCACCGCGTGCTCCACCGTGTTTATCCCCATTCCGATGTGCAGTCACCTCTTCCCTCTCATCACCGCGTGCTCCACCGTGTTTATTCCCATTCCGATGCGCAGTCACCTCTTCCCTCTCAACACCGCATGGTCCACTGTATTTATCCCCACTCCAATGTGCAGTCACCACTTCCCTCTCAACACCGCGTGCTCAACCGTGTTTATCCCCACTCCGATGTGCAGTCACCTCTTCCCTCTCATCACCGCGTGCTCCACCGTGTTTATCCCCATTCCGATGTGCAGTCACCTCCTCCCTCTCAACACCGCGTGCTCCACTGTGTTTATCCCCACTCCGATGTGCAGTCACCTCTTCCCTCTCATCACCACGTGCTCCACCGTGTTTATCCCCATTCCGATGTGCAGTCACCTCTTCCCTCTCAACACCGCGTGCTCCATCGTGTTTATCCCCATTCCGATGCGCAGTCACCTCTTCCCTCTCAACACCGCGTGTTCCACCGTGTTTATCCCCATTCCGATGTGCAGTCACCTCTTCCCTCTCAACACCGTGTGCTCCACTGTGTTTATCCCCATTCCGATGCGCAGTCACCTCTTCCCTCTCAACACCGCGTGCTCCACCGTGTTTATCCCCATTCCGATGTGCAGTCACCTCTTCCCTCTCAACACCGAGTGCTCCACCGTGTTCATTCCCATTCCGATGCGCAGTCACCTCTTCCCTCTCAACACCGCGTGCTCTACTGTGTTTATCCCCACTCCGATGTGCAGTCACCACGTCCCTCTCATCACCACGTGCTCCACCGTGTTTATCCCCATTCCGATGCGCAGTCACCTCTTCCCTCTCATCACCGCGTGCTCCACCGTGTTTATCCACATTCCGATGCGCAGTCACCTCTTCCCTCTCATCACCGCGTGCTCCACCGTGTTTATCCCCATTCCGATGTGCAGTCAACTCTTCCCTCTCATCACCGCGTTCTCCACCGTGTTTATCCCCATTCCGATGTGCAGTCACCTCTTCCCTCTCATCACCGCGTGCTCCACCGTGTTTATCCACATTCCGATGCGCAGTCACCTCTTCCCTCTCATCACCGCGTGCTCCACCGTGTTTATCCCCATTCCGATGTGCAGTCAACTCTTCCCTCTCATCACCGCGTTCTCCACCGTGTTTATCCCCATTCCGATGTGCAGTCACCTCTTCCCTCTCATCACCGCGTGCTCCACCGTGTTTATCCCCATTCCGATGTGCAGTCACCTCTTCCCTCTCAACACCGCGTGCTCCACCGTGTTTATCCCAATTCCGATGTGCAGTCACCTCTTCCCTCTCAACACCGCGTGCTCCACCGTGTTTATCCCCATTCCGATGTGCAGTCACCTCTTCCCTCTCAACACCGCGTGCTCCACCGTGTTTATCCCCACTCCGATGCGCAGTCACCTCTTCCCTCTCAACACCGCGTGCTCCACCGTGTTTATCCCCATTCCGATGCGCAGTCACCTCTTCCCTCTCAACACCGCGTGCTCCACCGTGTTTATCCCCACTCCGATGCGCAGTCACCTCTTCCCTCTCAACACCGCGTGCTCCACCGTGTTTATCCCCATTCCGATGCGCAGTCACCTCTTCCCTCTCAACACCGCGTGCTCCACCGTGTTTATCCCCACTCCGATGTGCAGTTACCTCTTCCCTCTCAACACCGCGTGCTCCACCGTGTTTATCCCCATTCCGATGTGCAGTCACCTCTTCCCTCTCAACACCGCGTGCTCCACCGAGTTTATCCCCACTGCTATGTGCAGTCACTTCTTCCCTCTCAACACCGCGTGCTCCACCGTGTTTAACACCATTCCGATGTGCAGTCACCTCACCTCTTCCCTCTCATCACTGCGTGCTCCACCGTGTTTATTCCCATTCCGATGCGCAGTCACCTCTTCCCTCTCAACACCGCATGGTCCACTGTATTTATCCCCACTCCAATGTGCAGTCACCACTTCCCTCTCAACACCGCGTGCTCAACCGTGTTTATCCCCACTCCGATGTGCAGTCACCTCTTCCCTCTCATCACCGCGTGCTCCACCGTGTTTATCCCCATTCCGATGTGCAGTCACCTCCTCCCTCTCAACACCGCGTGCTCCACTGTGTTTATCCCCACTCCGATGTGCAGTCACCTCTTCCCTCTCATCACCACGTGCTCCACCGTGTTTATCCCCATTCCGATGTGCAGTCACCTCTTCCCTCTCAACACCGCGTGCTCCACCGTGTTCATCCCCTTTCCGATGCGCAGTAACCTCTTCCCTCTCAACACCGCGTGCTCCACCGTGTTTATCCCCATTCCGATGTGCAGTCACCTCTTCCCTCTCATCACCGCGTGCTCCACCGTGTTTATCCCCATTCCGATGCGCAGTCACCTCTTTCCTCTCAACACCGCGTGCTCCACCGTGTTTATCCCCATTCCGATGTGCAGTTACATCTTCCCTCTCAACACCGCGTGCTCCACCGTGTTTATCCCCATTCCGATGTGCAGTCACCTCCTCCCTCTCAACACCGCGTGCTCCACCGTGTTTATCCCCATTCCGATGCGCAGTCACCTCTTCCCTCTCATCACCGCGTGCTCCACCGTGTTTATCCCCATTCCGATGTGCAGTCACCTCTTCCCTCTTATCACCGCGTGCGCCACCGTGTTTATCCCCATTCCGATGTGCAGTCACCTCTTCCCTCTTATCACCGCGTGCGCCACCGTGTTTATCCCCATTTCGATGTGCAGTCACCTCTTCCCCCTCAACACCACGTGCTCCACCGTGTTTATCCCCACTCCGATGTGCAGTCACCACTTCCCTCTCAACACCGCGTGCTCCACCGTGTTTATCCCCATTCCGATGCGCAGTCACCTCTTCCCTCTCAACACCGCGTGCTCCACCGTGTTTATCCCCACTCCGATGCGCAGTCACCTCTTCCCTCTCAACACCGCGTGCTCCACCGTGTTTATCCCCACTCCGATGCGCAGTCACCTCTTCCCTCTCAACACCGCGTGCTCCACCGTGTTTATCCCCATTCCGATGCGCAGTCACCTCTTCCCTCTCAACACCGCGTGCTCCTCCGAGTTTATCCCCATTCCGATGTGCAGTCACCTCTTCCCTCTCAACACCGCGTGCTCCACCGAGTTTATCCCCACTGCTATGTGCAGTCACCTCTTCCCTCTCAACACCGCGTGCTCCACCGTGTTTAACACCATTCCGATGTGCAGTCACCTCACCTCTTCCCTCTCATCACCGCGTGCTCCACCGTGTTTATTCCCATTCCGATGCGCAGTCACCTCTTCCCTCTCAACACCGCGTGCTCAACCGTGTTTATCCCCACTCCGATGTGCAGTCACCTCTTCCCTCTCATCACCGCGTGCTCCACCGTGTTTATCCCCATTCCGATGTGCAGTCACCTCCTCCCTCTCAACACCGCGTGCTCCACTGTGTTTATCCCCACTCCGATGTGCAGTCACCTCTTCCCTCTCATCACCACGTGCTCCACCGTGTTTATCCCCATTCCGATGTGCAGTCACCTCTTCCCTCTCAACACCGCGTCCTCCACTGTGTTTATCCCCATTCCGATGCGCAGTCACCTCTTCCCTCTCAACACCGCGTGCTCCACCGTGTTTATCCCCATTCCGATGTGCAGTCACCTCTTCCCTCTCAACACCGCGTGCTCAACCGTGTTTATCCCCACTCCGATGTGCAGTCACCTCTTCCCTCTCATCACCGCGTGCTCCACCGTGTTTATCCCCATTCCGATGTGCAGTCACCTCCTCCCTCTCAACACCGCGTGCTCCACTGTGTTTATCCCCACTCCGATGTGCAGTCACCTCTTCCCTCTCATCACCACGTGCTCCACCGTGTTTATCCCCATTCCGATGTGCAGTCACCTCTTCCCTCTCAACACCGCGTCCTCCATCGTGTTTATCCCCATTCCGATGCGCAGTCACCTCTTCCCTCTCAACACCGTGTGCTCCACTGTGTTTATCCCCATTCCGATGTGCAGTCACCTCTTCCCTCTCAACACCGCGTGCTCCACCGTGTTTATCCCCATTCCGATGTGCAGTCTCCTCTTCCCTCTCAACACCGAGTGCTCCACCGTGTTTATCCCCATTCCGATGCGCAGTCACCTCTTCCCTCTCAACACCGCGTGCTCCACTGTGTTTATCCCCATTCCGATGTGCAGTCACCTCTTCCCTCTCAACACCGAGTGCTCCACCGTGTTTATCCCCATTCCGATGTGCAGTCACCACGTCCCTCTCATCACCACGTGCTCCACCGTGTTTATCCCCATTCCGATGTGCAGTCACCTCTTCCCTCTCAACACCGCGTGCTCCACTGTGTTTATCCCCACTCCGATGTGCAGTCACCACGTCCCTCTCATCACCACGTGCTCCACCGTGTTTATCCCCATTCCGATGCGCAGTCACCTCTTCCCTCTCAACACCGCGTGCTCCACCGTGTTTATCCCCATTCCGATGCGCAGTCACCTCTTCCCGCTCATCACCACGTGCTCCACCGTGTTTATCCCCATTCCGATGCGCAGTCACCTCTTCCCTCTCAACACCGCGTGCTCCACTGTGTTTATCCCCACTCCGATGTGCAGTCACCTCTTCCCTCTCATCACCGTGTGCTCCACCGTGTTTATCCCCACTCCGATGTGCAGTCACCTCTTCCCTCTCAACACCGCGTGCTCCACCGTGTTTATCCCCATTCCGATGCGCAGTCACCTCTTCCCTCTCATCACCGCGTGCTCCACCGTGTTTATCCACATTCCGATGCGCAGTCACCTCTTCCCTCTCAACACCGCGTGCTCCACCGTGTTTATCCCCATTCCGATGCGCAGTCACATCTTCCCTCTCAGCACCGCGTGCTCCACCGTGTTTATCCCCATTCCGATGCGCAGTCACCTCTTCCCTTTCAACACCGCGTGCTCCACCGTGTTTATCTCCATTCCGATGTGCAGTCACCTCTTCCCTCAACACCGCATGGTCCTCTGTATTTATCCCCACTCCAGTGTGCAGTCACCACTTCCCTCTCAACACCGCGTGCTCAACCGTGTTTATCCCCACTCCGATGTGCAGTCACCTCTTCCCTCTCATCACCGCGTGCTCCACCGTGTTTATCCCCATTCCGATGTGCAGTCACCTCCTCCCTCTCAACACCGCGTGCTCCACTGTGTTTATCCCCACTCCGATGTGCAGTCACCTCTTCCCTCTCATCACCACGTGCTCCACCGTGTTTATCCCCATTCCGATGTGCAGTCACCTCTTCCCTCTCAACACCGCGTGCTCCACCGTGTTCATCCCCTTTCCGATGCGCAGTCACCTCTTCCCTCTCAACACCGCGTGCTCCACCGTGTTTATCCCCATTCCGATGTGTAGTCACCTCTTCCCTCTCATCACCGCGTGCTCCACCGTGTTTAACCCCATTCCGATGCGCAGTCACCTCTTTCCTCTCAACACCGCGTGCTCCACCGTGTTTATCCCCATTCCGATGTGCAGTCACATCTTCCCTCTCAACACCGCGTGCTCCACCGTGTTTATCCCCATTCCGATGTGCAGTCACCTCTTCCCTCTCATCACCGCGTGCTCCACCGTGTTTATCCCCATTCCGATGTGCAGTCACCTCTTCCCTCTTATCACCGCGTGCGCCACCGTGTTTATCCCCATTTCGATGTGCAGTCACCTCTTCCCCCTCAACACCGCGTGCTCCACCGTGTTTATCCCCACTCCGATGTGCAGTCACCACTTCCCTCTCAACACCGCGTGCTCCACCGTGTTTATCCCCATTCCGATGCGCAGTCACCTCTTCCCTCTCAACACCGCGTGCTCCACCGTGTTTATCCCCACTCCGATGCGCAGTCACCTCTTCCCTCTCAACACCGCGTGCTCCACCGTGTTTATTCCCATTCCGATGCGCGGTCACCTCTTCCCTCTCAACACCGCATGGTCCACTGTATTTATCCCCACTCCAATGTGCAGTCACCACTTCCCTCTCAACACCGCGTGCTCAACCGTGTTTATCCCCACTCCGATGTGCAGTCACCTCTTCCCTCTCATCACCGCGTGCTCCACCGTGTTTATCCCCATTCCGATGTGCAGTCACCTCCTCCATCTCAACACCGCGTGCTCCACTGTGTTTATCCCCACTCCGATGTGCAGTCACCTCTTCCCTCTCAACACCGCGTGCTCCATCGTGTTTATCCCCATTCCGATGCGCAGTCACCTCTTCCCTCTCAACACCGTGTGCTCCACCGTGTTTATCCCCATTCCGATGCGCAGTCACCTCTTCCCTCTCAACACCGCGTGCTCCACCGTGTTTATCCCCATTCCGATGTGCAGTCACCTCTTCCCTCTCAACACCGCGTGCTCCACTGTGTTTATCCCCACTGCGATGTGCAGTCACCTCTTCCCTCTCAACACCGCGTGTTCCACCGTGTTTATCCCCATTCCGATGTGCAGTCACCTCTTCCCTCTCATCACCGCGTGTTCCACCGTGTTTATCCCCATTCCGATGCGCAGTCACCTCTTCCCTCTCAACACCGCGTGCTCCACCGTGTTTATCCCCATTCCGATGCGCAGTCACCTCTTCCCTCTCATCACCGCGTTCTCCACCGTGTTTATCCCCATTCCGATGCGCAGTCACATCTTCCCTCTCAGCACCGCGTGCTCCACCGTGTTTATCCCCACTCCGATGTGCAGTCACCTCTTCCCTCTCATCACCGCGTGCTCCACCGTGTTTATCCCCATTCCGATGTGCAGTCACCTCCTCCCTCTCAACACCGCGTGCTCCACCGTGTTTATCCCCATTCCGATGCGCAGTCACCTCTTCCCTCTCATCACCGCGTGCTCCACCGTGTTTATCCCCATTCCGATGTGCAGTCACCTCTTCCCTCTTATCACCGCGTGCGCCACCGTGTTTATCCCCATTCCGATGTGCAGTCACCTCTTCCCTCTTATCACCGCGTGCGCCACCGTGTTTATCCCCATTTCGATGTGCAGTCACCTCTTCCCCCTCAACACCACGTGCTCCACCGTGTTTATCCCCACTCCGATGTGCAGTCACCACTTCCCTCTCAACACCGCGTGCTCCACCGTGTTTATCCCCATTCCGATGCGCAGTCACCTCTTCCCTCTCAACACCGCGTGCTCCACCGTGTTTATCCCCACTCCGATGCGCAGTCACCTCTTCCCTCTCAACACCGCGTGCTCCACCGTGTTTATCCCCACTCCGATGCGCAGTCACCTCTTCCCTCTCAACACCGCGTGCTCCTCCGAGTTTATCCCCATTCCGATGTGCAGTCACCTCTTCCCTCTCAACACCGCGTGCTCCACCGAGTTTATCCCCACTGCTATGTGCAGTCACCTCTTCCCTCTCAACACCGCGTGCTCCACCGTGTTTAACACCATTCCGATGTGCAGTCACCTCACCTCTTCCCTCTCATCACCGCGTGCTCCACCGTGTTTATTCCCATTCCGATGCGCAGTCACCTCTTCCCTCTCAACACCGCGTGCTCAACCGTGTTTATCCCCACTCCGATGTGCAGTCACCTCTTCCCTCTCATCACCGCGTGCTCCACCGTGTTTATCCCCATTCCGATGTGCAGTCACCTCCTCCCTCTCAACACCGCGTGCTCCACTGTGTTTATCCCCACTCCGATGTGCAGTCACCTCTTCCCTCTCATCACCACGTGCTCCACCGTGTTTATCCCCATTCCGATGTGCAGTCACCTCTTCCCTCTCAACACCGCGTCCTCCATCGTGTTTATCCCCATTCCGATGCGCAGTCACCTCTTCCCTCTCAACACCGTGTGCTCCACTGTGTTTATCCCCATTCCGATGCGCAGTCACCTCTTCCCTCTCAACACCGCGTGCTCCACCGTGTTTATCCCCATTCCGATGTGCAGTCACCTCTTCCCTCTCAACACCGCGTGCTCAACCGTGTTTATCCCCACTCCGATGTGCAGTCACCTCTTCCCTCTCATCACCGCGTGCTCCACCGTGTTTATCCCCATTCCGATGTGCAGTCACCTCCTCCCTCTCAACACCGCGTGCTCCACTGTGTTTATCCCCACTCCGATGTGCAGTCACCTCTTCCCTCTCATCACCACGTGCTCCACCGTGTTTATCCCCATTCCGATGTGCAGTCACCTCTTCCCTCTCAACACCGCGTCCTCCATCGTGTTTATCCCCATTCCGATGCGCAGTCACCTCTTCCCTCTCAACACCGTGTGCTCCACTGTGTTTATCCCCATTCCGATGCGCAGTCACCTCTTCCCTCTCAACACCGTGTGCTCCACTGTGTTTATCCCCATTCCGATGTGCAGTCACCTCTTCCCTCTCATCACCACGTGCTCCACCGTGTTTATCCCCATTCCGATGTGCAGTCACCTCTTCCCTCTCAACACCGCGTCCTCCATCGTGTTTATCCCCATTCCGATGCGCAGTCACCTCTTCCCTCTCAACACCGTGTGCTCCACTGTGTTTATCCCCATTCCGATGCGCAGTCACCTCTTCCCTCTCAACACCGTGTGCTCCACCGTGTTTATCCCCATTCCGATGTGCAGTCACCTCACCTCTTCCCTCTCATCACCGCGTGCTCCACCGTGTTTATTCCCATTCCGATGCGCGGTCACCTCTTCCCTCTCAACACCGCATGGTCCACTGTATTTATCCCCACTCCAATGTGCAGTCACCACTTCCCTCTCAACACCGCGTGCTCAACCGTGTTTATCCCCACTCCGATGTGCAGTCACCTCTTCCCTCTCATCACCGCGTGCTCCACCGTGTTTATCCCCATTCCGATGTGCAGTCACCTCCTCCATCTCAACACCGCGTGCTCCACTGTGTTTATCCCCACTCCGATGTGCAGTCACCTCTTCCCTCTCATCACCACGTGCTCCACCGTGTTTATCCCCATTCCGATGTGCAGTCACCTCTTCCCTCTCAACACCGCGTGCTCCATCGTGTTTATCCCCATTCCGATGCGCAGTCACCTCTTCCCTCTCAACACCGTGTGCTCCACTGTGTTTATCCCCATTCCGATGCGCAGTCACCTCTTCCCTCTCAACACCGCGTGCTCCACCGTGTTTATCCCCATTCCGATGTGCAGTCACCTCTTCCCTCTCAACACCGCGTGCTCCACTGTGTTTATCCCCACTGCGATGTGCAGTCACCTCTTCCCTCTCAACACCGCGTGTTCCACCGTGTTTATCCCCATTCCGATGTGCAGTCACCTCTTCCCTCTCATCACCGCGTGTTCCACCGTGTTTATCCCCATTCCGATGCGCAGTCACCTCTTCCCTCTCAACACCGCGTGCTCCACCGTGTTTATCCCCATTCCGATGCGCAGTCACCTCTTCCCTCTCATCACCGCGTTCTCCACCGTGTTTATCCCCATTCCGATGCGCAGTCACATCTTCCCTCTCAGCACCGCGTGCTCCACCGTGTTTATCCCCACTCCGATGCGCAGTCACCTCTTCCCTCTCAACACCGTGTGCTCCACCGTGTTTATCCCCATTCCGATGTGCAGTCACCTCTTCCCTCTCAACACCGCGTGCTCCACCGTGTTTATCCCCATTCCGATGCGCAGTCACCTCTTCCCTCTCAACACCGCGTGCTCCACCGTGTTTATCCCCATTCCGATGCGCAGTCACCTCTTCCCTTTCAACACCGCGTGCTCCACCGTGTTTATCCCCATTCCGATGTGCAGTCACCTCTTCCCTCAACACCGCATGGTCCACTGTATTTATCCCCACTCCAATGTGCAGTCACCACTTCCCTCTCAACACCGCGTGCTCAACCGTGTTTATCCCCACTCCGATGTGCAGTCACCTCTTCCCTCTCATCACCGCGTGCTCCACCGTGTTTATCCCCATTCCGATGTGCCGTCACCTCCTCCCTCTCAACACCGCGTGCTCCACTGTGTTTATCCCCACTCCGATGTGCAGTCACCTCTTCCCTCTCATCACCACGTGCTCCACCGTGTTTATCCCCATTCCGATGTGCAGTCACCTCTTCCCTCTCAACACCGCGTGCTCCACCGTGTTCATCCCCTTTCCGATGCGCAGTCACCTCTTCCCTCTCAACACCGCGTGCTCCACCGTGTTTATCCCCATTCCGATGTGCAGTCACCTCTTCCCTGTCATCACCGCGTGCTCCACCGTGTTTAACCCCATTCCGATGCGCAGTCACCTCTTTCCTCTCAACACCGCGTGCTCCACCGTGTTTATCCCCATTCCGATGTGCAGTCACATCTTCCCTCTCAACACCGCGTGCTCCACCGTGTTTATCCCCATTCCGATGTGCAGTCACCTCTTCCCTCTCATCACCGCGTGCTCCACCGTGTTTATCCCCATTCCGATGTGCATTCACCTCTTCCCTCTTATCACCGCGTGCGCCACCGTGTTTATCCCCATTTCGATGTGCAGTCACCTCTTCCCCCTCAACACCGCGTGCTCCACCGTGTTTATCCCCACTCCGATGTGCAGTCACCACTTCCCTCTCAACACCGCGTGCTCCACCGAGTTTATCCCCATTCCGATGTGCAGTCACCTCTTCCCTCTCAACACCGCGTGCTCCACCGAGTTTATCCCCACTGCTATGTGCAGTCACCTCTTCCCTCTCAACACCGCGTGCTCCACCGTGTTTATCCCCATTCCGATGTGCAGTCACCTCACCTCTTCCCTCTCATCACCGCGTGCTCCACCGTGTTTATTCCCATTCCGATGCGCGGTCACCTCTTCCCTCTCAACACCGCATGGTCCACTGTATTTATCCCCACTCCAATGTGCAGTCACCACTTCCCTCTCAACACCGCGTGCTCAACCGTGTTTATCCCCACTCCGATGTGCAGTCACCTCTTCCCTCTCATCACCGCGTGCTCCACCGTGTTTATCCCCATTCCGATGTGCAGTCACCTCCTCCCTCTCAACACCGCGTGCTCCACTGTGTTTATCCCCACTCCGATGTGCAGTCACCTCTTCCCTCTCATCACCACGTGCTCCACCGTATTTATCCCCATTCCGATGTGCAGTCACCTCTTCCCTCTCATCACCGCGTGCTCCACCGTGTTTATCCCCATTCCGATGTGCAGTCTCCTCTTCCCTCTCATCACCGCGTGCTCCACCGTGTTTATCCCCATTCCGATGCGCAGTCACCTCTTCCCTCTCAACACCGCGTGCTCCACTGTGTTTATCCCCACTCCGATGTGCAGTCACCTCTTCCCTCTCATCACCGCGTGCTCCACCGTGATCATCCCCATTCCGATGTGCAGTCTCCTCTTCCCTCTCAACACCGAGTGCTCCACCGTGTTCATTCCCATTCCGATGCGCAGTCACCTCTTCCCTCTCAACACCGCGTGCTCCACTGTGTTTATCCCCACTCCGATGTGCAGTCACCTCTTCCCTCTCAACACCGAGTGCTCCACCGTGTTTATCCCCACTCCGATGTGCAGTCACCTCTTCCCTCTCAACACCGAGTGCTCCACCGTGTTTATCCCCATTCCGATGCGCAGTCACCTCTTCCCTCTCATCACCGCGTGCTCCACCGTGATCATCCCCATTCCGATGTGCAGTCTCCTCTTCCCTCTCAACACCGAGTGCTCCACCGTGTTCATTCCCATTCCGATGCGCAGTCACCTCTTCCCTCTCAACACCGCGTGCTCCACCGTGTTTAACCCCATTCCGATGTGCAGTCTCCTCTTCCCTCTCAACACCGAGTGCTCCACCGTGTTCATTCCCATTCCGATGCGCAGTCACCTCTTCCCTCTCAACACCGCGTGCTCCACTGTGTTTATCCCCACTCCGATGTGCAGTCACCTCTTCCCTCTCAACACCGAGTGCTCCACCGTGTTCATTCCCATTCCGATGCGCAGTCACCTCTTCC